>NC_143055.1:39142000-39476500 GCF_052426305.1 Pelodiscus sinensis
GTTGCTATGCCATTTTAGCAAATCTTTATGTATTTACCAACAGAGCTACTCATTTTTAGATAAACTGTAGTCTGCTAATATATTTGATATGTGATCCAGCATTAAGGTTATGAAAATATCATCATCTAGGTGTAATACTAAATGCAAGAATGAAGGTTCAATCAAACACTTTATTAAAGGAATAAAATGGCTTTTCATGTTTCATAAAGATGTCTTTTGTCATGGGATGTAAATGAGCCTCAGCTATCCTTTCTGACCTTAATAACTCCAAATAATAAGACTGACTTTGAAACAGCAAGCATCAGAAAGTGGAAAGATAATATAGGCATAAGATGTTTTCTCATTTCAATAAAATATCTATAAAAAACAAGGATAATGAAGGCATGATCCATTATAGATCCAATTAAAATGGCCTCTGTTTTTGCCATGTTTAGTGTTCTCTTGCAGAACACTGGAAGTCATTGAAAATATTGTGACTTAAAAACAAGGTGGGTGAGATAATATCTGCAAGGGGACATACTATCTTTTGGTGAATGAGACAAGCTTTTGAGCTCAAAACCAGACAACACTAAATGTACTTCAGGAATGGAAAGTTCTAAAGAAAAATGTAGTTAAGTACTATTAGCATACATGTGCAATCTCAAATTTTGCCTGAGAATCGGGTCTTGACACTGGCAGTGTGAAGATAAGGAAAAAAATGTCTCAACAAGGGCACCTTGAAGTATACAGTAACCAAAATGAGCTTCTAGAAAGCTGATGTAAACTGCAGAGATTAGCCACAGAATAACAAATGAACCATAAAGGGCAGAATCCATTCCAAAAGGGCTGGAGTAGGGATTGTCACATCCCAATGGCCCCCTCCCTCAAGGGGTTCCCCCTGGGGAGACAGGTCAGCATTGAATATTGCTAACGCTGTTGCAAGCATCACAGGGCATTTTGGGGAAGGGTCAAAAGTGTGAGTGTAAGTGAATGAAGGATTCCTTTGCAGGTCGTGCGAGGCCAAAGGGGGGGGGAATGAAAAGAGCAGAGTACGGGTAACTCCACACTTCTGCTAGGCCCGAAGTTAAGACGTTGGCTACAGCCAGCTCAAGGTCACAGTACACATCTGACTCTCAGCTACCGGCCAAGAAAGAGGGGGGCCTGGAATCCACCAGCCAGCCATAAGAAAGACAATCAACTGAATAAATCTGCAGAGCCAGCCCATAACAAGCAAAACAAGCAAAGGCCAGCACAGAGGGAAGCAAAGGGAATAACAGAGTCTAGACGGTGTGTTTTGGGAAAGTCAAGGAGACCACAGAAAGCCGGTTTAGATTGTCATGAAGAGCACCAGGTTCAGAGGTCACGGAATGGAACACCCCCAAAGAAGTCCAGGATTTAAATCCCTCCTGAGAGCTGGAGCAATTTGGAGAGATCACAGCGGACCCTGGATGACCTGTGTGCACTGGACCAGACTCCTGTCCACCCTTCCCCCTCTTCTTCTGTCATAACATCCAGGCCTGGCCAGCCTCAGTTAATGAGTGTGTGAGTACGAAAGTGGGTTAGGGCCCAAAGCCCTAACCCTTTCTTCCTTCCTCTGAGTGACATGGGAAGCACCCATCACTCTCCGCTGTTATTTCATTATTTTATCAATACAGCTTTAAAATTTAGACACTTGGGGTATATCTAGACTACATTCCTCTGTTGCCAGAGGGATGTAAATTAGATATACCAAAATTGCTAATGAAGAGTGGATTTAAATATGCCGTGCTTCATTAGAATAAAAATGGCCGTCGCTTTTTGCCACTGTGGCACTTTGCCGGCAAAAAGCAGCAGTCTAGACAGGAGTTGGTCGACAAGGAAAGCCTTTTCCGACCGATCCTGTAAACCTCTTTGCACAAGTCATAAGGGATCGGTCGGAAAAGGTTTTCCTTGTCGACCAATTCCCATGTAGACTGTAGCTTTTTGCCGGCAAATTGTCACGTCAGCAAAAAGTGGCGGCCATTTCTATTCTAATGAAGCACGGGATATTTAAATTCCTGCTTCATAAGCAATTTTGGTATGTCTAATTTACATCCCTCTGGTGACAGAGGGATATAGTCTAGACATACTCTTTGTTTGTTCTGTCATCTCCTCCCTTAATGATCCTGTGGCCTCAGCCCAATCATCTGACGCCTCAGGCAGATTGGTAACAAAAATCTGTCACAGGATGGGAATCATTTAACCTATTAAAGGACCATAAACCATAAATCCAAGGATAAAGATAATATCTAAAGACAACAGAAAAGCAATTGAATCTGAATCATAGTTAATTCAGGTCTAATCAATCACCTGAAACAGGGCCGTCTTGGTGCCCTGTAGCAGATTACCTCAAAACAGGAAAATTCTGGTAGTTAATCAGTGCTGGAACCACAAATCTCTACAACACTTTGGGGCACTGACAAATGCATTTGGGATTCCAATCAAGCAATTCATTGTGAGGAATCATATGGTGGCATCCAAATACACTCTATTAAATTCATGCAGATAATTGTGATATCAGGTTCATAGAAAGAAAGTCCCTGTCTTGCAGAACTTAAAAATGTTAGAAGACAAATAACACAAGAAAGTTGGCAGAGGGGAAACAATGAATGTATATAATTTTACACCCCTACTATACACAAAAAGCTGTGTAAAAAAATTATTAAAATTGTAAAATCAATCACTCAGAAGTTAGGAAATACAACAAATAACCTTGCTTATAAAACCTTAGTTTGGCCCCCTTAAACATATGCTTTCAGTGTAAAGGATAGAAGTTGTTCACTAAGGCTATGTCTAAACTCGAAATAAGATACGCAATTTGGTACTTATTTCATGTTTATTTAGAAATAGGCTATTTCAAAATTTGGTGCTGTCTATGCAGCACCAAATTTCAAAATAAAGTGCTATTTCGAGACATCCCTTAATCCTCATGGAATGAGGGTTACTGGGATGCTGAAACAGTGTGCCCATTATTTCAAAAAACAATGTGAAATAATAGGTGGCTTCTGAAGACAATGGGGAGCTATTTCGGGATACCTCTTTTTTTATCTTCAGTGTCCAGTGGCTGGCTCCAGACCCCATTTACTGCATATTAATCACACCCTATCCTTTAGTCAGAATTATTAATTTCTCCATGATTTTTTCTATGATGTACAGGAGTATAGTATCAGAGCTTCCCAGAAGTACATTTTCACAAGACTCAGGTAGGTCAGGATATTACCATCTCCATTTTACAGATGGAGAATTACGGCACAGAGTGGGGAAAATGCCTACAATTGTCAATGGATGTTCTGAATCCCATTTGAGTTGCTCAGAACCTGATTATTCAGAAAGCACACACTGTACAAAATATCATATATTCAAAGCACGACTCCCATTCATTTCACTTGAAGGTCTGAGCACTAAATCCAGGATCTCAAACTGGATAGCTGTAAAATGAGAAATACACATTAATGATCACCTATGAATTGTTTGGATTATGTGACTTTCTCAGTAACACAAAGAAACTCAGTGACAGAGACAGGGTATGTCTACACTAACGAGGTGTACTGGTAGTTCGGAATAGGAAGCCTAGTCCGAACTACCTAGTTCGAGCCCCGTGTAGCCGCGCTGCACGGGGTTATAACCAGCGGGGTTTTAAAAATGGCGGCTCCCGCTTATGCAAATGAAGCCCGGGAATTTCAAATTCCGGGCTTCATTTGCAAGTGCGGTATGCCTACATTACCCCGCTAGTTCGAACTAGCGGGGTAGTGTAGACATACCCACAGGGATAGAATCCAGTTCTCCAGGGTAGCATTCCAGTGCCTTAACCCTATAATGCCCTGGTTCATTCACTTCTACTGAAATGAGATATTGGTTCTTCAGCTTCTTTCCTTCACTGACCATCCTGAATCATTCCCAGAGCAGGCTTTCTGCACTTATTCCCTCCATGCCTGACACCTTCTGCTCAAGCCCCTTCAGAACCTTCCAGTGCTGTTCCTGTCTTTACGCTATCCCCTCAGATCTTCCAAGTCTTTCGTCTCCAAGTTTATGCTCCACTCTAGTTTCAATCTCCATTTCTTGAGATTTGCCCATCTGCTGTCACACTGAATTGATGTGCATAGTTACATTCATATCTAAATACATACAGTCGGAATTAGGCCCACAGAATGAGATAGCAACGTTTTAAAATTTGGATACTACACCTCATTCTGGACTTTTTATGGTGTGATTAAAAGTAGTCTGATTTTTCACTGACATAGCTCAGTGAGCAATTCTGTTTTTACTGAGGTGCCTAAATATAGATTTAGGTGTTTATGGGATTTGAATGATTTATCATGCTAGAGTAATCAATCAGTTGAATACATATTACAAATGTGATGGTCTTCATTAAACATTTGCTCGGACCCTTAACAGTACTACAAAGTTTCATTTTATTCTATATAATAACTTTGTTGGTCATGATTCTGACAGCTATTTCATTCAGGAGATATCTCAACAATGCAGAAACTTACTAAAGTCAATGGGATTCCATGCGTTTACTGGAGTTCCCCTACATGGAACAACTTGTCGGATATAGATGTAGCTATCAGGGTGAAATACTGCCCTATTGAAGTCAATTGAGTTTTGCCATAGATTTTACCCCAAAAGCTCGGTGTTAATAACATAGTGATAGCACATTACTATGTTTTTATATTTATCTATCTTCAAATTTCTAAACTTTCCATCAATGGTTACTGTGAGCAGTAGTTAATAATTACAGCTATTACAATCATTACTGTTATGATAGCGTGCACTATTTGTGGTGGCATTACAAATGGAAACAGAAAGGTCATAGTAGTTATAAAACATGGACTCTGACTTTTTCACATTTAAAAAAAATGTTTTTATTTCTTTCCACCTAAACACTGTCTTGACAAAAGAAAAGAAAAAAGGTTGTAAATATCATTGTCAAGAAAGCATCATATGGGGCATGTGATATTTCATTGTAAAAAAGGAGTATTAAACTGAAACTGTTGATTTTTTTCTTTTTTTACTTAAGCCAAGACTGCACTAACTTGATTCTTCAAGGCTGAAAAAATGGGTGTTTAAAAGTTGTTAGTATTGAAGAGTATCTTTTATAATTTGGGGGAATTAAATATTTGCCTGAATTAATTTAAGAATACTATAATTGCATACATTGGTCACTTATCATTCTAGATACTGTCCTGACTCCCTTCCAACTTCTGAGGAGCACACTGAATATTGATCAATGGGCGAAATGGAAGTGGCTTTCACTTTGATCCTGGGATGTGTGTATTTAAAATCAATCCCCCACCATTATTTTATAGTATATCTATATAGCATTGGGAGCAATTCCAGATCTATGGTGTTATGATAGTGGGCCTCACGCTACTGCACTAGAAATAGCTGTGTAGAACTAATGGATCAGACTCTGAAACTGGAGGGGTGGACTTCAAAGCCTAAGCTCCTCTTAGAAAAATGTATAGACAGATATTTTTAGAATGCTAGTGTGATTTCCATTACCACAAGTCTGTGGTCTGGTCCCGTGTTGGGAGCTTGACGTATAGATGTTCCCTTAGGGTGTGTCTATACAGCAGGGCTAAAGTTAAATTAAGCTGAGCAACTTTAGCTATGTCAATTGCATAGCTTAAGTCAAAATAGCTTAACTCGGCTGTATTTACCATGTAATCTGGAGCATATAGGTAATTTAAAAGTAAAAGCTATTCAATTATGTTGTCTCACTTAAATTACCAGATGGCTGAACTCTGATTTAGGGATAAATGTATAGATCATATTTTATATCTATGATCTGTTTATTAAAGCATAATAAACAGTTAATAGATATGATATGTAAGTTATGGACATAGGTAGTATGTGTTATGATAGATAGACTCACATAGCAGATCATCTGGTGGTTCCTTCTGACATTAAACTATGTGACTGTGTATAGTATTTGGTTATAAGCCCTGATTTTTAGCAACTCACTGATGTCTTCAACTTTATAACAAGCAGTAATAATTGTTTAAACAATTATTGAAACATTAAAAGTGTGATCACTAGATATTATTGAGAGATTTCAGTGATAACCTATATATTGAACAAACCATGACAAATAAATTAGTACAGTACTGATGCTGCTACAGACTAGCATGGTCTGTGCAAATGTTTCTTGTCTCTGTGTGACTAAACATGAAACATGACACCGTATAGGATGTACGTCTACATTAAAGTTTCTCTTTGAGCTTGCCCAATTGGTAGCACAGTTTTGAATCACTTACCGTTAAAATGCAAGCTGATTCGTGTAGGATCCGTTTCTGTTATTCTTGATGATAAATTATACAGGTTGCACCTCTAAATTCTGGGATTCTCTGGTCCGGCAACATCTGGACCAAATGACCATGGACGTTCCAGAATCAGAGAGTACCAGCATGCTGCCAGGAGGTGGGTGATAAGGAGACGGCATGTAGCTCATTTGGGGGGCAGGGAGCCAGTGTGCAGCTCAGCTGGGCTGGGGAGGGGCTGAGAGCTGGTGTGCAGCTCAGCTGTGTTGTGTCAGGAGCCAGGAAGTACATGGAAGGTGGCAAAGAGGGGGGGAGGGGGCACAGCAGCAGGGGGCCTGAAATTACCTCCCCTGGTCCAGAAAAATCCCTCATCTGAGACCAGTCAGGTCCCCAGGGTGCTGGATCAGGGAGATCCAACTTGTACCATGATGCATTGGTTTCCTCTTCAAAATAAATAAGGCTATTCCTGGATCAAATTATGACTCGTGAGTAAAAATGGCAGTTGACAGGTGATCATCTGGCCCTACACTTTTATGTTTGAACAGAAGACAATAGTATTATCAACCCCAAGCATTCAAAAATCATAATTCAGGCCTCAGAAGCTGATGAGATTAGCTTTAGAATCACAGGACTTGTTTCATAATACAGGCAGTCCCCGGGTTACGTACAAGATAGGGACTGTAGGTTTGTTCTTAAGTTGAATCTGTATGTAAGTAGGAACTGGCGTCCAGATTCAGCTGCTGCTGAAACTGACCGCCAGTTCTGACTTACATACAGAATCAACTTAAGAACCCCAGGCGTCCCCAAGTCAGCTGCTGCTGAAACTGATCAGCAGCTGATTCCAGGAAGCCCGGGGCAGAGCAACTCTGCCTCGGGCTTCCTATAGTCAGCGTTGGTCAGTTTCAGCAGAAGCTGACCTGGGGACGCCTGGGGCAGAGCAGCTGGGGTGCTGCTGGGTTGCTCCAGTAGCGCCGCTCCTCGGTGCTACTGGACCAACCCAGCAGCACCCCATTTGCTCTGCCCCAGGCGTCCTGATTCAGCCGCTGCTGAAACTGACCAGCAGCGGCTGAATCAGGACCTGGGGCAGAGCAGCTGGGGTGCTGCCGGGTTGGTCCAGTAGTGCCCAGAGCGGCGCTGCAGGACCAATCGGCAGTGCCCCAGCTGCTCTGCCCCAGGGTCCAAAACAAAAGCCTGGTCTGCTGGGGGGGCACACTAGCTGCGCCCCCCCCCAGCAGACCAGGGACACAGGGAGCAGAGCCACAGCGTCAGCGGGGTGCCGCGCCTCTGAGGCTTTGCTCTGGCAAAGCCTCAGAAGCGCGGGGAACCGCCGCTGCTGCCGCTTCAGTCCCGGTGCCTGTGGTCTGCTGGGGATGGTCCCCAGCAGACCACAGGCACCGGGACTGAAGCCACAGCCGCGGCGGGTTCCCGCGCTTCTGAGGCTTTGCTTTGGCACCGGAGCAGCTTACGAATGGAGCTTTCTCGCCCCGGAGCTCGCAGGTAGCAATCCGCCACCTTGACCTCCGGGGCGAGAAAGCCCCGTTCGTAAGTGCGGATCTGACGTAAGTCGGATCCGTGTAAGTCGGGGACTGCCTGTAATAAATTTGAGGTTCTTTTTCTTTGCCTTCCAATTTCTAAACATTTACATGTATTTGGGTCACATTTTCAAGCTCTTTTCAACTATCAGGACTAGAAGTTTACCTAAAAAAAGAAAAATTTGAGTTTCTCATATAATCCCTTAATTCAAATTCCTAAGGCTTTATCAAAATTACCAAATATCTCTAGATTTATGATAATATATTGAGAGTTGGCAACACTACATCAATTAGTGCTGACACTCTAAACCCAATTTAAAGATATTTAAACTTTATTGCTGTGTTTGCTTTCATCTGGTTTTGACATAACACAGATGATTATGTAAGATTTTTGGAGGGTGGAGCGAAAGTGTAAAAACCCCCACTGTGTGCTTACTAAAGCTTTGAAGAGAATTTCTGTGCACTTAAATAATTCAAAATCACTCTTCTGGGGACTTTAATTTAATGCACGTGCAGTCCAGTAAGTAAGTTTCCATAGCTCAGTATTATACATTCTCAATCAAGTTCTAGATAAAACTTCTATTAGCAATTACTTTTTCCTCTAATAAATGCAAATGGTAGCAAAAACTATCTAATACTCACAACTGCATTTCCTATCTTTTCTCTTTCTCCTGAAAATCAGTCAAATGCATTTGTGCTCTACCAAAATGCTGCACATACTGTACATCTTTATTAAGTAAGTTGTGACTATATTATAACTAAAAAGGTCAGCATTATTTAACTTATTTAAAGAGAGAATATTTTACCAGAGGTATCATTTCTTTTGCACATTTTCAGACATGAAACAGTTTGCATTAGTTCCCCACTAGAATGCTCTACCAATGTGACACAGAGGTCTCTCAGGGCATGTGTATACTAGGAAGTTATTTTGAAACAACATATTTTGAAATAATAACTCCTTAAATAATAATTTTGAAATAGCATGTCCACACTACCGGGATGCATCAAAATTAGTCAGAGGCAGGCTCCATTAATGTGGCTGCTCTATCTTGGCTTACATTCCAAGGAAACACTGGGGAGTAATTAGTAATAGAGATGTAGCCATGTTAGTCTAGTCTAGCTGAAACAAAAAACAGGACTATGTAGCACTATAAAGACTAACAAGACGGTTTATTAGGTGATGAGCTTTCGTGGGCCAGACCATCTTGTTAGTCTTTAAAGTGCTATATAGTCCTGTTTTTTATTTTGGGGAGTAATTAGTTTGAATTACTTTGGGGAATAGTTATATCAAAATGATGTCACTAGAGTGTCCACACTACCGCTATTTCAAAATAGCTATTTTGAAATTATCATTATTCCTCATGAAAAGCAGGAGTTATTATTTCAAAATAACCAGCATGTTATTTCAAAATAATGGGGTTGGCAGTGTGGATGCTCTGCTTGTTATTTCTAAATAAGGGGAATTATTTTGAAATAACTCCCTAGTGCAGACCAGGGCTCAGGTACTAACTTTTGGGCAGCATTGAAGAACAAGTTGCTATACTTATGCAACTGGGTCACATTTTTACACATTTTTTTCCTAACTGAAAAATTATACCACATATTTTATACCCACGTTTTAAAGAAAAGCCCTTATCATGTGCCTGGGTGCATGCTGTTAGCGGGACAGCATTGCATTTTGACAAGCATAATTCAGCACCCTTCTCATGATGTTTAGAATCCTAATTAGTTCCAGAAATAAACATGAACCCATATGTCAAATCAAAATAAGCATTGCAAATGTAGTTTTATTCCTGTGACTTTAAATAGTAGGCTCAATTCCTCTATTTACATAGAGAGGGAATGTCATGAGGTGGTTAGAGAAAAAAGAGATATCAGTTCTTGACTCTGCTACTGACTTGCTCAGAGATATTTGAGGTATCTTTCTTTTCTATCTGAGACTCTGTATGTACATATTAAAATTGTTTATAAGAGCCACAAGTGTATTATGAGACTTAATTCACAATTCTCAAACCTCTGTAGATGAAAAATGTCATGTTATAGACAGTCTATTTTGGTCTCGTGTGCATCTTTGTATGTATATAGTAAGTTCTACCAAAAGATATCAGATATCTGCAAAAAGAAAAATATTTGACATTAACCCTTGCATTAAAAAAAAACCCCAAAAAACAAAAAACAAATCACCCATACTTGGCATTACAAAGTAAACAGTTGCAGGTATGAGGAATGCCTATGTGTCTGGCTTCGTTTTCTTCTTTTCCTTCTTTATAAACTTAAAAAACACCAAATGGTCTGGTAGCACTTTATAGACTAACAAAACATGTAGATGTTATCATGAGCTTTCTTGGGCACAGAAGAAGTATACAAAAAATAAAATAGAAAAAGATCCACATATTTAGAAAAGAAAATAAGAGAAGAGTCTTTACTGATATCAGGAAGGCTAAAAATGACCTTGACATTTCATGGAAAAATATCCCTAAATGTCATTGACAGAATACCTTTGACAAAACCAGATTTAATTATGTTGTGTTGGCAAAGGTACAAATTTGTTAGTATAATTGTCAACAATTATTGGACAACAATCAACATTTTCAAATGTTAATATCTTGTGTTATATACATCAATTAATATGTGGGCAGCTAGCTAAAACCCTGATTCTGACACTTGATCCACTGGTAAGGGGACTTGGGAATAAGAGGGCTTGAAGAAAAGGGGAAAACACAAAACATTAAAAATATATTTTTGTATTTTCCTTTTTTAAACATGTAGAAACTCAAATTATTTTAACTTTGAGAGAGATACCATTTTTACCAGCTCTAATCATTATGAAAATAGATGCTAGTATTAGTGTTTTATAGAATTTTGAAACAGATGTTCTGAAAGTCTTAATTAAATCACAAAGTAATCTCACTCTCTTTTAATGAAATAATTGGCACCACTATTCAAAGAGGGACACTTAACTTGTGATAAAGAAAACATCCTTTTATTCCAAGGTTAATTTGTGTATTTCTGATGAAATTCCTATCTTAGATTGGATATCTGTATTCTTTCTCCTTCCTTATAAGTTAAACGTACTTCAGAGAGAGAGAGAGGAAATATTTATAATGTGTTTTTTGTATTAAGACTTTCACCAGATCTGGGCTACAAAGTTTTGTCAACATAGCTTTATAAGACAAGAATGTAAGAAACAACCCATACCCTTACCTTACTAGTTATAGCGGGGGAAAAAACTGTGGATGCAACTATGCTGACATAAAAGGACTTCTGTTGGAATTGTCAATATAATTTCAGGAGATGGTGTTACTATGCCAGCAGATCTCCTCCTGTCATCATACACTGTATACATTTGGAGGCAATACAAAGTCCTATGTGTTCTAGATAGGGCCTTGCATAACTTCTGTTTCAAAACTGTCATAAGGTAGTAATTCTGCCATCTATTTGTGTGGCTTAGGGGTGGAGAAGAGGTAGAGACAACTTTTGTTTTGCCTGGGAGAGAAATCATTCTGCTCAACAAATATTGAGTAAGTGCTCAGTTACTTACCCATGTTGCTTTGAAAGTATCCTATTTATTTTGTTGCTTGGATACTGGAGAGCTGTGGTTCTCAACTGGTGGTCCATGGAGACTTTTTCAGTGATCCACAGGAACATTGTCCAAAATCACACAGTGTGACTACCATAGAGAAATTTTGGGCCAGCGTGACTGGGAGTTACCCAAATCTGTCAGCACATGCAGTCTCAAAAAAGAGGTGGTCCATGACAAGTTTTTGATTGGCCTGGTGGTCCATGGACTGAGACAAGTTGAGAACCACTGCTGTAGAGGAACCTAAATAGAAAGAATTATCAATGCTATAGTTTCATAAAAAAGCAATTATTTTGTGGTCAGTAATTCAAAACCACTTCTACTTTATGGATGCTTTATGTGTTCATTGTTTCAAATTTTGCATCTTATAGCAAAAGTGGAAAGGAGAATGTAACAGGATAGCCTGTTTCTTTACAGACCAAGAATCCTTAAGCTAATCTGCCTACACCTTTCCTCAGCCTTCTGTACCATGGTCTGGGACTTAAGAGAAGGAAACCCTTAAGCCCTGGCTGGGTAGGAAAGCAGATACAGTGACTGAGGAGGATAGTCAGCTGAAGAGGGAGAATTGACAGAAGTCTTGAGCTAGGAACTAGATGGTGGCTGTGACCTGAGGCTAGAGGAAGCTTGGTAGGAATGTAGCCCTGATCTTGATTGTTAACATAATTGCAGCCCAGGAGCTTATGGTGAGGCAAGCCATTGCTGCTGGAAGCTTGTCTGTGAAGATGGGGGCTGAGGAATCTTTTGTGTTAATGTTGTTTTGGACTTGACTAAGGGACCCTGTAACAGGGAAGAGGTTGAATTCTTGAAGTTATTTCTCTGTAAGGTCAAACCAATTCTTTCATGTAAGTAGATTGACAAACTCTGAAGGTGCTAACAGCTTTCTGAATAGTATCCTTCCTGTCTTACTAATCTATCCACTGACTTTGATCTTTACCTACTCAGGTTTAGCACCGTTTCTCCTGATACTTTATGTATAGAGGTGGGGGGAGAGGTGACAGAGCATCTTTCTCTCCCTCCTCCCCTTTCCTTCTCCTATTTATTTCGAGTTTTCTTATCCCCTACTCATAACTCCGGCCATCTGAAGAAGTGGGCTGTGCCCAAGAAAGCCATGATACCATCTACATATTTTGTTAGTCTATAAAGTGCTACCAGACCATTTGCTTGCTTTTTTTTTATTGTGAGGAAAGTGAGACAGAGTACTACAATGTTGGCTCCAGCTGTGAGGGGGTGAGCTGAGATGGTATAGTCCTAGAATTGATTTTGGGAAAAAGCAATCTATTCTTTTGACAGTGGTGTGCTGTCATTAGTAGATAGAGGGAAAAGTGGTCCTTGAGTTTTATTACTGCTGATTGAACAGTAGTAGTCATTTATGATGAACTGAAGAATAGTACAAGAGAGAGTTACAATGTAATATCAGACCGTTACTTATGCAAAATAAAGAGAAAATAGACAACTTTCAACCCTGTTATTATAGAGCTTGCTGCTATCACATCAAAGCAAACGAAACAATAATAAACACTGAACAAAGACAGTTAATCTGCCTCTAAAGATTATTAATACACATAAACAATATAGCTCAGACTCACTGGAATTTGTCAAGTCTTGCTTCTGTCAAAGATTCTTTGTTCCCGATGTTAATATGTAGCAACATGAAATAACTTGTTTGTACTTTATTAATTATTTTGTGTCCCAGTAATACATTACAACTCCAGTGTCAAGTCTCAATTTGTCAGATGTATTTTGGTAACACTCTTTTATGCTGCATTAATCCAACGTGAGTTAATGCAGAGACTTTGATAAAATTCCTCAGCACACAGAAGCGTCTTCCATTGACAAAAAAAACTATGAAGGTAAAGAGATTTAAAATTGTTTGGGATAGTGATGTGAGCTATAGGTGGCAATTTACTCAGAAATATAGGTTGAATTTCTTTGGTCCGGGACTCTGGTCTGAAAACATCTGGGCTGAGTCTACACTGGGTCACTTATTCCGGAAAAGCAGCTACTTTTCCGGAATAACTTGCCAGCTGTCTACACTGGCCGCTTGCTTTTCCGGAAAAGCAATGACGATCTACGGTAAAATTGTCAGTGTTTTTCCGGAAAAACTATGCTGCTCCCGTTCGGGCAAAAGTCTTTTTCCAGAAAACTGTTCCCGAAAAGGGCCAGTGTATACAGCAGAGATTTCTTTTCCGCAAAAAAGCCCCAATCGCGAAAATGATGATCGGGGCTCTTTTCCGGAAAAGCGCGTCTACATTGGCCATGGACGCTTTTCCGGAAAAAGTGCTTTTCCGGAAAAGCGTCCTGCCAATGTAGAAATGCATTTTCTGGAAATACTTATAACGGAATACTGTTCTGTTTTAAGCATTTCCGGAAAAGGGTGCCAGTGTAGACACAGCCCTGTGGTCTGGCAGGACCATGGATGTTGCTGGACCAGAGAGTTCCTGGACCAGAGAGCCCCCGCTCAGGGCAGAAAAGTTCTGGCACCTGGAGCAGCTTCAGGGCTGCAAAGTGTTTGCACCCATGGCTGGCCATGAAGCTTCACCAGGCCCCAGGGCAGCAGAGCCCCAGCGGCCCTGGAGCAATGGAGATTCAGCAGCCCCAGAACAGCAGGGCCCCGGAGCCCTGGAGAGCAGAGTCCCAGAGTAGCGGATGTAGTGGAACCCCAGTGGATGAAAAGCTCCAGTGGCCCCAGGGCAGCTGAGTCTGACAGCGTTGGGGCAATGGAGCCACAGGAGCCTCAGGGCTGGCTGAGGAGCTGGCAGTCTGGTGGCCCAGTGGCAGGGGAGCCTGGTTACTTGCTGACTTATCCTGGGAAAGCCCAGAGTCTGTCACCAGAGCAGCCAACCTCTCTTCGTCCAGCAAACTCCTTCCTTCAGGACCAGTCAGGTAGCAAAGTGCCAGACCAGGGAGATCCAGCCTGTATATTCAAATTGATCTGGAAAGGAAACCATGACTCATGTTCCCCTCAGAACAGCTCTGCCTCTTCTTGCCTACCTGTGGGACTAGAGAAACTCTTCCTCTTTTGCATTCCTACTTATAGTGGAGTGCCCACTTACTATCATGTGCCATAGACCAAGTTGGGCCATGATTTGGCCCTGGCTTTGCTGGTCTCATCCTGCTTCCTAGAAGACCACATTCAGGTTGAGGCTGAAACAAATTGACAATGTGGTCTGAGGAAATTTGCCTAAAAACTCCCAATTCGATTTGTTCCTAAATGTCATTTTCAGTTCTTTGCAGAGACATTTAAAAATATTCAGATCCTCATATTTTATATGAAGCATTAACATTGATAATAGAGCTTCCTATGGGGATTGATCTTGAGAGAGGTCTAAATACGACTGAATGAGAGAGAAGAATCCAGATGATATTGTCGCCTCTACTGACTCTAGTTGAATCCCAGTCACCCGCTGGGACGTGAGAGTCTCTTTCCCTTTTTTCATACCCCAAAATATGTCCTTTTCCTTTCTCATGTTATTTCTTCTCTTTCTGATCCCTTGCCTTTTTACTTCTGTCTGATAAGAGTCTTCCTTAGCCAGCCAAGACAATATATTTTCAATAATTCTGTAAACTGGAGAGAAAGCTATAAGCAATACCCTAAGCAATGCAATGCAGTTACAGGTTTGCCAGGCCTCAGAGGGTACGTCTGCACTGCACAGCTATTTCAAAATAAGCTATTCCAGAATAGTTATTCTGAAATAACTTATTTTGAAATAGCATATCTACACTGCAGGGAATCCTCAAAATTAGTGTGAGGCAGGCATCCCTAATGTAGATGTGCTATCTTGATTTAGAGCCCCAGGAGGCACTGAGAAGGAGTAACTTAGAATGGTCCTGGTGAGGGGCTATTTCGAAATAGCAGCAATTCCTTATTTCAAAATAGCTATTGTGGAATAGGCATTATTCCTCGTAGAATGAGGCTTACAGATTTCAGAATAAGCCATTCATTATTTCAAAATAACACAACAGCTGTGTAGATGCCAACATTGTTATTTTGAAATAACGCTAGTTATCTCGAAATAATGGCTCAGCGTAGACACACCCAGAATGACCGATAAGACCTTTTGCTATGCCTTTTGGTTTTCCCACCAAGCAGTAAGGAGGAAAGTGAGGGAACACCAAAGAAGGAACCTGCATTTCCTATCTTTGCTGTTGTATTGTTTTCCTTTTCTGTGTATGTTTGTTTAGTTTTGCCTTCTAGGAAATGTAATTGGACCTTAACAATAGCAACTTAAAAGGACAGTAGTTATTATGTTTTATACCATCTAAGTAACTAGGGGTGGATGAGAGTTTTGCGGGGCCCAGAGCAGCACAATATCGCGGGGCCCCCTTTGGAGAAAAAACAGAAAAAAGGGGTCCCCCCCGTGCCCACTCCTCCAGTAGCCCCACAGTGATCATGTGAGCTACCCCCTCCTCATCCCGTCTCCTAACACCTCCCTCTACACACCTGCCCTGCCTCTCTCCTCCTGGTGCTGGTCCCTCCCCTGCAGGAGTCTGCCCTTCTGCTTCACCCCCATAATCCCCTGGCACCTGCCTTCTCTTACCCCTGCACCCTCCTGGTGCTTCCCCCTTCCCTCACTGCCCCTGTGCAGGGCTGCGACGCCCCACCACAATCCCCCCCCTTCTCCAGCAGCCGCTGTCCAGCCCTTCGGCAGATGGCCCACCGGGGAATTCCCAGTATCCCGCTGGGCCAGACCACCCCTGGTGCTGGGATGGAGCCTATTGAAGCGCGGGGCCCGGGGCAGCTGCCCGCTCACCGCTGTAAGTAACTGTCAAACACAGGGATTTTTCCTTCTAAAAACTCATCAGCTAAAAAACAACAAATAGTCTAGTAGCACCTTAAAGACTAACAAAACATGTAGATGGTATCATGAGTTTTCGTGGGCAAAACCCACTTCTTCAGATGACTGGAGTATTAAATGGTGTGTTTTAATTATTTGTTTGCCATGATACTAAGTGATGAACCAGAGGTTCGAGGATTGTCTAGGGGTGGTTTTTTGTGGCAAGGGACTGGGGCTGCGAAGGAGGAAGGCCCGAGACTTAAATGCACTTAACCAATTACAAACTTTATTAACTACAATTTGATTATACTAAATCACTGTCTCTGATTCGTCTTAGGCAGTGCAGCATGCAAAAAAAGAACATAACAAATAAAACCAATATAGCAATGATAAAAACTCCTCCTGTAGCCAATCCTTCTATGGTTATCTTTGAACAGACGGTGGAGTTAGTCATTAATCTACATATACTTAACAACCTCTAATTATGAAATGGTTAATACAATATAGTAAGCAATACGCACAAGCCCAGAAACGATTACAATACACAGACACAAAACAACGCGTAGCATGCTCCGGATTTGTATACCCTTTCATGATTCGGTGGGTAGGAGGTGGCCTTGGGTGATCAACCCCTCAGCCAGGCTGGACTATAGGTGCCTTCTATTTTTTTGATACGGAACCTCCCCGAGCTTAGGGCTCAGGGTGCTTTATACTATAATTTTGACATCTGATACCATATTAGGGTTCCTTTCTTGTGACATGACGTCTGTCTCAAGGCATTGTGGTCAGTGCTTGATGCAGACATGATTGGCACACGTGAAAGCTAGCTATGTTTTTGCTTCCCCGCTCCAGGTGCTTGTTAACAGATGTATATGACAGCTCATTTCTCTTATTTCAATCTTGTCCTCTTTTTTTTAGTGCTCGTTAACTTAGTGTATGGGACAGCTTGTATCCCTGCTCTTATCTTTTTGGCCCAGGTGCTTGCCAAGTTAAGTTCCATTCACTGAGAACAGTGCTGAGCACCCGAGAGACTTCAAGCTCTGTCTCTGGATCTGCCTCAGATGCCTGTGTTTTTCTTGTGAGGGGCTTTAGTGTGGCAGTATGGGCAATTCGCGCGAGGCCGTGGTCAAAAGGACCTGTTACATGACACTAAGCAGGCTGCAATCTCTGTGTGCCAAACCACGAATCTTGTTTACATTGTATAATGTTGAATGGTGACAGTTGTGATAACATTTTTGGTCCATATATGCCATCTAAAATAATACAACTACCGGTAGGTACATTATAGTGTTTTACCTATATGAATATATTGAACTGTTTGCTCTTTGAACTTCCAATTTCCTGTTTTCCTCAGCTCACCTTGCTTTCTGTGTGTCCAAATAATTAGTGAATTTTGATTTGCAGACATTTTGTAGATTTTTTAAAATCAATGATTTAAGTAAGAGATGTGTATATATTTCTCATCAAATGTGTGCCAAGGTAACATTTTCTGTGTCCCACCAAATATGTTTAGCAAAATTTTAAGGAAGGAATTCAAGTAACGCTGTGACACACACACATTTAAACACATTATTCATAGATTTTGGAAGGTAAGTTTAATTGTCATATTTACCATGTTTAGTCTTCAGTGGGGTACTTAAAAAGATGGCATGAAAATTCTTAAAATTAAAAAGCACTAAAAGAGAGTGAGCAGTATATTATAAACGAACAATCTATAAATTCATAGAATTTAAGGCCAAAAGGGATATTTATATTTGTCTAGTCTGACCTCATATAAAACACAGGCCAAAGAAACATATGGTAATGGGCTAATGAATCAAATTTTGCCTCAGAAAATGTGGGAAATATATGAACTTACTACTTGTAAGAAAGGGTTTTATGTATTAGAAAGGAAGAAATACTAGAGAAAAATAAACTTTATTCAGAAAGATACTTAAATACCTTCATAACTTTAAACTTGTAAGTAGTGCACATAAATACTTTGCTGAAGTAATGCCTAAATTAAGAAGGTGTCTGACTAAATGCAACAAATTGTAAACATGTAGATAGTTTCAGAAGACGTGGGGTGTACCTATGAAAGCTCATGATACCATCTACATGTTTGTTAGTCTGTTACAGAGAAAAACAACAAATGGTCTGGTAGCACTTTATAAACTAACTCGGCTACCCTTTGAAGCTTCTGAATAAGGGTATGTCTACACTAGCACCCTAGTTCGAACTAGGGTAGTTAATGTTGTCAATCGAAGTTGCAAATGAAGCCCGGGATTTAAATATCCCAGGCTTCATTTGCATCTTGCCGGGCACCGCCATTTTTAAATCCCTGGTAGTTCGGACTCCGTGCCTGCAGCTACACGCGGCACGGAGTAGGTAGTTCGAATTAGGCTTTCTAATTCAAACTGCCGTTACTCCTCGTGGAAATATGAGGCAGATACTGAACTTTTTTATTTATATTAAAAGAAGAAAAAGATGTAATATAGATGTGGAGTTTAAACATGTTAGGAGTGAGGAAATTTTGGAAAATAGCTGCTGACTGGAGTTATGAAAAAATTAATTTGTAATTATTTACCACTCTTTAAAATGTATTGAATATCCATTCAGGAATATAATTCAACCATGTTTATTGTTGATAAAGAAAAGAAAAGTGAATATATAGAACATTTGAACATGTACCAGTCAGCCGGTCCAAATAATATATATCCTAAATTATGAAAAATTGGGAAATTACTGAGAGATCGGAGAAAAATAAATGCAGTAGTAATCTTCAAAAAAAGAAACAATAATGTGTCTGGTAGTTACTATACTATGAATCTAACTTCTCTCCCCAGTAAAATAATTGAACAATTTCTGAGACAGGGAAAAATCATTAAACATCCTTGAGGATAATGAGCAAATAGCTTCTTTTAAAGAGCAGCTGAAGGAGGGGTAGGATCCACATTGACTTTGATAAGAATATGCACATGATTGAAAAGTTTTTAATGGAACCTAATTAAGAAACAAGTAAATGGAGAAGTATCAGACCAAAAGAGGTATCTAGTGAGATACGGAAGAGATTGTGTAAAATCCAACCTTAACATTTTCACTAGGTGCATTAAGTGAAAATTTGAAGTGCTCATAAGCACTAATAAGAGAGATTGGAAAGATATGCAGAAAATGGAAACTTCTTTTTAAAAGGAAAACTTACTAAATAGATATATAATCCAAAACAGACACTTCATGATAGGATGGGAATCCATCCATCCCTCCAGAATAGTTGGAAAACTGACAAAGAAAGAATACATGATAGATGTCAATAAATGCTTTACAATTGCCACATGGAAATAAAATGAGAGTGACAGTCACAGCATTCCTTATACTGTTTTATATGCTAGAGTTAGTCAACTTTTTTTCCTGATGGAAGTGTTCCAGTTGAAAATGCTGATTTAGCAAAAATCAGAATGTTTTTGAGAATGTGTTTATATCATCAAAACTTTTGATGGGAACCAGGCAAGCCGCCTTGACATCTTGTTGGCAATATGGCTGCCTGGTTTGTCTGCTGCCTGAATGGCGGACCAGCTCCCCAGTTGATGGATTTACAAATTGCTCCTTGGCTTCCTGGGTGCCTATCATTGATTGCCTAGCTGATTTTCTAGGCAGCCAAGGAGCTCCAGGATTCATCTGCTGCTCAGCTGGCTTGCTGGCTTGCCTGCTGGCCATCTCCCCAGTTCTCAGCTGCCTACCCAGCTAAGCTGGCTTGACTGCTGGCTGGCTGGCTGGCTGGTTGGTTTGTGGGTGGGCTGCCTGGCTGGAAAGTAGTCTTCCTTGTAAGCCTGCAGATGCCAAAATGGGTTGTGGAATTCCACTGAAATGATAGAATGTCACCATTCCAGTCAGATATGGAACAACATGAAACAACTCAGTATTTCCTGTAAAATGGAAAATTCTTTTTCCATTCTGTGCTGCTGTATAGTACATAATACAGATTTATGCAATTCCCCAGCAATGTTAATAAGAATTCATTGGCAACCAATATATGAATGTAGGTCAAACATAGCAATTGTTTGGCGAGTGCAACATGTGTGAATGATTTATGCATCTTTAGTACAGCGTACAGCCATGCCATCTGTGGCACTGAATTTGTATAGTATTAAAGCAAAGCTTGGCCAGTTCATGGCTATGACATCTCATGCTGCATTAAGTACTGTTATTCAGTAGGTAGCATGTCTTCTACTGAACCAGTGCCCAGGCATGGTAGTTTGATGTAGTGATAATGTGCTGTTGGAAGTGCCATCATTTTACTGAGCATTAAACAGACGCCCTTATCGTCTGTGGTCATTAAGAACACATGGCAGGTTTCTTGAACGATTAAGTGTTCCTCTTTTCAATAACATTCCTATCTAAACTTCCTTTTTGGCTTCAGTTCAAAGCAAACTACTTCCCCTTCAGTTTTGACTGGATGCAATATTCTTCCTTGCAATACTTATATAAAGAGCTTTTCACAGAAATGGTAGCACTATGGATAAATGTGATGCTCACTCACTCACTCTCTCTTTGTATATATATGTGTGCAAATGAAAGAAAGGGGAAGCAGATAGTAATGAATATAAATCAAAAGTTAGGAACTGTAGGGTATTGATAACAGAAGTGAGAGGACACAAGGGGTATGTCTAGACTACAGAGTTTTGTCAACAAAACTTATGTCGACATAGAGTGTCCACACTACATCGCTTTGTCGACAAAGTGATCAGCTTTGTCGACATAAGAGCGTCCAGACTGCAGGATGCTCTGTCGACAGAAGAAGGCACCCGGAAGTGCTTCTGAAAGGTCACAGGGGCAGCCATAAAGCCCTGGCACTGCTGCATGCTCTCTGTAGAGACGCGTGCTTAAAGGGATACTCCTGGATAGCCGTTCCTCTGCTCCTGCTTCTAGCTTGCCAGCCTTTACAGGGAAAGCAAAGCTGCTGCAGTTTTCCTGGCTCTGGTTGCCTTGCTTTGTCGGACACCACAGCTGTGTATTATCTGGTTTATCTGGTTGTTTGTTTGTTTGTGTGTTTGCTTCTGTGTGTGTTTGCTTGTTTGTGTGCTTGGGTTTGGACTTTTTTGGTTTTTTGTTTGTTTGTTTGTATTTTTGTTCTTGTGTTTCTTTGTTTGTTTTGTTCTTTTGTTTGTGTGTTATTTTGGCTTTTTTTGCCATGGAGCCTGAGCTGCCCCTGGACAGGCGATGGTCTCACACCGTGCTGCTGGAAGCTCTGCTTCATGCTCAGGAGAGCATGATGACCTTGGCAGCAGAGCTGGATCCTGAGGCCAGCTTTGAGCCCCTCGCTCAGGATCCAGCTGCAGCCCTGCTGCCCTTGCCCCCCAACTTTTTCCTGGAGAGGCGGGTTTGGAGGCTGGACACCAGTTCGGACTGGTGGGACCGGCTAGTGCTGCAGCAGTGGGACGACGATCAGTGGCTCAGAAACTTCCGGATGAGGAAGGCCACCTTCTGGGAGCTCTGTTCCGTCCCGCCCCTGCCCTGCAACGCCAGGACACCCACTTGCGGCCTGCCATCCCTGTGGAGAAGCGCGTCGCCATTGCGCTCTGGAAGCTGGTCACCCCCAACAGCTACCGCTCTGTGGGGCATCAGTTTGATGTGGGGAAGTCTACCGTCGGGGCCGTCTTGATGGAGGTAAGTCACTCTCAGGGGACAGTCCAGAGGGGCAGTCAGGACCAGGCACAGGGAATTGGGGATAGGGTGGCAGAGGTAGAAGCCCTCTCAGCCTCACCCTGCCGTGGTGCAGGGTCAGGGAAGGGATTGTTTGGGGGACAAAGGGGAGAGCACTTCTCATCAGGTGAGCCAATCCCTCTAAAGTCCTGTGCTGTGTGTTTCTATTTGTCCCATTCTGCAGGTGGTGACGGCCATCAATGCGGAGCTGCTCCACAGGACCGTTCGCCTCAAAGACCTGCAGACCATCATGGCCGGATTTGCAGGGCTTGGGTTCCCAAACTGCGGTGGAGCACTGGACGGGACCCACATTCCCATCCGTGCCCCGCCCCATCGAGCGGCACAGTATATCAATAGGAAGGGCTACTTCTCTATGGTGCTGCAGGCTCTGGTTGACCACAGGGGACAGTTCACTGATGTTTGTGTTGGGTGGTCAGGCGGGCACACGATGCCCATGTGTTCAGGAACTCATACCTGTACTGCAGGCTGCAAACTGGGGCATTCTTCCTAGAGAGGAACTTGGCAGTCGGGGATGTGCAGATGCCTACATTCATTGTGACCGATGCGGCCTACCCTCTCATGCCCTGGCTCATGAAGCCCTACACCGGCCACCTGGACGCGAGCAGGGAACTGTTCAACTCCCACCTCAATAGGGCTCGCTTCCAGGTGGAGTGCGCCTTCGGCCGTTTGAAGGGCAGGTTTAGGTGCCTCCTGACGTGTCTGGACATGGGGGAACACAACATCCCTGATGTGGTTGCAGCATGCTGTGTGCTACACAACCTCATAGAGAGGAAAGGGGAGGCCTTCCTCCCTGCGTGGAGGACACAGATGGAGATGGAGATGGAGGGAGGCAGTTTGTGCAGCCCTGGACAGCTGCCACCCGGCAAGCCCACCAGCTGGGCCTACGCATTCGGGAAGCCCTGAGGGTATGTCTACACTACCACCCTAGTTCGAACAAGGGTGGTAATGTAGGCAACCAGAGTTGCAAATGAAGCCCGGGATTTGAATTTCCTGGGCTTCATTTGCATAAAGCCGGGTGCCGCCATTTTTAAATGTCTGCTAGTTCAGACTCTGTGCCCCGCAGCTACAGGCAGCACGAACTAGGTAGTTCGGACTAGGCTTCCTAGTCCGAACTACCATTACTCCTTCTGAAGCATAGTCCGAACTATCTAGTCCGTGCCGCGTGTAGCCGCGCGGCACAGAGTCCGCACTAGCGGACATTTAAAAATGGCGGTGCCCAGCTTTATGCAAATGAAGCCCAGGAAATTCAAACCCCGGGCTCCATTTGCAACTCTGGTTGCCTATATTACCACCCTAGTTTGAACTAGGGTGGTAGTGTAGACATACCCTGAGGGAGCAATTCTCACAGGGAGGCCCCGATTGTCCCCAGGGCCTTCCACATGTGGGATTGCCCCATACCCCTGGTGCCTTCCTCCCTGCAACCCCTCCCTGCCCCACATTCACCCATTCTACTCAGTCCCCACTCACTGAGAATGGACACAGGTGATGGTGAAAAACAGAATATACTTTATTTAACTGGTTTTTTTAACAAATGAAAATAAATAACTCTTGGATTCAGAGAAAAAATAAAAATAAACATGTTTGTTTTAGAAAATAAAGTGCTTAAAAAAATGCGTCCCTCAGTTTGTGTCACTGGTGGGAAGGGGGAATGTGAACTTGGAAAGGGGGAGAGAGGCTCAGGGCTGAGGGGGCTGCCTGGAGGCCGAGCTCCTGCTGCTTTGGCTCTGGTGGCCTTGTCGCGCCCGGCTGCGCGTGCGGGATGCCACAGAAGGGGGCTGAGCAGTAGGTGGGGCTGGGGCTGGGGCTGGGATGGCAGGGGCAGAGGAGGGGGCAGGCTGAGGAGGAGGGGCAAGAGCAAGCAAAAGACCGGGGAAGGCCATGGCCTCCCGGATCACTGCGCAGATGTCCCTGCGCTGCTGGCTAAATTTGCACAGCAACTGGCGGCGCCACTCAGCCTCTGCCTCCAGCCTTCTTTCCATGGAGTCCTTCATCTCTTGAAGGACTCCAACGTTCTGGTGCACCAGCTCTAAGTAGCTGTGCCAGTGCCTATGGGTGCCCTGCGGCTGTCTGGGTGGTCGGGCAGGTGGGGCGTCCCCCTCCTGGTCAGCTGGTCCGGCTGTGGAGGACAAGAGGGAAAAGTCGTCAGTCATGCATGCTCACCCTTTCCCTGAGAGGGCATGCCCTCCTTCTTCTCAGCAGGCAGTGCCTGTGCTAGGGTCAGAGGCTGCTCATGTGTGTCTCAGTAAGGCATGGTGCAGCCTGGCCCAGGCGGTGTGCAGACCACCGTCGTACCCCTCCCCACCCCAACGCATCCCCCATGGCTGAGCAGCACGGATGAGTGTCAGGCCACAGTCGGAGTTCCCACTGAGTGCTGAGAGGCCTGCAGCTGTGAGGCTGTCCCAGCGTCTCCAGCCCATGCCTTCATGTGGCATCCCTGCCTGCAGGAACAGGCAGTGCCTAGCAGCTGTGCAGGTGCAGGGGGGTAGCACGGTCCTACCTGAGGGCAGCCATGGGTGTGTGCCCTCTCTCCCCCCGGGCCTTGCTCAGCATAACATGTCACAGCACTGCACCGTCCCCTTTGCTCCCGCCTGCCTTGCCCTGCCCTGCCCTGCCCTGTGTGTGTTGGACCCTCATAGCACTCACCTGATGTTCCCTCCCCGGGGTCCGAGGTGGTCTGGGAGGCCTCCTGTGTCTGGGTGCCTGGCTCCTGGGTGCCGTCCTCCTCCTCTTCTTCCTCCTCCTGGTGCTCCTGGTCCTCCAGCAGGTGTTCCAGGCCAGACTCCACGAGCCTCTCAGGAGGCAGAGGATCTCTTGCCCCCAGGATTCTGTCCAGGTCCTCGTAGTGCTCACAGGAGTGCGGCCTTTCCCCGGAGCGGGAGCTCTGCTCAGGGGCCTGGACATACCCCTGCCTCAGCTCCTTTACTTTGGCTCTGACCTGCTCCAGTGTGCGGGGATGGTGGCCTTGTTTGGCCAGCTCTTCTGCCATTCGGGCATAGATGTCTGCATTCCGCCTCTTCGTGGAGTGCATGGCCTGTAGGGAGTCATCGTCAGCCCAGAGGCCCAGGAGGGCTTTTATCTCTGGCCCTGACCAGGAGGGTGCCCAGCGCTTGATGCCCCGGGGTTCCCGGGGGGATGATTCCCTGGAAGGGCCAGAGGGGTCTTGGGGGGCTTGTCCCTGTGACATAGCTCAACCTGAACTGTGCAGTGCAGCCCTGGTCTGCTCTGGAGCTCGCTTGCTGCCAGAGTGCTGCTCCTGGGTGCCTGAGCCTTTTAAAGATGGCTACGGCCAGGAACAATAGAGTTGCAAGCTGTGGCAGGAGTGTCCACCAGGGGTTCTCCCTGGAGGCCTTTTATGTCGACATAACTTTTCCCCTGCGTCCACACTGCTGTTTTGTCGACAGAACTACGTCGACAAAGGAGTTATTCCTCGTAGAATGAGGTTTACGTACGTCGACAAAACTGCTGAGTTTTGTCGACGTTATGTCGACATAACTCAAAGGCAGTGTGGACGCAGGTATAGTTTTGTCGACAAAAGTCCACTTTTGTCCACAAAACTCAGTAGTCTAGACACACCCAAGGAGAAATCTCTGGGCAGCAGAGTTAAGGACCAAAAAGAAGGAATTTTTAAAAAGGGTATTAGGAAAAAAGAATAATGACTAGATGGAAATATCAGAATTAGGTGTAATTCAAAAAAGGCAAACGTGTTCAGAAATTGTCTGTGTTCTGTGTGTGGGGAAAAACAGATGATATAATCTCACCACATGCTGATAATGTCCTTTGCACTTCACTAGGCTCTTTGGAGAACTGTGGTTGCTGGAGACCTCCTTGAGTCACCACCAGACCATAATTTATTTTGCTTTCCTTCTTTTGCACTTGCAGAACCCTTCCCCTGCCTGTGTTAGACAAAAAGTCCTACAAACAAACAGACACAAGGGTATTTTCTTTCTTGGGCATAGGGAGAATTATAGTTAAAAAAATAAGTTGATTAATCTTTTAGGCAGTTTTTTGATCACCCTTTGGGGCTTTAGTGTCTGTGGTCAGAGTTAGGGTCCATTTTTAGTGCTTCACCTTTCTCTGCTCAGTACATGGTCCATACAGGAAGGCCTGAATTTGTCTTCCTCTTTTCAGAGCAACCCTGTCACCATGTGTGTCTGAGTGTGGCGGGCCACACCCACCTACCCTCTTAAATCCAAGGCCCTCTGGCCTGAGTCTGAAGCACAGTCCACATTCAGCCCTTTTTTGCAAGGCAGAGGCCCTCTGGCCTGAGTCCACAACACAATTTAAAGTTGGCCCTTTAAGACAAGGCCAAGGCCCTCCAGCCTGAGTTCATAACACAGTTTAGGGTTGTAGTGAGGATGCACCCCAGGTAGGGGGACCCGAACCCACCCTACTCCACCGGGTCCCAGCCCAGGGCCCTGTGAGCGACCGGTTAGCAGATCACAGACTTGGCGGAGCAATCCGGCTGAAACACGTCAAGGTTCTCTGGGAGGGAGAGAAGGCTCCCCCTCCTGCCCCGGGCCACTTCCTACCTGGTTCCCTGGGGGTCCTTCCCCTGTATTGCCCAGCTTGCTGCGACCTCCGGGCCGGCATCTCCTCGGCAGGCTGTCCCTGGGTCGCACCAGCTTGCCTCCGTGTCCCCCCCGGCCTCTCTTGGGGTATGTCTAAACTACAAAGTTAGTTCGAACTAACGTCCGTTAGTTCGAACTAACTTTAATAGGCGCTACACTAGCGGAGCGCTTAGTTCGAACTAGGTAAACCTCATTTTACGAGGATTAAGCCTAGTTCGAACTAGCTAGTTCGAATTAAGGGCTGTGTAGACCCTTAATTCGAACTAGTGGGAGGCTAAGGCTTCCCAGGTTTCCCTGGTGGCCACTCTGGCCAACACGAGGGAAACTCTATGCCCCCCTCCTGGCCCCAGACCCCTTAAAGGAGCACGGGCTGGCTACGGTGCCCGTGCCAGGTGCAACCCTGCCAGCACCCAGCCAGCAGACCCTGCACCTGGCACGGATCGAGCCACCCACCCGATGCCCCCCAGCCCTCCCCCTCTTCCCGGGACCAGGCTGGCGGCTCCCAGGAGCTTGCCCGGGACCGCAAGAGGCGGGCACCTGCCTGGGCTAGTGTGGACATCGTGGACCTTGTCCATGATCTCCGCACTAGGCACAGGAAAGTGGCCGGCTTGGGCAGGAGAGCTGCCAGCCTGGCCACCCAGGAGCAGGTGTGCAAGAGAATAAAGGTGGGTCCATTGAGACCCCCGACCCTGAGCCCTGACCTTACAATGGCCGTCCTGGGTCAGACCAAAGGTCCATCTAGCCCAGTAGCCTGTCTGCTGACAGCGGCCAACCCTAGGGAGCCTGGAGGGGATGGACCGGAGACAATGACCAAGCCATTTGTCTCGTGCCATCCCTCTCCAGCCTTCCACAAACTTTGGGCAGGGACACCACTCTTACCCCCTGGCTACTACCACTCCATGGACACAACCTCCATGACTTGATCTCACTTCCCTTTAAACTCTGTTCTAGTTCTAGTCTTCACAGCCTCCTGCAGCAAGGAGTTCCACAGGTTGACTCTTTGCTTTGTGAAGAACAACTTTCTGTTACTAGTTTGAAGCCTGCTACCCATTCCTTTTCTTTGGTGTCCTCTAGTCCTTCTTTATGGGACCTAATGAAGAACTTTTCTGTATGCACCCTCTCCACTCAACTCCTGCTTTTAGAGACGTCTATCCTGTCCCCCCTCCGTCTCCTCTTTTCTAAGCTGAGAAGTCCCAGTCTCTTTAGCCTCTCTTCATATGGGACCTGTTCCCAACCCCTGATCATTTTAGTTGCCCTCCCCTCTCCCAGCCTCTCTCTTACCCTCTCCCACCTCCTTTTTCCAGTCTTCCCCAGTTTTGTTCAAAAAAGACAGATTCCATTTTTTAACACAATTGTCCTTTATTTTGTACATCAAGAAGAGGGGCTAGGGAAGGGTAAGTGGAAGGAGGTGAGGGAGGAATGGGGCACGAGCCCCTGATGGGGAGGGCTGGGCTGGCTCTGCGGGCTTCTGGGGGTGGAAGCTCTCCTGCAGCCCCCCAATTGCCCCCTCTCCCCAGATGGCAGCCTGCGGCAAGTGCAGCCGGGCTGATGGCCGAGTGGTGTGATGTGCCCAGTGTGGGCACTCCGGGCACTCCAAGCCAGGACTGGTTTTCAAGCGGGGCACCCCTGAGAACTGTCTGTCCGGGGTGGGGGTCGGGTCCCTTTAAGCACAGCCCTCGGCTAGCCTGAAACAGCATCTCCACGCTCTAAGTCCTCCTCTGATGCCCTGCCGGCACTGCTTCCGGCCATCCTTAAGCCCTGTTCAGGGTCCACTTAATGTGGACATGCTAGTTCGAATTAGCAAAATGCTAATTCGAACCAGTTTTTAGTTCTAGACGCGTTAGTTCGAATTAGCTTAGTTCGAATGAACTAAGTTAGTTCGAATTAGCTGTAGTGTAGACGTACCCTTGGAGTCTCCAGCAACAGCTGTGCAGGACCCCTCATCACAGGTTCTTCTCCTCCAGCTATCCCCACAGACTGAGTCTTTTCCCAAGCTTTTATAGTGGAGCTACAGCCCGGGCATGCTCAGTAGGGCTGCAGGGGAGGGGCCTCAGTGGGCCCTGCAGGTTCAGTGTGGGGCTGCCTCGCCCTGTCACACCGAGGCATGACTGTGTCTCCATTTTTGCTGACTCTATCCCTTGTTATTGCCCCCACTTGTGGTAGCCTTTTCCTTTATAAGTTTCTTCTCTCCAGACAGAACAAGGATTTCAGGTATATCTGCTTAGATCTGGCTGAGCCCATGAAAGCTTACTAATATTCTCTCTGCATGATCAGGGGGTGCCCCTTCACATGCCCCATTCCTCAGGTTGGAAGGTGGTTTTGTGGCATCTTACTTCCATTTCCAGTTTGCCAGGGAAAAATTGTCATTGCATTGCACCTTATAATGTGAGGTTGTCACAGAGTGTGGGGGACTGCACCTCCATCCGCAGTCAGATGTGACTCTCTGCCAGCAAGTAGAAGAAAAGGTTTATTCATTGACAGGGACATAGCATAGCACGGACTTGTTGTTACAGGGACCAGGAGCATTCAGTTCAAACCCATGCCTGCCCCCCAAGCCAGTTGAAAAACTAAAATTACACCCTCAGCAACTGGTCCTAGTGATCTAGGCAACCCCGCTTCCTCCATTGTCCTGCTTCCTGGACCCCAGCTGTTATCGACTATCACTGGTTGCATCTTCCCTGTAGGGTCAGATGACAGACTGGTCTGAGCCATTCCCTACGTGCCTTCCCTCAGGAGTTCTGTCCCAAAGATCTCATCCCTTGCTGGGCACCACAGACACACACTCAGGTTATATCTAGACTACATCCCTCTGATGGCAAAGGGATGTAAATGAAGCACTTTGAAAGTGCAAATGAAGCTGGGATTTAAATATCCCATGCTTCGTTTGCATAATCATGTAATGGCGCTCTTTTGAAAAAGTAATGTTTCAAAATTGAAACCACAGTCAAGATGTGGTTCTTTCAAAAACGGGGTGCTTTTTTGAAAGATCCTGTAAACCTCATTTTTTGAGGCTGACAGGATCTTTCGAAAAACTGCCCTGTTTTCAAAAGAACCACGTCTAGACTGTGGTTTCAATTTCGAAATAGCACTTTTTTGAAAGAGTGCCATTACATGATTATGCAAATAAAGCACGGGACATTTAAATCCCAGCTTCATTTGCACTTTCAAAGTGCTTCATTTCCATTTCTCTGCAGACAGAGGGATGTAGTCTAGACACGCCCTCAGAGTCACTACAGAGCAGTACAGGACAGTAGGAATCACATATAGCATAACATAGCAAACAGAGAACACAATCCTCACTACATCACAGAGGTACAACCACATTATTCATATGTTCTGACTTTTCAGAGTTTGGAGCTAGAGCAGGGGACTGCCTAACACCTGAGGGACTCCCTGGCTTACTCAATCACTAGTGCCTCCTTTTTTTAAATAATCAAGTAGGCTTTTTTTACTAGGGAATAACTTCCTTCTCAGTTATAGTATTAGGTGTTCTCTTTCAATGTCCTGTGAGATCATAGCACTGAGGCTGGCATCTGTGGATGTGCAGTATGAATTCACAGGAAAATTTTATCTAAAAAGCATGGATGCCTGGCACAGTCCTGCTTTCAGGTCATTCAAAGCTTCCATGTCTTTCCCATTCCATCTGTTACTGGCATAGAAAATGCTTCATTTGTCTTTTCATCCAGGAAATTGTTCATTCTATTAATACTTGTACCTTATCAACCACCAGTTTCAGAGAGATGCACTCTGTGTGGTACTCAGGTAGATTATTACTTCAGTCATGGCCAGTCTATGCTTTGTGGAGTTAGCTTGTGTCTTGAAAAACACTGCTTGAAAATGCTGCAAGTGGTCTCTTTATATGGGACTGTAAATGACAGTGTCATCTATGTAGGCCACTGCATACAGAAAACGCTTGAGGATCTTCTCCAGGAGCCACTGGAAAGTTGCAGTAGCTTGATGGAATACAAACAGTATAGTTTCAAACTAGAAATCCCCAAAGTGGGTTGAAAAAATAGTTTTCTCCTCTGAAGATGGGAATGAAAGGATCTACCAATAATTCTTCCTCAGTACGACAGGAAGACTGCAAGAGTTTTAAAAGAGCCGGCAGATAAGCTCACTGAACCATTAATGTTGACTTTTAATAAATCTTGGAGCAGTTGGGATATTTCAGAAGACTGGAGAAAAGCTTACGTGACATTTTTCAAAGTAAACCTGAGCCATGTAATTATAGGCTTGTCAGCTTCACATCAATTCCAAGGAAGACAATGGAGTGGCTAGTATAACTCTTAATTAGTAAAGAAATATAGGAGATTAATATAATTAATTCAAATCAAAATAGGTTTATGGAAAATAGATCTTGTCAAACTATCTGTATAGCTCTTTTAGTGGAGATTACAAGATTGGCTGATGTAATACCACATAACATTTTATCTAGAAAACTAAAATATAAAATTAACATGGCATGCATTACATGGATTAAAAATTGGCTAACTGATAGTTCTCAAAATACATGTAAATGGAGAATCATAATCAAATGGAAGTTTCCAGGGGAGTCCCACAGGTATCACTTCCTGGGCCTAAGCTATTTAACATTTTAATAATGATCTTGAAAAAAAGTCCTGCAAATTATACAAATTGGAGGAGGCGGGGGGAATGGCATATAATGAAAAGGATAGGTCACTGATTAAAGTGATTTGGATTTCTTGTGAAACTAAGCTCAAGCAAACAATACATGTTTTAAATATGTCTAATTGCAAATATATACATCTAGGAATGAAGAAATGTAAGCCATACTTACAAAAGCGGTGGAGTGGGGGGATTCTGCCCTCAGAAGAAGAGACTCTGAAAATGAATGGGGGTCATGGAGACCACACAAGCTCCCACTGAGACCAAAAGAGCTAATGAAATCCTGGAAAGCATGCACAGGAGCACTCTGAGTAGTTTACCTCTGTGATATTGCTTCAAGAAAACTATGTGTAGTTATGAGGCCCACAACTCAGGAAAGAGGCTGATAAATTAGCAAGGGTTCAAAAAAGAGACAGAAAAAGATGAAAGAATTAGAAAACATGCCTTGTAATAGACTCAAAAAGCTTGATCTATTTAACTTAACAAAGAGAAAGTTAAGGGCTGATTTGATTACATTCTATCAGTATGTATACGGGGAACAAATATTTAATAACAGGCTCTTCAGTTATTCCAAGAAAGCTCTAGGAATTATTCTGGGGAAGCTCTATGGCCTATGGTAGACAGAAGGGTCATACTAAATTATCACAATGATTCTTTATATGTTTGGAATCTATCAGTCATAATTTCTATACATAGTCTTCTCTGGAATGTTCCTTTGGCATTGTTCATGGTGTATAAATGGATCAGAAACTCCTTTCTCATGTCTTTCTAGGGATACGATCATGGGTGTAGAGCTGACAAAGTTGCCTCCTATGCTTCCCTTCCTGTGGGCTTTAACAGTTACACCTGGGGAGGGAGGTTGTGGTGCTTCATTCTTCATTTTTTGATAGTGTCTGAGCTACCACAGAAATTTGGAAGCTACACAAACGTGTGTTGGGGCCTGAACAGAGGCATAAAATTAATAAGCCATAACTAGATCTCTAACTAACTGTGTTCAACAGAAGCCAGAAGCAGCAGAGAATCTTTTTCATTAATGTTTGCTCTAGTAGCCAAATGCTTTCCAATATTACTGCTTAATGGCACATCTCTTCTTCCCCGTGCAACATGGCTTAAGCTGTAGGAGTTCATAAAATAACCCTCAAATACAAGCAGTCTACTATTATGTGAAATTCCAGTGGTTTATGGAGGATTAAGAAGGAGAAATATTCATATTAAAAGAAAAAAATGAAGGCTAAGAAATATAGGAACAAATATATTTTAAATCCTATTCTAACTGAATACCCATTGACTGGGATTTTGTTTTTATTATAATAACATAGAAGAGGAAATATGTGTATTGTTCTAGATTCATTTGAGTAACTGCATAGGTCTGCACTTTTGGTTTTATGTCCACCTGAAACTGAAAATGAAATGTTTTAGAAGCACCACATTAGGAAACCAGGATGGATGGCACTTTGAGATATAATCCTTTCCTGTTTAATGCAACCCAAACCAATCTACGTTCTAAAAGTCATTTGATTTTTCTTCTCAGTGTAGTACTATCAGATAGCAACCGTCTCTCTGGGGATTCCATTCATGCTGAGATTGCACCAACTAGTGATTGCACTGCTGAATCAGTCTGTAATCAATCTTACATCCTACAGATCTCCTTTGGTATTTTATCTTTGATCACTGCCTAATGGAAAACACAGCACGTTAAATAATAATGAAGTTTCATCTAATTGTATCTATGCTGAAGAGCCTCCAGGCACCCTTTTGTTGCCTCTAATGAAATGGTTCATAATAGTCAGTGTTTATGTGAACATCATAGATTAATGCTATATGGTTAATATGATTTCTTTTGAACAAAAATAATAGAGACTCATTTTCAATACTTTATTTAATTCTCCATCCAGCAGCTTTTCCCATAATGCCATTTTTGGGGTATTCTTAATTCTCTAGTTTCCCTCTTGATTTAAAATTTCTCATTGACAATAACTCCATCAGGACTTTTATTTCTCTGGGAGGATCTTCTTGTTGTGCTTGCATCAATGCTGTTTAGTGAATCAGCCAGCTAAATTCATCTTCAGAGTATGTTCATTATGCAATTAACATAAAAATGCCTTCCAAAATACATTATGATTTGTAAACCTAAATGATACTAAAATTGTGTCTCTGAGTTTCCTGAATTACATAGTACTAGCTTAGTACTGCATTACGAGCCTGATCCAAAACCCACTGAACTCAATAGGAATCTTTTCAATAGCATTTTTGGGCTTTAGATCTTTTGGGGTTTTTTTTAAACCACTCACCTTTGTTGTCATGCGAGATTATATTATATAGTTTGTGGTTCTAGTAAAGGAAAACTGAAATTAAAACAAATGTTTTCAAGTAACTGTCCCTAATAACAATGCCAAAAGTTATGTCCTCACTCCTCTAGAAATCCTCACATTTGAACTGAAATAGTAGTTTAATGCATTAATGCAAGCATTGCTCAGTCAACACAAGAAGAATAGTATAGCCACCCAGAACAATGAAAATAGAAATAATAAAATTTTATATTTGCATATGTATTAGTACATAGGTGAGGATACAATAAAAAATAGTATTCTTTTTTATTTAGAGGACCTCATAATCTGAGTCCCTAAATTGTAGCTTACTTAGCTTGTGCATAAATCTGGCATTGGTGGACACATAAAAGTGATTTCATTATTTTGTCAGTGTAACTTAGTGTGATTTAATTTTGTAATGTAGAATTCTTCTACATCTTATGTGGCTTTCATCAGCAAGGGTCAGAAGGATTAAATCAAGGATGAATCTGATCTTTTGAAAAAGATACAGTTTTTCCCATTAAACAATTATTCTTTTTTTTCTGCACTGATTACTGCAAGTTCTTACAGTGAGTACAGAACTGCAAACCTCTGCCGATGTCTTGTTCATTTTCTGGCTGACATGACTTTCTCAGTATAAGCAGAGAAGAAGAGGTAGTTTTCAGAAATCAGACACATGGGTAAATGAGATCTCACACTTGCTCTGAAACATGAATCATTAAAAGTGAAGAGGTCTCATGTTAAAGTGCAATCTTTTGTACTGTTTGGGTACGTCTACACAGTGGCACTCTTTTGGGATAATGTCTGGTATCCCAAAATAGCGTGTGAGCATCTTAACAGCACACCCATTATTTCAAAATAGATTTGAAATAATGGGTGTCTTATTCTGACTTCCTGTAAACCTTGTTGCACAAAGAATATGGAAGACACTAGACTAGTGCTCTATTTCAAAATTTGGTGCTGTGTAGACAGTGTCAAATTTCGAAATTGGTTATCTCAAAATAAGCTACACAATTTACATAGCTCAGATTGCGTAGTTTATTTTGAGCACTGTGCAACTGTGTAGATGTACCCTTTCACAGCCAAAAAAACCTCTTCCTTTGACTTCCCTTACTCCTCATAAAATGAGGTTTACAGAAGTAAGAGTAAGAAGTCCTCCCTCTCAACATTATTTTGAAATAATGGCTTGCTGTGTAGATGCGCATTTTATTATTTTGAAATAATGTCACTTAATCCAAAATTACACTGCTGTGTAGATGTACCATACCATGCCTGTTATTTTGCAATAATAAGTCTTGCTTGTGTTGAGGAATAAGCTTATTTTGAAACAGTCATTTCAGGACTTATTTCAAAATAACTTATTTCAAAATAACCTGGTAGTGTAGACATAGCCCAAGAATGCTCAAACTTTACCTAACCAAAGAAGCCTCAATTGCTGCTTCATTTTATATTCATTCATCTGTCCTAGGTGTGGCATCCATATAACAGTATGTTGGGGGGCATATTGTCTAGTTTAATGGAGCTACCCCAGTTTATTCTGGGTAAGAATCTGTCCCATTATGATTTCCTCCAAATCAACACAAAAAGGATCTCCTTTCTTCAGTTCAGTGAGAGATCCTTCAAAATTACATTTATGAGCTAATTTGCACTCACATCATTCTCAGATATTTGTGAATGATAAGAGTTTTCATGTTCATTATTCACCAACCAGAGGCAGCTGGGTAAAGGCTGTGACTGTGAACTCCACCTATTTAATTCCTTATCTCTAACTGACTGTTGTTATATCTCCTGGAATTTTGAATGTGTGTAGGTCTCCTCTTGTGATGGGAAGGAGAAAGGGAGGGAAGAAGAAAGAGGTACTTAGATCTCTTACTTTAGAATAAGTACAACACCACTCAGTTCTGTTCTTTCTTTGGCAAGAAAAACTTTAAAATAACACAGTTAATTTTTTCCTAAGGTCAGATTTTTGGAGAATTCTTTGTTTTGTTTTCATACACTGCCTGGGTAGGTTTTATTAGATTCTATATATTTCAAGAGTTCTGCTATCTAAAAACTTTGCCACCTTTGTTGTCTTCAAGCTTCCCTGTCCTTCCATACATCACCCTTACTCTCTCTGTCCTAATATTTCTCTGCTTTAATTCATCTATCTCTCTTCTTTTCCCGCTTGTTCCAACTCCTCTTCTTTGCCAGTGGCCTATCTCCTTAATCATTCATTCCCATTTCCATTTAAATTATTCTCTTCTCTTTCAAAACTTCTTATATTTTATCATTTAAAAGGAAGAAAAAGACTTGGGATAGTCTTCTGGGAAGATAGATAGCATGTTAAGAAGAGAGATTAAAGGAAAGATAGAATTTGCTCAATCAGCAATAACAGAAAACTTCAAATGACCCCCAAAAACTTAGGGTACATCTAGACTACAAGCCTCTTTCGAAAGAGGCTTTTTCGAAAGATACTTTTGAAAAAGCCTCTTTTGAAAGAGAGCGTCTAGACAGCAGCCTCTTTTTTAGAAAACGCAAGCCGCTTTTTCGAAAGAGCGTACCCAGGCAGTCTGGATGCTTTCTTTCGAAAAACCACAGTTTGCATTACATAGTGCCTTTTTTCAAAAGAGAAGTTTTGAAAAAAGGCATTATTTCTCATAAAATGAGGTTTTCCGTGGTTGAACAAACTGCTGTGTTCTTTCGATTTACTTTCGAAAGAACACGGCAGCAGTCTAGATGCAGGGGAATTTTTCTTTTTTTTAAAAAAGGCCACTTTAAAAAAAAAAAAAAACTGGAGTCTAGACACACCTCTAAGGAACTACCATATTTTCCGGCGTATAGGACGACTGGGCGTATAAGACGACCCCCTATCTTTTTAATTAAAAGATAGGGTTTCATCTTATACCCCAGCGCCCCTCCGCCTCCTTTGCTCCCGGTGTCCCTGGTCTGCTGGAGATGGTCTCCAGCAGACCAGAGGCACCGGGAGCAAAGCCGCCAGGAGCGCCAGGGCTTGACTCCCCCCCCCCCCCCGCCGGAGCCCCTCCGCGGCTTTGAAAGCCTCGGGGGAAGCCGGCGGGGGGGCATCCCAGGCGCGCATGGGCTGCCCCCCCGCCGGAGCCCCTCCGCGGCTTTGAAAGCCTCGGGGGAAGCCGGCGGGGGGGCATCCCAGGCGCGCATGGGCTGCCCCCCCGCCGGAGCCCCTCCGTGGCTTTGAAAGCCTCGGGGGAAGCCGGCGGCGGGGCATCCCAGGCGCGCATGGGCTGCCCCCCCGCCGGAGCCCCTCCGCGGCTTTGAAAGCCTCGGGGGAAGCCGGCGGCGGGGCATCCCAGGCGCGCATGGGCTGCCCCCCCGCCGGAGCCCCTCCGCGGCTTTGAAAGCCTCGGGGGAAGCCGGCGGGGGGGCAGCCCATGCGCGCCTGGGATGCCCCGCCGCCGGCTTCCCCCGAGGCTTTCAAAGCCGCGGAGGGGCTCCGGCGGCGGGGCATCCGGCGTACAAGACGACCCCCGATTTTTGGGGGATGTTTTTTAACTTCAGAGGTCGTCTTGTACGCCGGAATATACGGTATGTATTGACTCAAACTTAGAGGAAAGGAGGTGAGCACTTCCTGTGAATACATACAAATCCTATTGAGGTCAATACCAATTAAGAAACATGATATGATAGGATTACACTCTTAATTCCCTTTTCTGAGGGTGTGTCTACATAGCAGGGCTTAACTCGAAATAAGCTACACAAATTGAGCTACCTCAATTGCATAGCTTATTTCAAAATAGCTTATTTGGAAATTGGGAGAGTCTACATAGCACTTATTTCAAAATAGGGCACTCTTCCTCTGACTTCCCTTACTCCTCGCACAATGAAGATTACAGGAGTGCAAGTAAGAATTCCTCCATCATGACAGTATTTTAACATTATTTTGAAATAACTGCCTGCTGTGTAGACATGGACTAAGTATTTCAAAATAACTAGCATTATTTCTAAATAATGTTGCTGTGTAGATATACCCTACCTGCTTTATTTCTTTTGGGCAAGAAAACCCAAAACAAATTGATTTACACTTATTTTTCTGCCTGTCTTGAAAAAAAGCCAGAATCTATAATGTGAAATTCAGTTTCACAATACATAATCTAAGCAGGTTCTTTTTGGCCTGCTATTTTAAAGGGTATATAGTATTCAATGTGAGGAAAGTGGACAGAACACAAATATGATAAAATGCTTTGCTTTAATATGTCCATGCTTCCAGTGCTCAGCTCTGTAAGAATCACTAGAGAAGGCTCACAACATTTTTTCCTACATAGTATTTGTTTATTGAATTAATTATTATTATAGGTATATACTATTATTTTCTTGACTCTGTGCTTGGCATTGTACAAGATAAACATGAAGTCAGCCCTTTTAATGAAACAGAATGCAGTCTCTCAGATACATTCAAGAGGATGTTATATCGTGGGATGTCAGACAGAGGATTAAAGTTGAGAATTGTAGTGGGTTTTGTGGTTTCTTGTAGGTATCAAGAAAGAACTTATGATGCCACATTTGTTCATGTAATAAATTTCTCAGTCAAAGTGTTATCTCTAATCATTAAACTATAGGGTATTAGCCTTTTAACCATTGTGTAATTATGAAGAAATATTAATGATATTAAGGAACATTTTAATATCCTTATTTCCACATCCAGCCCACTTAATTAGCCTCATTAACACTTATAATTTACAGGTACTACTTTTGCTGTTATATATATCTTGGTTTCTGTTATTTCCACTCAAATTTATCTGATAAAGGGGGTTTTACCCATGAAAGCCCATGAGTCTATATATTTTTGTTAGTCTGTAAAGTACAGGACTATTCAGAAACTATGTGCATTTTTACTCATTGCTCTTTCCAGCTCCAAAAACTTCCATGTATATTAGGCTGATTTATCTAGCTCTGGGATTTGTTGGTCTTCTATTTCAGTAATTTCTCACTATCTAGTAGTGTTCCATTTTTTTTCTGGCTTTAGTACAGTTATTATCTCCTGCCCTGTGATGTTCCATTTGATGTACATATCTTCTGCCCTCGTTTCTATTCTTAGAGACAACAATATAGCCTGACCTACCCTCCTGATGTTCATTCCTTGTGTCAGAGATAGTCTTAGAATATCTAACCCTAACATTAAACATAGAATATTAGTTTTACAGATTTTAAGGCTAGAATAAGACATTATGGTCTGACCTCCAACATAACACAGACTATACATTTCAACTAGTGATTTATGCCAAGATATTTAATAAATACTTATTATTGATGTAATTTAAAAATACATTCTTCTTTTACTAACATTGATGCAATAACTGCACATTGTGCAAAGTGCCTATGAGTCCATTAGTATGAAAAATAGCAAATTCCTGTAGAGTAGATATACATTGATTTCAACATTTCACACCGTGTGATCAAAGTTCTTTTATGCATCGCAAATGGTTTTAGATGCATGATCAATTAAGGAGATGAAGGAAGAATATATCTAGAATTTAATATTGTACATTACCTAGCAATAAATTGCAGACATACAAATGAACATTGGTGAAAAATAGAATAATGCAGTTTCTGGTGTTAATGATTCTTATGCATTTATGCAAAGTATCACTAATTTGTCTCTGATAGGCAAGAATTCTGGGAAAATCTATTTTAGTGTATTTTAATTAATTGCTACCTATAAATATTATTCCTTGTTAAATAAAATACTGATATATCTACTTAACTCTACATTCATGAGTGTTTGTTCTAATCCACTGTTTTTTTAAAGGTTCTGTTAAAAATAAATTGTTTGATTAATTTTGATTAGAATTACCCTTTTATATTCAATTTTGTTTTAGCATAAGGGCTCTGTGCTGCACTAGACATACTGAGTCTATTATCTCGAGCTTTGGCTTCAGCATACAGAGGTTATGAAGCCACTTCTTCAAGTGCTAGTTGAAAAGATCAAGAGGAAATGCTTGTATTGTTTAATGAAGACACTGCTGTTTTCAAAACAGCTCGAGTGTGTCATCCACAATAATAGTGGGACTGTTAGGGAAGAAACGGACTCATTTCATCAAATAAAAAATAGCATGAAAAAGCTAATTTCATGTTCCATTACCATTTGCATTCTTTTCATAAGGAAGTGCCTGCACATAATGGTCCGTATCCTACTTTCTGCTAGATGGGTGTACTAGAGAGGAAAGAGTAGTGGGGAACCTCTTTTCCACCTTCTTTACTGCTGCAGAATTCCAAATCTAGTACAGGCAAGTAATAGATATCTGCACAAGCAGGCATTCCATGTGGACAGAATGGCTTGGAAGACATGTTTGAGTTACATGCTGTATAGTAGACATGATACACATTGCTGCTTTTGAGACATTAGTCTGCTTTCCCAAGAAAACCTGCCCTGCAACAACAGAATGGGTCAGACGTTCTAAAAGCATGATTAACACCAGTCCTTTCCTCCTGGTGGCTAAATATATTAATGGAAAATTTTGCCTAAGGCACTTTGGGTCAATTCTCCTACTCTTTATTTACATATACATGAAAAAGTTTAAAATAACTCATGGATGCAGGGGTAAGTTATTCAAAGTTTAATGCAAGGAAATTGTACCTATTTAAGTACATACGCCTGCTTTTGCGCAAAAACTGCCAACTGTCTACACTGGCGCTTGAATTTGCGCAAGAGCTCTGATTTTGTACATTTCTTGCGCAAATATTTTGACACTTCTGCTTGGGAAAAAGCCCTCTTTTGCAAGAATACTTGTGCAAGAGGGCCAGTTTAGACAGGGAAGAACTGTTTTGCACAAAAAAGCTCCAATGGCAAAAATGGCCACCGGAGCTTCCTTGCGCAAAATCGCGTTTAGACTGGCCACAGATGCTTTTGCGCAAAAGCACTTTTTGCGCAAAAGCATCCATGCCAATCTAGACGCGCTTTTGCGCACATGCTTTTAACGGAAAAACTTTTCTGTTAAAAGCATTTGCACAAAATCATGCCAGTCTAGATGCAGCCTATATGTACAGTTATGAGCATAAACTCAGATTATGACTGTTATGTGTTCATCAAGAAAATCTGAGGACTGAGTAAACCTATTCCTCAAAGACAAAGGACAAGTTGATGTCTCTAGCCAGGTGTCATCAAAGTTGATGGGCAACAACCTGTCAAATGGCTGTTCCTTGACAATGGAGGGATACCAAAACAGATTGATCTCCATTTAGCAAACAATAGCATGGAACCTCTTTTACCAGAGACTCCAAGCTCACAGCAGGAATGAACTCTCTCTAAGGGTAATCCTCAGTGAAATAGATTTGAAAGGGTGACTGGACTATAAAGGTGAGGGCCTCAAACACCTTAGTATTCTTTCTTTTTTCTGTCTCTTTCAATTACCTAAGAAGAAAAAGGACTTGTGTTTTGGACTTTGGGAGATATTATGACCTGGGAATTTGGTCAACCTTACTGGAAAAATTGTAGTAAGGATCTTATCTTGAACCTAGCCTCATCCGTTAAATTTCAGTTATTAGAAATAGTTTTATTATTTCTCTTGAATACATTTCTGACTTTGATGCCTTCCACTTTTATTCACTTAAAATCTGTCATTGTAATTACATAAACTTTTATTTTTAAGTCAAAATGAATTAGGTGTTTGTTTAAACAGATTATTTAGTAGCTTCAGTTAGAGTAAAAAGCAGTTGTATATTGTCCCTTTACAGAGGCAACCGACCTCTAAAATTTGAACCATCCATGATAGGGCTTGGCAGTGCAGAACACATATTTTCTTGGAAAATTTGTGTCTGGGGTATTGCTGGAAGGTTGCAGCTATACATAAACACTCAGGGTGCATCTACATAGCAGCATTAACTCAAAATAAACTTCTCAATTTGAGCTACTAATATTATGTAGCTTATTTTAAGACAGTCTATTTCAAAATGTGGTCTTGTCACCATGCCTGCAGCTACCTCACAAGCCCCTGATCAGGGATGAAAGAGGGCACTATCCAGGACTGGTGCAGAGATTCTGGATCTCATTGAGGTCCGGGGTGAGAAGATGAACATCCAGGATCTCTGCATCAAGAGACAAAATGCCAATGTCTAGCCTACTCCAGAAGGGGCACAGCCGTACCCTGGACCAGGTACGAATGAAAATAAAAACTCTGGCAGGGAGGAAAGAACAGAGGCTAGGGAGGAAGTTCCCACCCTGGGTCAGCACCGCACATGCCACTACTATGTGCAGTTGGATGCCATCCTGGGAGGGGAGCCAATCACTTCCCCCAACCTCCATCATCGACTCTGAATAGGACATTCCTGTCATCAGCCTCCATAAGGGGTGGTGTGGTTGTGGAAGAGGACTGCAATGATAATGAGCAGGAGAAGGAGAATTAGGCCAGTCTGTACACAATGCCCATCAGCCAGGTAGTCATCATCTGCCAAGAGCAGGTTCCTTCCTCCTAGGATATCTCCCAGGGCTAAGATGAACCTGGGGAAAGCAGTTCAGGTGAGTTCCACGACTTTCCTTTATTCACACTTGGGGTAGGAAGTGGTCAGCAAAGATCTGCACCCTCCTCACCCCACCTTCTTGGTCTAGGGCTCTCACAACAGCTTGTGCACATGGAGCACCAGTGCAGACAGCTCCATGAGGCTCTCACATAGGAACCGCTCGTTCCTTCTCACAAGGTTCCTGCATAGTCCTGACTTATTCCCAACTCCGTGGTGGGACACCTTCCCATGACAAGCCACCACTAAGAAGGATGGAGTCATTGAAATACACATCAGTGCCACCCATAGCACAAGCTCGTGCCTACACTCTGAGGTAGCATCCACTCCTAGTCAAGTGCAGCGATTTGGACAAGACAGATTACCGTCATGGGAATCAGCTACCAGCTACCAGGGGGATGTGCAGGAGGGGACCTCAGTAATACTCTCTCCAGGAAGCGGTGTCTGCTGCTCGCACACACATCCCCAAGCTCCCTCCCCCCACTGCAGCAGGCAAAGATAGAAGTTCTCTTTCTGTGGGATGTAGTCATTGCCAGACCTGACCTGTGTGGGACACAATGGGAAGTCAAGCTGCCCTGCACCCTCCTCCCACTCGCAGGCTCCTGTCCTTGCCAGTACCTTCCCATGCCTGCTTGTCCCCAGCACATGGGGGTAGTACATGGGGGTAGTGAGGCTACCCTGTGATGTCTATGCCCCCTGCAAGAAAGTGCCTTCTCTCTAGGCAACAGATTGCCTTGCTCAAAGCACATCACCATCATCTGAACCGAGACCTCAGTCTTGGCTCAGAGATTAGGGCTAGGCTTCATTCACACTATTTCCTGAGATGACTGCCTTTGTCACTTGTCTTCACAGCTAGGCCAGGTGCAAACATGGCACATCCACCACCTCTTGCTCCATCTTACTTACCCATCAAGATCCACAAGCAGAGGCAAACTTTTAAGGACCTTTTAATAAAGGAGATTGCCTATCTCCTAGGACTGGAAGGATCCTTGAAAAGTCATTGAGTCCAGTCGCCTGCCTTCACAGCAGGACCAAGTACCATCCCTGGCAAATTTTTGCCCCAAATGGCCTCCGCAAGGATTGAACTCACAATCATGGGTTTAGCAGGCTAAGGCTCAAACCACTAAGCTATCCCTCCCCCCCTAATAGGGGAGCACTTGGACTGCCTCTGTTCTCTTAGGGTATGTCTACACTACAATGTTAGTTCGAACTAACAGACGTTAGTTCGAACTAACTTTCATAGGCGCTACACTAGCGCTCCGCTAGTTCGAATTTAAATCGAACTAGCGGAGCGCTTAGTTCGAAATAGGAAAACCTCATTTTACGAGGATTAAGCCTAGTTCGAACTAGCTAGTTCGAATTAAGGGGTGTGTAGCCCCTTAATTCAAACTAGTGGGAGGCTAGCCCTCCCCAGCTTTCCCTGGTGGCCACTCTGGCCAACACCAGGGAAACTCTATTGCCCCCCTCCTGGCCCCGGAGCCCTTAAAGGGGCACGGGCTGGCTACGGTGCCCGTGCCAGGTGTAAGCCTGCCAGCACCCAGCCAGCAGACCCTGCACCTGGCACGGCACAGAGCCACCCACCCGATGTCCCCCAGCCCACCCCCTCTTCCCGGGACCAGGCTGGCGGCTCCTGGGAGCTTGCCCGGGACCGCAAGAGGCGGGCACCTTCCTGGGCTAGTGCAGACATCGTGGACCTCATCCACGATCTCCGCACTAGGCACAGGAAAGTGGCCATCTAGGGCAGGAGAGCTGCAAGCCTGGCCACCCAGGAGCAGGTGTGCATGAAAATCAAGGGGGTCCACTGAGACCCCCAACCCTGAGCCCTGAGCTTACAATGGCCGTATTGGGTCAGACCAAAGGTCCATCTAGCCCAGTAGCCTGTCTGCCGACAGCGGCCAACCCTAGGGACCCTAGAGGGGATGGACCGAAGACAGTGACCAAGCCATTTGTCTCGTGCCATCCCTCTCCAGCCTTCCACAAACTTTGGGCAGGGACACCACTCCTACCCCCTGGCTAAGACTACTCCATGGATCCAACCTCCATGACTTGATCTCACTTCCCTTTAAACTCTGTTCTAGTTGTAGCCTTCACAGCCTCCTGCAGCAAGGAGTTCCACAGGTTAACTATTTGCTTTGTCAAGAACAACAACTTTCTCTTACTAGTTTCAAGCCTGCTACCCATTCCTTTCCTTTGGTGTCCTCTAGTCCTTCTTTATGGGAACTCAGGAAGAACTTTTTTGAATGCACCCTCTCCACCCAACCCCTGCTTTTAGAGACCTCTATCCTGTCCCCGTTCCATCTCCTCTTTTCTAAGCTGAACAGTCCCAGTCTCTGTAGTCTCCCTTCATCTGGGACCTGTTCCCAACCCCTGATCATGTTAGTTGCCCTCCCCTCTCCCAGCCTTTCTCTTCCCCTCTCCCAACTCATTTTCCCAGTCTCCCCCAGTTTTGTTCAATAAGGACAGATTCCATTTTTGAAAACAATTGTCCTTTATTTTGTACATCAGGAAGGGGGCTAGGGAAGGGTAAGTGGAAGGAGGTGAGGGAGGAATGGGGTACGAGCCCCCAATGGGGAGGACTGGGCTGGCTCTGTGGGCTTCTGGGGGTGGAAGCTCTTCTGCAGCCTCCCAATTGTCCTCTCTCCCCAGATTGCAGCCTGCGGCAAGTGCAGCCGGGCTGATGGCCGAGTGGTGTGATGTGCCCAGTGTGGGTAGTCCGGGTACTCCAAGCCAGGACTGCTTTGCAAGCGGGGCACCCCTGAGAACTGTCTGTCCGGGGTGGGGTTCGGGACCCTTTCAGTGCAGCCCTTGGCTATCCTGAGACAGCAGCTCCACACTCTAAGTCCTCCTCTGATGCCCTGCCGTCACTGCTTCCGGCCATCCTTAAGCCCGGTTCAGGGTCCACTTAATGTGGACATGCTAGTTCGAATTAGCAAAATGCTAATTCGAACTAGTTTTTAGTTCTAGAAGCGTTAGTTCGAATTAGCTTAGTTCGAATTAACTAATTCGAACTAAGTTAGTTCGAATTAGTGCTGTAGTGTAGACATACCCTTAGAGGGCTTCAAGGAGGACTGCCAAGAGCACTGGGCTGACAGCAAGCTGAGGAAGACAATATGGGAGCAGATGTTGTACCAGCGCAAGGCCATATGCTCCTCTGTAACATCCACCATGGAGTGCAAGGTCAAATGTATGGAGCAGTCACTGAGTGCAACTCCATGCCCAAAGCAAAACCAACCCCAACTAAACAATCCTACCCAGGGATTTTGTGAAGCCAAGTCTTGAGAACCTCTAAGGATGGAGATTCTACCACCTCCCTCGGGAACCCATTCCAGTGCGTCACCACCCTCCTACTTAAAATAGTAAAATAGACAAACCTGCATGAGCATGACCCTGATCATGGATCTCCCCATGCTGAACTGGTTCCTAATGGAGCAGTGGCTGTCTGGAGTGGCAAATGCCCAGAGTACAATTGTGAAGCATTTCTGCAAGAGGATGGCAGGTCACAGATGTGTTCTGTCACCTGAGGGCAAGAGTGAACCATCCACAAAGTTCCAGGAAGGTGGTCTTCTGCTTGTGGAAGTTCTGGAGCCTCTGCTGGTTTTCCAGCAATGCAGTCCCACCAGATAGAACTGGTCTTCCACTACCAGAAGTGGTGTTGCTCGGTATGTAGAGGATGGATGGGAATTTCGTGCATCAGGAGCTCCAGGGCCTGCATGAAGGGGTCTCCCAGTCCAGGCTGGTTGTCATTGTTCTGAAGCACTGTGTGGACAGTGTGGATAAATTGTGCCATGAAGCTCAGGGGGAGGCTGTGACGGACCGGGCCGTGTCTGGGCACAGCTGAGGGCATCCGCTCAGGGCGAATTGCTCAAATCCGGGGCTCCTTACAGCCCCCAGACTGGTGACCTCTCCAAACAGGCCACAAACCAGTCCCACAGAGTGCTTCAGCTGCCTGCCTGAAGCCTCGCGAGCAAAACCCCTCTGACACTCCAGCAATATCCGTGCCCCAGATGGCCCCAGACCTCATACACAGGTGGGGGGTCCTAGCACCCAATCCCACCTACCCCGAACAAGTTCTGTCCGGTTCCAAGAAACCCGCCACAGATCCCTGGTCAATTTACCCTCTGGACCTTACCCACAAATCACTCTGGGCCAATCCTTTAGAATCTATATCTAAAGGTTTATTATTACAAGAAAGAAAAGCCTGAGAGTAAGGTTATTAAAGTACAGTACGTTACATGCACCAAATCTCCCTGTCCTCGATGTAGGCTCTAGCAGAGATGTTGCAGCTGCTGGTTTAAAAGTTCTTATTGCACATCCTAAGATCAGGATGGGTCCACAGGTCTTCCGGGCTCTTCAATCCCTGCAGTGCTGCCTCTGGGATGAAGTGTTGAGCTGAGAACAAAATGGCATTGAGCACATGGCCTCTTTATACCCCCTTCCTGGCCTCTTCTGGTCTCAGACGGTCACCTGGTCCTCAGCCTCTCTCTGCTGGCAGCTCTTGGGTCTCTGCCCTCCTGCTTTAAGTGTGTCCTTGGACCATCAAGTGCCATTGTTCGCTACTCAGCCTGTCCATAGCAATGCTTAACCACATTCAGAGAAATATTCAGCTTCCACACAGATTACAGATTCCTATCTACTCACACAGACATTATACACTCACATAAATAGCGTACAAAGGATCAGCAAACAACAAGATCCCATTCAATACCCCACATGGCTCCCTTTTATACCAATTTCTGGGGCCAACACCCCCACCTAGGGGTGCAGCAGCGATCTGGCTGCTTCCCTCCAATTCGGTAATGTCCCTCGAGGGGGTAGGCCATGGAGAAGTGGCATGTGAGACATGGATGTAGAGAGGAGCCCCTTTAAGCATGAGTTTCAACTAGCCCCACGAAGCAGCTCTAGGAAGTGACTGCTATCCTGACTCCCTCCTTGGAGTGCTTCCAGGTGCTTTAAATGAGATTCAGGCTCCAATGAGTGTGGACGCACTATTCTGAAATAATTCTGTGCTATTTCCATGGTGCCTTTTAATGTAGATGTGCTATTTTGAAATATATATGTGGATTTATTATTTCAAAATAACTTATTTTGAAATAATTTGCCAGCATAGACATACCCAAAGTATGCTTTCAAGTTGCTCTGAGAAAAATAGGTATAGTTTTATTTTAAATTGTATATTGGTTGAAATTCCTCTTTTTAATAATGTATTGTTCAGTCTCTAAAACGGGTTGGCTTTGTATATTTCTTGACTGACTTTTGTCAATTGTTTTCAAAAGAAAAGAAAGAAACTGCATTGGTCAATTAATAAAGAGGGTCAAAAGGATGAAGAGAACTTGGAGGTTAAATAGTTTTCAACGGGTGCATCTACACTACAAGCTTACCTTGCAAAAAGCTACACGATCTGTGCTATGCAAATTACATAGCTTATTTTGATCTAATTTCAAAATAGCTTATTTTGAAATTTGGTGGTGTCTACACAGTGCCAATTTTTTAAATAAACTGCTATTCCAAAATATCCTTTAACCCTTGTGGAATGAGGGTTACAGGGAAGCCAGAATAGCACAACCATTATTTCAAAGTCTATTTTGAAATAGCGGGCATGCTCAAAAAATGTGGAATAGCTATTTTAGGATACTTCCGGTATCCCAAAATAGTGCCACAGTTTAAATATAGCCATAGTTCAGAGCATCACAAAACTAGTTAGGTTTTTTTAACATATTTTTCCTTATTTTATTTCCTGAGTAATTTGAATTAAAATACATGTTCTTCTAGATAAAAAGAAGAATGTTTCTGAGTGAGCAATGTTCTTTGTTATTCTGAAGATTAGATTTGATAGTCATAATGGTTCCTTTTGGCATTAGTGTCTAAGAACCTAGTAAGGCCCCCAAATGAAGACTATACAAAGAGTGCCCTATGTATGTTACAGTAAATGTGAAGACTGATTTTTCACATATGCATATGCAATGGCGCCCTAACTTGCACATGCAGCTATAAAAATTGTGTGTGTCAGAATGGAAAACTGAAACAGTATAAAATAAAGAAGAGAATGACCAGAATAAAAATAATATGACTTGTTTATAGAATTATCTGGCTTCACCCCTTTTCTGTTCTCTCTTCCATAGTCTCTTTTATGTCAAATTTGAACCACATAATATTAAATTATCAGAGGGGTAGCCGTGTTAGTCTGAATCTGCAAAAGCGACGAGGAGTCCTGTGGCACCTTATAGACTAACTGAAGTGTAGGAGCATAAGCTTTCGTGCATAAGCATGCATCTGACGATGTGGGTCTTTGTCCACGAAAGCTTATGCTCCTACACTTCAGTTAGTCTATAAGGTGCCACAGGACTCCTCGTCGCTTTTGCATAATATTAAATTGTAAGTCACAATTTCAAACCTCTAAAGTTTTAGTGTATTCACCTATTAAAGGTATTAGATTCACCTGGAAAAGACCTTTTCTGTGTCTCAAACAGTGTTTCAGAGATGAGAATTTGAATACATCTATTAACCATCCTGTAAACTTACATCACTTAAAGGTTTATTTTCTTTCCAGTGTCAATGAATCTTGGTAAATTAATCAGGAAAGTGTATCAGAGATTCTCTTGGCTAGAGCTCAAGATGTTGCTGCTTCAGATCTGTTACGAAACATTCACTTTGAAAGCTGGAGGTGGCTTTTTTCACAGCAGTGCCTTGTCTCAGTAATTAATTTTATGAGATATGTCTGTAGTACATTAAGCATATCTTTGATGGACTCTGCAGCCTTCATGATGTCCCAGAAAATGTCATGTACTGTAGTGGTACAAACAAATACAGTAGCTGTAATCATTATAATCAATTTGTATGAATAGTGACATTGTGGAAATATTTTTCATCTGCCCCCATGGATTATTTTACAGTGATGTTTTATAAATGATTATATGGGCATATCTGAAATGACTGGCAAGTTTACTCCTATAAATGTTCTTACAGATCGTGTGGAAGCAGAAGAGGATATATAGCATGCTCACCTACCAGGGAAATACTGACTTTAAAAATTGTTTCTTTGGGATGTTTGTTGTCCATGGTAACAAATCAACATAAAATGAAATATGAAGCTAACCCTATATCAAGTCTATCTTTCTGTGTACACTGAACACAATGAAGTAGATTACAAAGAGTATTATTTAAGGCACAACAAATATGGATGAGGGACAAAGAAACAATTGTTAGCAAAATGGATTGCTAAAAATGTCCACACCATTTAGGAATTTTTAAATTAAAAAAACCTAATTGAAGTAACAAACCACCTGCCATTGTAGCCCACACTTAATTGAATTTAGGTCAAATTAATTAATTTCCAGGTATTTTAACTAGAATATTTTGAGAGGCAGAAAAGTAAAATTTCTTAGCACTTATATCCTAGTCCATCCAGCATAATGTCTGGCCAAAGGAAGCTCATTGAGCCACTCAGGTGACAAGTGCAGAGACTGCTCCTTTTCTGATGGTGTTGTACATGCTTACTATGCTATTATACTACTACCAATAGCTTCTTCCTTCAAAGAAATAGAGGAGAAGTCTTGGATCTGTGGGAATTACTTTGAGGAATGCACTGAGTCCTATTCAAGAGCTTAAACAAGAAAGGAAGAAAGGAAACTCATCAGACCAAGATTGTCTTCTTAGACTCAAAGGAGGAAATCTTCACCTTGCAAAGATCTGTTGACTTCTATGCATATCTCAGACCATAGGGAGAATAGTGTCAGAGGGGTAGCTGTGTTAGTCTGTAACATTAAAACCAGCAAGGAGACCCATGGCACCTTAGAGACTAACAAATATGAGTTTTCATGGGTAAAACCCTCTTCATCATAGAATCATAAGGTCAGAAGAGACCTCAGGAGGTCAATGACTCCAACTCCTTGCCCAAAGTAGGACCAACCCCACTAAATCATCCCAGTCAGGGCTTTATCAAGCCAGGATTTACAAGATGAGCTGCATTGAATATTACAGAATCTAGAGTATATATAACAGCAAAAGCAGTTACCTGTCAATTGTAGGGCCAGTATTAATGCCACAAGCTGGATGTGTCCCATTCTTAGCTTTTAATATATATTCATGTGAATAACAAAGACAGGGGAAATAAGGGAGAATAGAGCACCCAGTTTTCAAGGAATTTTTAAAAAAATCTCTTCATTTAATGTGGTCGTCTCTCTCTTCATTGAACCATGCAAGGTTACATCTGTCACCTCAGAGGCAGTCTGATAATGTCCAGAGTGCTGTTAACTGTGAATGTGATATGATTAAATATACACAAATACATGTGCAATACTGGCACACTGGATGCCAGCTCATGGTAAGGTCCCCTAGTCTCATTAAACATTGACAAATTGATAGATGGAAACCAATCTGGTTCACTTGTGTGTTAGTATTGTTAACATTTATATTAGAGTTAAAAACGTGTTAATCTTATTATAAATACTGTATCTCATTTATAAAGTGTTATTTTAGTATATGTCCTAAAATTGCAAACCCTTCCCAGTCATAAAAATAGCATTACAAAGTATGAAATACTTGTTTACCACAAGAGGTGTCATCTCTCTCCAACATAAGAATGTCTATAGATATCAGAAGGGTCATAGTGGAACATCAGTGGACAAAAGATATACACAAACCCTTGTCCCATCATCTTGAGCTTTGACGGATAGGAATAAAAATCCCTAGCAGGAAAAAATTGTTATCCCCATACTACATGGACTTCAGAGAGAGGGCAAAACTTCTAAGCATAGGCAAAGGATCCTCAGATGTTTAACTTGAGTCAACTCTAAGAAACATAGAGCTTGCACATTACCACTGCTTGTACTACTTTTTGAAATCCAAGGCTTCCCTTGTCGACCGTGCTGCGTCTAGACTGCTGCTCTGTGCCAGATCAGCTGACTGTCGGCACAGCGTGGCAGCCATTTTTATTTTAATGAAGCGGGGATTATTTAAATCCCCGCTTCATTGACTATGTTGAGTAAACTACTTTACATGGCTTCATTGATGGAGCCATATAGTCTAGACACTCCCCAGGAGCGGTTTCATTAGGGGACTGTTCAACAAGTAAAAAAAAAGTATTGGGCTCAGACAAGCAGCAGCTCTGAGCAGGCATAGTGGGTAAGGAACGGAGTGCAATTTAGATCCCTGTGAATGGTTACAGTTTGGTGTGGTAATTGTTTGAGCTAGTAAAAGTGACATTTTGAAGGATGATCAGGTAAGTAAGGCAGAAAAAGAGTAACAAGTTAACTCTGCAGAGTCTGAAGGGAATTGAGCAGTTAAAATGTTGTAAAAATGTTAAAAGGAAAAGTGTTATAGGTAAGAAACTTCTTGGTTTCTTTGCAGCCTTTCTGAGGAAAAATATAGGCCCTTTTCCTAAGGAATATCTATAAATAATTCAGGCAAAGAGACAATCTAATTTAAACATTTGACTATAGACACTTTAGATAAATTTGCTAGAAGAGCATAAGAGGTTTCAACTGAAACTTAACTGCCCAAATGTATAAAAGGAAATGCAATCTAGGCAGAACTGTGTAAAAGTAATTAGTGCCAGAGATGTTAAGTAAAAGAGAATGTATGTAGGTATGCATCTTTGCGTGTGTGTATACATCTATGTTGTGTAAATATGAGAGGTATTTAAAGATCTGATTGACTCTCCTGTTTTGTAGATTTGTGAATCTCTGTTTTGTAGGCTTAACATAAATTGGTTTTGTTTTGTTTTTAATAAGGCCATTTCATTCAGAATTGCAAAATTGGCAAGACACTTTTGCTAGACTCAGGTAACTAGTGTTACTTGGCTTTTGGTATTTAACATTTAATCCTTAGTCTTAGGCTATGTCTAGACTGCAAACTTCTTTTGGAAGAAGCTTTTCCAGAACACATCTTCCAGGAAAAACTTTTTCAAAAGAGAGCATCCACACAGAAAAAGCGCAATGAAAAACCAAAGTGCTTTTTCAAAAGATAGCATCCACATTTACTGGACGCTATCTCGCATTTAAGTTGTGGTTAGTATGGATAGAGTGGCCACCAGGGCACCTGTGTTATTTCCTTGAGGTCTCTTCTTTCAAAAGAAAACCCTCTTCTGCGTCTGCACGTGACTTTTTCCAAAAAAGCTTTTTCGGAAAAAGGCTTCTTCCTCATAGAAAGAAGTTTACTGCTGTTGGAAAACCCCCTCCATTCTTCTGACTTTCTGTTGAAAGAACACATTAGCAGTGTGAATGTAAACAAGTTTTTCCAGAAAAATGGCATTTTTCCAAAAAAAAAAAAAATACTGCAGTGTAGACATACCTTTAAGGTAAGCACAATGCTTTATATTTTTATCGACCAAGTTGTGGCTGTTACAAGAGGCAACCTGAACCAGGAAAAATGGCAAAGGATTCTGGATTTATTATTTATTCAAAAAATAATAGCTGTAGTTTAAAAAAAATGCTGTGTCAGGCACACTGAGCCTCCTTAAGGTGGCTCTGAGGAACCAGACCATCACTTTCATAGGAATACATGAAAATGCTGTGAGCACAAAAGAAACAGTTACACTTTATGTAAAAAATGATATGGCTAATGTAATGTGATAGAAGTTAAACAATGGAAGAAATGTTCATTTTCCTATGATGTGTAATGTCTCTTATAAAAAGGGGTACTGTGTGTTGCAGAAGCAGGACTTTAAGGGTACATCTACACTTGCTCCCTAGTTTAAGCTAGGAATGCAAATGTAGCCGACCGAAATTGCTAATGATGTGGGGATTTAAATATCCCGTGCTTCTTTAACATGATCTCGCTGGCGTGTTACTCCGCTCAACAGCTGATTCAAACCAGGAAGTGTGCTCCGGGACGTGTTAGTTTGAATCAAACCCCTTGGTTCAAACTAACGTTACTCCTCATTTTTTGGGGTAGTTGGAAACACACCTGGGCTGCAGCAGAAGGAGGAAACTGAAGGACTCTACCTCATCAATGTAATGATTGAACAGTGGAATAGTTTACCCTAAACCCTTAAAGTGAAGAAGCCATTGATACCTGGCTTGCTTATAGAACAAAAGTATAGGTAAGTATTGGAGTAACTGCAGGCAAATAAAGGAATCAGTAAGGGTATGTCTACACTACAAAGTTGATTTGAAATAACAGCAGTTTAATAGTGTCTACACAGGCAAACCGATATTTCGAAATAAATTTGAAATAGTGGAGCCCTTATTTCAAATTTGGTAAACCTCATTCTACGAGGAGTAACACCAAATTCAAAATAGCTATTTCAAATTAAGTGCTGTGTAGACACTTAATTCGAAATAGGAGGCCTCTAGCCCTTCCCAGAGAGCCCTGGTGGCCACTCTGGGCACAACCAGGAAAACTTACTCTCCTCTCCCCTAGCCCCGGAGCCATTAAAGGGGTAGACTCTGGCCATAGTGCCTGTGCCAACTCTAAGCCTGCCAGCCCAGAGCCAGCAGTGGCTACCGGGGCCCCTGACCCAATGGCCCCAAAACATGAGCCAACAAGCCACTGGCAGCCAGCCCTCCACCACTCCCCAGGAGCAGTCTGCCAGCTCCCAAGAGCCTGACAGGGGCTGGAGAAGGCGGGTGCCTTCCTGGTCCAGGGTGGAGATCATGGACCTTTTTTAGGTTTGGGGGTGTCGAAGCAAAAACACGCTCCTCTGTGTTTAGGCAGCTAACAAACAGCTTTGTTAATTAATAAAGCACAGCATGAGCCAAACATGGTCACAGCAGAGCCGGGCCCAGTAAGGCTGCTAATACAATCAATCCTAGTATCTTTATACCCTTAGCCAAACAGTCTGACGTCAGGGCATCCAATTACAGAAATCCTCAATTAAATTTGGAAAAACAAAGCCCTATCAACAAGATGGCAGACAGGTACGAGGGAGTACATCTCCTGTCCCAACCATCCCAATTAACACATACCAATAGCCCATCCTGTAGGCCTCTTCTCATGGGGTGACAGAAAGTTCACTCTGGTCTACGTGCTTGAGAGAAAAGCTGAAATGGTTTCTGATATACAAGATGGCTTCTAGCTAAACATGAAAATGGTTTCTACAGCTTCTACAGGGGGGATGCCCCCAACATCCATGATCTCCGCACTAAACGGAGGAATGATGACGTCTATGGCAGGAGAGCTGTCAGCCTGGCCACCAAAGGCCATATGCGAACCCAGGAGCAGGTTAGCATGAAAGTCAAGTTGGTCTGGCAAGACCCCCAACCCTGAGCCCTGAGATTCCCCTCCCCCTTCTTTTCCTTGCTTCCCCCTTCCAGCTCCCTCCTCCCAGGTTTTCCCCTCCCCTCTTCCACCCTCTCTCTTCTCCTCTCCCACCTCCTTTTCCCTGTCTCCCCAGAGGTTCATCTCCCCCCCCCAGTTTTGTTCAATAAACCCAGTTTCTATTTTTGAACATACGTGTCTTTTATTTGACATCAGGAGGGGGAGCTAGGGAGGGGTAAGTGGAAGGACGTCAGGGAAGAATGGGGCATGAGCCCCCGGTGGGGAGGACCGGGGAGGCTCTGAGGGCTCTGAGCCCTCAGGGCCTCCAGGATCTTGACAGTCCCCCAATAGACCCACCGGATGACAGCCTGCAGCAAGTGCAGCTGGGCTGATGGCAACGACCCCACGAGATGCGCCAGTGTGCCCAGGGGCAGCTCTGGCTCCATGTGGCTGAGCGCAGTTGTGTTCCGAGTTCGTGCACTCAGGGCACTCCAAGACAGGACTGTTTTGCTGTCCCTCATCGAAGTAGACAAGCAAACAGGGAACCCTGAGAACCGTCTGTCCGGGTGGGGGTAGGGTCTCTTTAAGCACGGAGTTCAGTTAGCCTCTGGCAGCATCCCCACACACTGAGTCCTAACCTGATACTCTGCCGGCACTGTTTCTGGCCAGCCTTAACTTTGGTTCAGGGTCCATTCAGTGTTGACATGCTATTTCAAAATAGCAAAATGCTATTTCAAAATAGTTTTTGTGTATAAATGCGTTATTTTGAATTAGCTTAATTCGAATTAACTATTTTGAATTAAGTTAATTCGAAATAGTGCTGTAGTATAGACATACCCTAAGAATACTTATAAAGGAAAGGAGCATTTTAAGATATAATGTGCCATCCAAAATGGAGGTAGGAAAATGTTCTTTTTGTCTTCCAGAACATCAGAAAGAGCTGGTGCCATCTGAAGAGCAACCATACATAACATGGATCTATTGTTGCAACTAAGATTGTGTTTGTCCTGTGATGTTTGTCTCAATGCTAGCATTGTTGTATATTGTCTTTGGGAAAAGAGAGGATAGTGCAGTAAGCAGGGAAAATCAAAGAGTCTCTAATCAGAATTCTTCCTCTCCCTACCCCTCCACTTCTTTCCAAATTGCCAGTTACGCTCCCATATCCATGGTGATCCATCAACTTAGTAATAAATATGTGGTAATCCAAGGAGTGAATGGAACAATATGTTAAACTTCCCTAGGGGTAGTAGAATGAAGTAATGGCAATTGTAGCCCATCTCCCATACATGAGCATGGAGACGGGGTTACTGCTATATGTGTGGGAAATATGGTGGTGCCCAGTTGGACACAGCATGTGATAGGAGATAAAAATATTGTCCGCTCCAAGTTGGGAGGAGGTAAAGGTGGACCTTCAGTAGAACAGCATTGGATCAGATCTAAATCAGTTTGTGCACATGCTATACATACTGGAAAATTCAGAAATTGTTGCAGCTATTGAAATAGTGGCATGGATAGGCAGAATTACACCTTCCACTTTTGGATGGTCACTGTGATTTGGGTGACCAAAGGGCAGGAAATGTTGTGCAAAGCCTCTGTCCAGTGCAGTATAATGTAAATGTAACTTTCAGTATAATGTGAATGTAAGTTTTGTAACCTTTTGAGCTCTGTAATATTCCATGACGTGAGAAAGAGATCAGAAGAATTCTTGTGATTCAGTATGATCACACTGTAGCTCTTAGAAGTAATTAGAATATAGCTTGTGTTATAAAGAAAATATGATGAATGATTCTTTGTATTGAAATAGATTGATACCTTTTGTATGTATAATTGTATCCCTTTTCCCATGTGTGAAATGATTGTGTAGTTCTTGAGGAGGGGGAGTGAATGAGTTTGGAATGTGAGAGTTTGGAAGACTTAGAGGCATCAAGGTACCACAAATTGAGGCCCAAAACAAAGTAGACTGATAAAGGACATTATGGACAGACATGGAGTGTTAAAAGCAATCATCCCTTAACAAACAAGACAGCCTTGAAATAACACTGTGAAGGAACCACCAACATACTGATGTCAGAGTAAAGAATAACTCCCAGATAAACAGATGTTAAACAGCATGGATGGTGATTGATTAAGAACTGAGGTAGCAAAATGTATAAACGTGAATGGGAGAAAAGTCCTCTAAAAGATTCTTGCATGAATCTCTGTGTCTCATCTTGTCAAGATCGGAGCATTGGCCCAGTCTGAGAGAAGCCCCTTCTGCTCCCCCTCGCATTTAACCTGCCTAGCAAGTGAGTTAATGTGAGCGACAGACCAGAAACTTTAAACAAAAGCAAGACGGGATTTGGTTGTTTGTATATTAGTGTATGGATGTATGTGGGTGATCAGGTTCAATCCCTTTGCCATTTAATTCAACAGTGGCATTTAATAAAAGCAATATATTTGTAACCTTGGGTTGATCTTTAGTGAAACTAAGGTAACAATATATTGAAGTAAGTTTCTTGTTTATGAAAATATTTAAATTAAATTACTTAAGATATGTCTTTTTTTTCTTTTTTCAAAAGAGTGAGTTTGATTTTGAAAAAGCAATCTCTCTTTTTAAAAGAGCCAGTTTTGTGTCTGTTGTGAGAGAATAAGTAAACAGATGCAAATTATTTTCTCTGAGTTAATGTATCATAGCAAAAGCTTGTTGAAGAAGTCTGACCTTTATGTGACATTGTGTATATGCCTGTGTGTAAATGTAGGAGTGTTCAGCTACGTGGCTCTCTCTTCACTTCTCTCATGTCATTCAAGCTAATACTGCAGCAGGATGAATCACTTGTTTTTGTTTTGCTTTAAAGGAAAAAAAGCCCTCTGAGTTTTGAAAGGACATTGTTTATATATCCATAGGGATGTGCACGTTGTCTCAAGATGGATGTACAGAGCATGTCCATGTGCAGTCAAGTGATTAAATGTTATCTTGGGAAGCAAAGGCTATATCATTTCAGTAGAGACTCTCTTCCAGAAAACAGAGTCCCTCTTAAGAACAAAACCTATGAAACACAAACTTGCTGAATCGCTCTGCAATTGTTGTAGGCTCTTCAGGGATTTGCATTCACTAACTTCCATGGAGCCTAGATACTGATTGGTTCTAGCATACCATATTGCTATTTAGTGTCCTTTTTGCCATTTAAGTGGCAACCAGCATGAGGACACATTTATGCTGGTACAGCTATTCCACTATACTTCTTAAGTGAAGATGTTACAAGGCCAAAGGCAGAGCTTCTACCATTAATATAATTAATTCATCTCTGTGAGAGTCAATAGCTTTTTCAATGAGAAAAGCCATCCCACCCACATTTCTCTCTTTGCACCAAAGAAGTCAGTATACAGGCAGTCCCCGGGTTACATACAAGATAGGGACTGTAGGTTTGTTCTTAAGTTGAATTTGTATGTAAGTCGGAACTGGTACATATTGTAGGGGAAACTCTAGCCAAACATTTCTCCAGAGCTCAGTTTTATTCTCCCACACCTCACTTCCCTCAGTCCTTTATTCTCCCAAACCTCACTTCCCTCAGTCAAACTGAGGTGTCTGCTGAGAAAAGCCGCTCCACGTCTCCCTGGTCTGCTGGGGGGGGGGGGGGGTGTTGCTAGCTTCGTGTCTCCCTGGTCTGCTGGGGGGAAGCAGCTAGTGCGGGGTTGCCTCACCCCGTTTGTAAGTAGGGATCCGATGTAAGTCGGATCCATGTAACCCGGGGACTGCCTGTAATTGCATTGTTCTGGGGTGTGCATTTTTCACACCCCTGAGCCACGTAGTTATACCACTGAAAGCCTGTAGGGTAGAGCATCAATGCATCAATGACAACAGCAACTGTATTTAAGGCAGTAGTAGCAATGCACCCTTCTTTCATCTCCCAGTTCAGCAAGCAGGAGCAAAATGAAGCACAATAATTAGCAAATTGCTCGTATACAAATTGCTCGTATGCTTGTACAACCCTGGCTTACAATGGTGAACACTAATTCTTGGGGGCATTCCCATTACAGTCACCAAACTACCCGCTATGCGTCTTATATGAGTAAGGTTTGTATAATCAAGGCCTGTCTGTTTTCCAAACCATCTGTTCTGGCCGTGCAGGGGAGCTAGTAGAGACTGTCCTACTAGTAGTCATATAAACAGGAATGTTCAAAGTCAATTTAATTGGGAATGATTAATAAAGAGGCAATGGGTATGTCTACGCAGCAACATTATTTCAAAATAATTTAGCCTGGGTTTGCCCAGCAGGCAATTATTTCAAAATAATGTTGAAATACTGTCATGCTAGAGAACTTCTTACTCCAACTCCTGTAACCCTCATTGTACAAGGAATGAGGGAAGTTGGAAGAAGAGTGCTCTATTTTGAAATAAGTGCTGTGTAGATGCTCCCAATTTCGAAATAAGCTATTGCAAAATAAGCTACTCAATTGCCATAGCTCAATTTGTGCAGCTTATTTTGAGTTTAGACCTTCTGTGTAGATGCACCCAATATGGGCCCAACCAAGATATTGGAGGCTAGAGACTCAAATGGTGTAAATTGGCACTGCACAATAATGAAGCTATGAGGGAAGACTGAAAAAACTGGTGTTGTTTAGAAAGAGAAGACTGAGAGGGGACATGAGAGCAGTTTTCAAGAATCTAAGGGTATGTCTACACTAGGCCCCTAGTTTGAACTAGGGAAGCTAATGTAGGCATTCGAAGTTGCAAATGAAGCCCGGGATTTACATATCCCGAGCTTGATTTGCATCTTCCCCGCCGGTTGCCATTTTTGAAATTTACAAGTCCAGACTAACTGCCCACGTCTACACGCGGCAGGGACCCGGTATTTTGAATTAAAGCTCCTAAATCGAACTACCTGTTAAACCTCCTTGCAGGAGGAATAACAGGTAGTTCGATGTAGGGCTTTAATTTGAAATCCCGGGTCCCTGCTGCATGTAGATGCGGGCAGTTAGTCCAGACTTGTAAATTTCAAAAATGGCGACCGGCCGGGAAGATGCAAATCAAGAACAGGTGTGACGGGGCACTCGCGCCCCGCACTGATAGCGCGCCGGGAGGCGCCGGGCGGCGCGACGGGGCACTCGCGCCCCGCACTGAGAACGCGCCGGGAGGCGCCGGGCGGCCACACCGGGGGGCGGGGAACGCAGCCCAGCCCGCCGCGGCGGGCTGCAGTAATACGCCGGCAGCCGGTGCAGGGGGCGTAGGGAGACAGCTGGCGCCGGCTGGCAGGGCCCGAGAGGGAGGGGCCGGCGAGGCGCAGGGGGATGATGTCACGAGGGAAGGGTGGCTGGGAGGCGTCGCAGGGGGAGTGACGTGGAGGGGGAATGGAGCCGGCGGGGGATTTAAACCCGGGGCCGGCACGGTGCAGGGGAGCGCGGTGGACCGAGCTGGAGGAGGGGAGAAGGAAGGAGAGGTGAGGCCAGCGGGGTCAAGGGAGACGGGCCGGGAGGCCTGGTGGAGTAGGAAGCGGCCCAGGGCGGGGTCGTGGAGCCCGTGAGCGGGTGTGTTTTGGGGCGTTCCCCCATCCGCGAGGGAGGGACCACGGGTCCCTGCCTTTAGGGCCCTGGGCCGGGGTTCGGAGAGGGGGCGGGCCCGAACCCCCCTACTCCGCCGGCAGGCCGACCCGGCTCGGGTGTCACGCGAATGTGCGTAATAAAAGGGCCACCGGCCTTAGTGGTAACTGCTTAGGTTGGTCTCTCGGTACCACAATTAGCTCATAGTGGACGCTGAGGGTCGAACCAGTTTACACGTGGTGGAGAATGTGGGTATGGGTCCCTGGGCCCCGGGAGTGAGAAGGGGCCCCAGGAAGTAGAGTAACTCAAAAAAAAAAAAAAAAAAAAAAAAAAAAATGGTGGTGGGCATAAAACAAGGGAGTTAGGGTGAGTGATCCGTTTGGGTGTTTTGTTTGAAAAGAACTAGGTGGTGACCACCTGCTTCTTACAGTTGACCCCCTCCCGAGCGCATAATGGAGGTCAACAAGATCATAGAATGGCTGGTAGACAACCAGAAGCAGCAACAGCAGCATCAGAATCAGGTGTTGCGGGACATGATGACCCAATTCCAGGACCAGCAGCGGCAAATGCTGAAAGAAATCAGAGAAGGGACGACTGCCCGAGGAACCGCGCCTGGAGCAGAGCCGGGCTCCCCAGGAGATGGAGAGGGTGGCGCCATCCCGGGCGCCCAGCTGCCGCTGCGATTGACGAAGCTGGGACCCGAAGATGATCCAGAAGCGTTTTTGGTCACCTTTGAGCGGGTGGCCACCGCCGCGAAGTGGCCACAGGAGCACTGGGCCACCTTGCTAGCCCCCTTCCTAACGGGTCCGGCCCAATTGGCCTATAGAAGTATGGCAGACAAGGATGCTTTGTGTTATTACAAAGTTAAAGAAGCCGTGTTGGACCAGCTGGGCATATCGCCGGAGACGTACCGCCAGCGATTCCGAGATACCCGATATGACCCGAAGGAGCGCCCACGGGCGCTGGGGCAGCGGGTCAGGGAAGCAGGCATGCGATGGCTGGAACCTGCCAACAAGACCGGGCTGCAGGTAGCGGAGCAGGTGGTGTTAGAACAGTACCTCCGGATCCTGCCTGCCGAGGGGCAGAAGTGGGTTCGCCGCCACTGGCCAGAGTCGCTGGAGGAGGCGATCACGCTGATGGAGCGCTTTTCAGCAGCGGAGGAAACGGGGGGTAGACACCCCCCTCCCGCTCCCTCGGGGCCTCGACGGAGCCCGGCCGGTAGCGGAGGAGCAGACACCTCACACCGGGCAGACCCACCGGCCCGCAGACCATCATGGGGCCCGGGGGTAGAGCGAAAACTGGCCCCAGTCTGGAACCCGCCGAGGAGGACCGAGAACCAACCGGGAGCGAGCGGGGACCCCGGGACACCCAGCCCAAGGGCAGACCCTAGCCCGAGGGGAGCCTGCTTCCAGTGTGGCGAGGAGGGGCACTTCAAAAAAGATTGCCCCTTGATGGATTGTACCTTCGGGCAGAGACGGCGGGACGGGGCGGCCGGGACCACTTCGTCAAGAGCCCAGGTAACCAGGTGGATAAGCCTGAATGGGAAGCGGGTAAGGGCGGTGGTGGACTCGGGGTGCGGCCAAACCATGGTGCGGGAGGATCTAGTCCCCGATTCCCAGGCCCGGGGGCCCCAGATCTGGATGAGGTGCGTGCACGGGGACGTACATCCGTACTTTACCGCCCACGTATGGATCGATGATGGGCAGATCCGGGCGCGTTGCCAGGCCGCTATATCCCCCAAACTCCCCTACCCAGCGCTGCTAGGGAGGAACTGGCCCGGGCTGGCCGCCCTGCTAAAGGAATGGGGGACGGGTCACGAGGGCCCGGGGCCGGGACAAGAGAAACCCGTTCTGGCAGCCCAAGGGGAAGAAGTCCCCACCTCAGGGGAACCCGAGGCCGGGGGGCCGAACCCCCCGCTACGCCTGGAGGTGGAAGAGGGGGACTTCCTGACACACCAGAGGGAAGACCCGACGCTCCAGTCAGCATGGACCCAGGTGCGGGCAGAAGCAGAGGAAGCTCCAGAGGGGGACGGACGGCAGCAGCTGGGACCACGATTTGAGGTACGGGGAGAGCGACTCTACCGAGTGGCGGTGGGGGCGGACGGACAGGAAAACCCACAATTACTAGTGCCACGCCCATACCGATGGAAGGTACTGGAGCTAGCGCACAATCACCCTTGGGCGGGACACCTGGGCAGCGAGAAGACCCAGCAGCGAATCTTGCAGCGGTTTTATTGGCCCGGGGTATACCAAGAGGTCAAGAATTTCTGCATGTCTTGTCCCCAATGCCAAAGGACCTCTAGCAAGAAAGTGGCCCCCGCCCCGCTGGTTCCCCTACCCATCGTGGGCGTCCCATTCGAACGTATAGCCATGGATTTGGTGGGGCCCTTGGATAAGTCGGGGAGAGGGCATGTCTACATCTTGGTAATCGTGGACTACGCGACCCGCTACCCCGAGGCTATCCCGCTGCGGAAGGCCACCGCTAACGTGATAGCGGAGGAACTGGTTAAGGTGTTTTCAAGGGTAGGCCTGCCGAAAGAGCTACTGACAGACCAAGGCACTAACCTGACGGCGAGGGTGATGACTGAGCTGTGCAAATTCCTACGAATCCGCAAGATCCGCACCTCCGTCTACCACCCCCAAACCGATGGCCTCGTCGAGAGGTTCAATAGGACATTGAAAGGTATGCTTAGGAAATTCGTACAGGAGGAACCCCGGGGGTGGGATAAGCTACTCCCTGCTCTGATGTTCGCCATCCGGGAGGTGCCACAGGCCTCGGTGGGTTACTCGCCGTTCGAACTGCTTTATGGGCGGAAGCCCCGGGGGGTCCTCGACTTAGTGAGGGAAGGGTGGCTAGCAAGGTGGCCCAGTGCTCCTGTGGCCCACTTTGCATCGTTAGCCACCCCGCTAACGGACTTGACCCGCAAAGGGAAGCCCCAGAGAGTCCAGTGGACGGAGCAGTGTCAGAAGGCCTTTCAGGCTCTAAAAGAGAGACTGACTCAGGCGCCGGTGCTCGCCCAGCCGGACTTTTCAAAACCCTTTATCCTCCAAACGGACGCATCGGAAACTGGGTTAGGGGCGGTATTAACGCAGGAGATGGGGGGGGCCGAGCACCCGGTACTGTATCTAAGCCGGAAACTGTTTGACAGAGAGAAGGGATACGCCACTATTGAGAAAGAGGCACTAGCCATTAAGTGGGCGGTAGATGCTCTACGATACTTTCTTGCAGGGGCCTGCTTTACCCTGGTAACGGACCACGCCCCTCTGAAATGGCTCAATACCATGAAGGATACCAACCCAAGAATACTCCGGTGGTACCTAAGTCTGCAGCCATACAAGTTCGAAATCGTGCATCGACCGGGGAGTGCCCACCAGAACGCGGACTGCCTATCGAGAAGGTCGGAGGGAGCCGCAGGGGAGGGGGAGAGTATAAGTAACGAAACGAGGGGGGAGTGGTGTGACGGGGCACTCGCGCCCCGCACTGATAGCGCGCCGGGAGGCGCCGGGCGGCGCGACGGGGCACTCGCGCCCCGCACTGAGAACGCGCCGGGAGGCGCCGGGCGGCCACACCGGGGGGCGGGGAACGCAGCCCAGCCCGCCGCGGCGGGCTGCAGTAATACGCCGGCAGCCGGTGCAGGGGGCGTAGGGAGACAGCTGGCGCCGGCTGGCAGGGCCCGAGAGGGAGGGGCTGGCGAGGCGCAGGGGGATGATGTCACGAGGGAAGGGTGGCTGGGAGGCGTCGCAGGGGGAGTGACGTGGAGGGGGAATGGAGCCGGCGGGGGATTTAAACCCGGGGCCGGCACGGTGCAGGGGAGCGCGGTGGACCGAGCTGGAGGAGGGGAGAAGGAAGGAGAGGTGAGGCCAGCGGGGTCAAGGGAGACGGGCCGGGAGGCCTGGTGGAGTAGGAAGCGGCCCAGGGCGGGGTCGTGGAGCCCGTGAGCGGGTGTGTTTTGGGGCGTTCCCCCATCCGCGAGGGAGGGACCACGGGTCCCTGCCTTTAGGGCCCTGGGCCGGGGTTCGGAGAGGGGGCGGGCCCGAACCCCCCTACTCCGCCGGCAGGCCGACCCGGCTCGGGTGTCACGCGAATGTGCGTAATAAAAGGGCCACCGGCCTTAGTGGTAACTGCTTAGGTTGGTCTCTCGGTACCACAATTAGCTCATAGTGGACGCTGAGGGTCGAACCAGTTTACAACAGGATATTTAAATCCCGGGCTTGATTTGCAACTTCGAATGCCTACATGATTTTTTCTTCCAAAATTCTGTGAAGTTTTGTAGTAAGAAATGCAGAAAAGCAATCCCAGCTATAAATGGGCAATCATTCAAAGACTGCAATTATGAGTGTGTGACTATTTCATGTCTACTCAGAAATTGAGAGATGGCTCTTAAGCATACTGAGTAACTACAATAATTTGTAGGCAGTTCTCAAGCATTTGCTGCCAGACAGGTAGCTGATAATGATAATACCTGCTGATGCAAACTTTGCAATACTATAAACATTTTAATTATTAATTCTTGCTCATAAAAATCTCCCTAATTGTTGATTTCCTGCTTACCTACAAGAATAAGGATAGCTAAAAATAATAACATTTTTTCCTGTTCCAATCACATATGAGTATGTCTACACTTCAGCTTCTTTCAGAATAAGCTATTTCATAATAGAAACTCTGAAATAGCTTATTTTGAAATAGCACGTCTACACAGCAAATGCCCATCATACTAACACAGAGCTATTTTGAAATAGAGTGTCCATACCAACTGGACACCTAATCACACTTAAGGTTATCTGGAAGAACTTCAGCCTCAGCATCAGGACAGAACTCTCTTCCTCAAGCTTCTGCCTGATGCTATCTGAGGCCCAAGCTTAAAGGGACCTCCCCACCATACAGCTGTGTCTCAGGCTCCTCTCCTTTACCTACCACCAAGAAGGACAACAAAACCTTTTCATTGCCTGCTCTGGTTACCATGCACCACCACTTCTGGAGACGGGACACCAATTCTGACTGGTGGGATCAGATCATCATGGAGTGATGGGATGACCAGCAATGACTTCAGAATTTCAGGACACCTTCATAGAGCTGTGTGAGTGGCTCACCCTTGTGCTCATGCAACAGGACACCCATATCTGACCCACTATCCCCCTCCAGCAGCAGGTTGCCCTCCCTATCTGGAAGCTTGACATGCCAGACAGCTACTGCTTCATCAGGAATGAATTTGGCATGGGAGATCGACCGGGGTTGTGGTAATGCAGGTATGACTCTCATGCAATTATCCCAGGAGCATAGTGAACTGCAGGAATGGGGTTCCCTAAGGAAGGGGGAAGGAAGTGGTGGAGGCTGCCTTCCTGGAATGATTTTCAGCCCTGCCTTCACAAAGCTCTGGTGAGGGATGGGATTGGTTCTGCGTGTCCGTGGGGAAAGAGTTGGACTTGAGAACCTCCTGAGGGACCTGGCATCCCTATGATTCTCTGACTCCTTCTACAAGTCATGAGGGCCATCAACTCCATCCTGCTGCCAGGCCTAGCCAAAGGGTTTGTGGGGCCCAAGGTAGCACACTGTGGTTGGCTGAGCCACACAGTAATGCAGCTGTGCCCCCTCTAGACCAGACTGTTGGTCGTGTGGCCATATACTTTGGCATTTCACCATCTGATGTGGAGATCCTGGCTGTTGGACTGCTCCTGCCAGTTCTCAATGAGATCCAGGATCTCTGCATCAGTCCATGATGGTGCTGTCCTCTTTCAGCCCTAGGCAGAGGCTTGGGAGTGGGCTCCAGATGGGCTGGTAGCCATGGAGGCCTCAGATGGCATGGTGAGATCTGCTATGGCAGAGGTAGGGCAGAGCAGAGCAGAGTGCTGCTGTGTGGCACAGTAATTGCAGGACCTATCCCCTGTAGCTACAGCTTTAAGGGCTGCAGAGGAAGGGGGACTGTAGAGTTCTGATGAATGCAGACAGAGTGGCCTTATTTTGAAATAACTACAACTGCGCTGTCTACACATGTCCTATTTTGAAATAACTGTTTTGGAATAGGTATTATTCCTCGTAAAATGAGGGTTACAGATTTTTAAATATGGAACTAATTATTTTGAAATTATTTCTAAATAACGGGCTTGTTCTGTAGACATTCACTTTGTTATTTCGAAATAACACAAGTTATTTTGAAATAACATTGCTGTGTAGATGTGTGCATATAGACAGCTTCTGAATAAAGTTTGGCTTTCATCAAGATAGCCATTAAGATCATGGCTGCAATATTTTTTCAGGTTTTTAGGAAAACAATCATGACTGTTTACATTTGAGGATTTTGTTAGCAGCTGGGGAATAAATTGAACAAAGTATGTGGAGAGTCATGATAATTGCAAAGGTAAACTCCAGGGCTATGTCTAGACTGGCATGATTTTCCGGAAATGCTTTTAACGGAAAAGTTTTCCGTTAAAAGCATTTTCAGAACAGAGCATCTAGATTGGCACGGACGCTTTTCCGCAAAAGCACAAAAGCACGTTTTTCCAGAAAAGTGGCTGATTTTCCGGAAAAACTGGCCAGTCTAGACACAGCCTAGGTGATGTGACAGACTATCAAAGCTATTATAGGGTGACCTAAAGCACTAAGATGCTACATCAAAAGTGCCAGATTTCCAAGAGATCAGGCACAGATTTTTATGGATTGTGGTCAGAGTTCAGACCCAGATGCTCAAACGTATTTAGAACCTAAATAATCAATTAGTCTCACTGAGTATTTCTTTTCCCTTTTTTTCCTTCTCTTCACCCCTCCCACCATTCCCTATTTATTTAGAAACTGGACCTTTAATAACTCGATTCATCTGAAGAAGTGGGTTGTGCCCACAAACGCTCATGACACCATTTGCATGTTTTGTTAGTCTTTAAGGCTCTGCAAGACTATTCATTGTTTTTTTAAGTTTTTCCAGTTACAGACTAACTCAGCTACTCCTCTAAAACTTTTGAACATGCAAGGCACTACATTTTTAAGAGTTTGACACTAGGGTTACCAGGTGTCCGGTATTGACCCAAACAGTCCAGTATTTTCTCCTCCTGTCCGGTAAAAAAAATCAGAAAATACCAGACACCTAAAATGTCCGGTATTTTCTGATTTTTTTCCTGCCAGAGGTGAAAGTACCGGACACCAGGAACCCCTACAATTCACTCAGCAACCAGGCCCAGCCCCAGGACTCTCCACCAGCCCCTCTCCCTCTCCCGGAAGTCCCTCCACCACCCAAGCTTACCTGGTTCCGCAGGGGCTTCTCTTGTGGCTGAAAAGAATATCAAAATGGACACTGGCAAAAAAGCCTCTTCTTAAAGGGGCCATGCTGATTTTTAATTTTTTAATTTTTAAACTTGTTTTTGCTTAATAACTGCTGCTGGAGTCCTTTTCTCTCTCTCTTTCTCTTAACAGCTTTGGTCTCCCCCTTTTTTTCCTCAACAGAATTTTTTTCCCAGTGTTTTTTTTTTTTGGTGGGGGGGGGGAGGTGTTCAGTATTTTTGGTTCAACCATCTGGCAACCCTATTTGTCACCCAGGAACTTATGACCAGATGGCCACATTTTCTAAATAGACCAGCAGCCAATTATGCTGAGTTCTTCTAAAAATTTTGGCTTTGGTTGTGGGTGATGAGCATATTATAAAAGCACATTTGACCTCGTTATCTCTGGCCTTCCTCTTGATTGGTACCCCCTTTCTTTTCATTTGCCTATATATTTATACCTGCCTCTGGAATTTCCACTACATGCATCTGACAAAGTAGATTTAATCCACAAATTCAATTCACATGCTAATGGACTCAATAGTGATATGGGCTGGTGGGGACTCTACCTACTTAATAACCACTGAAGGTGCTAACAGCTCTCTGAGTGGTATCCTTCATGTTTTAGGAATCTATCTATTGACTTTGATTTTTATCTGCTTAGTACCCATTCTCAAGATACTTAATGATGCTCTGTCTCCCACCCTCTTCTTTTTTCTTTCTCTCCCCCCTCCTGTTCCCCTCTCCTATTTATTTTGAGTTTTCATATCCCCAACTCATAACTCCGGTCATCTGAAGAAGTGGGCTGTGCCGACAAAAGCTCATGTTACCATCTACATGTTTCGTTAGTCTATAAAGTGCTACCAGACCATTTGTTGTTTTTTTCTAATAAATCTTTTACTCTACAAGGTGCCACTGGTCTTCTCATTGTCTAAAAATCTAGCTTCAAGTGCTGAGGAGTTCTGAGTGGTCAGTATCTCATAACTGGTGACTAGTAAGTCTCAGAATCAGCATTCAGTGTGGAAGCATGCATAGAGGGATAGTTAATTTTTGTGGGTACAGTTAGGAGGTGGGAGAGATCCTATACTGACTGCAGCCTTACAAACTCCTGTCTTCATGGTGTGGTACTTTTACTCTTCTTGTTGTAATGCTTATTTTGTTAGCACGTGTTCTATATTTTCTGGCAGCAGGTGAAGCTATGATGGGGCATGTCTGGATGTGTGATGTGATATGTGACCATCACAAAGTTCATGCATAATTTATGATATGAGGGGAAACTTTAATGTATACTGTGTTGTGCAGAAGTGAAACTCTAAACAGAGAGGCAAGCTTTTCTGCCCTCAGTCAATACGCCTTAACAGACCATTCAGCAGGGAGTAAGATTATTTTCTTATGGTAAATCACAATTGCATATTTTGGTTCAATTTTAGTAATCAATAAATGGTTAAAATCCATTTGGTCCCTCTCATAATTAACATAATTGCTCTAGGGAAAAAGGCAGTTTGTAACAGTATTGAAACACTGTCCATATTACAATACCCCCATTGATTTCAATTAACAGCACAACCATTTTTATCTTAAGCATCTGCTGCCATTTTCAGCTCAATGTGTATACACTACAGATGTAAGCAACAGTCGACTAGTAAACTATCTGATAAGGATATGTTTATCAGATAGCCGAGTAGAGACTGACTAGTCACTCCCCCCCACCCTTTGCTGCTTCCATCAGAGAGAGGAAATAAGGGGGGACCAGGAGCCGGTACTGGGGAGATACGGCTTAAAAGCCGGTTCCCCACGACACCATCTCCATAGGATGTAGGGGAGGCAGAGGCCTAGCGGGGGGTCTGGGCATGAGCAGTGAATCATCTGATTCCCAGCTCATGCCCGGTTCCAAACACTGCACCTCTGCTTTTTAAATATATTACGAGCCTGGCAGCTTTTTATACATTTGAGAAGCGAGGCACAGCATCTGGGACTGGGTGTGAACTAGGACAGCTGATTCCTGGCTTGCTCCTGGTCCCCCTGCTACACCTCTGCCTTTTAAATGTATTATGAGCCTGTTGGCTCTTAATACATTTTAAAGACAGAGCCGCAGTGGGCTTAGCTCCAGAGGCCGGTAGCTAGCCCCCCTGCCACTCTGCAGCTTCCCCCCTTATTAACACCCTTATCAACTACTCAATTAGCTGATAAAACACAATTTAACATCCCTAGTATACACAGTGGCATTCTCTAAAGAAACAGACTCCATGGACATCAGAATGAATCATCAGAGATGGCACATATTGCTATTGTTGTTATTAAATGAAAGTACATTTTGCCCAATATATTATACATATCAAATAGCATGAAGCAGTTTATTTGTTCGTTTAAAGTGTTGTACTGTTGTATTTATTATGGCCTGGATCCTTTCATGTAAGCTCTGCCTTGAGAAGTATTCACAGAGAACCGTGCCTTGTGCTGTGGCTTCCATTTGTATTGATAGTCTTTTTATGACCCAGCTTTGCGTCTATGGAATGCCCTTCTGGATGTCATTGTGAGTTTGCCGAGCCTCTTTAGGTTTAAATCTAAAATCTGGGATTATCTCAGTCTGAGTTTAGACTGTTGATTGATGAACATAATTTAAAATTCTCTTTTTAATTGAAGCATTTTGGCATCTGTTGTGTTTGCACTTTAACTTATAATTTAAAATAAGTAATTTAAGTCTTTGATATGTTTATAGTCCATTTAAATTTAGAATTTAAAAAAATTAAATGTCTTCATATTAGTACATACATTATTGAAATGTCTCTTTGGAGGAACAGAATAAATAAATAAACAAACAAACAGTATTAGTACTTGCACCAGAATTAAATTTAGGATAGCACTTACATCAGTGCCACCCCTGTGGATTTGGGAGGAGAGTCAGTATTAGTGAGGAGATGAAATTTAATAATGTACATTATTTGTTTTTTGTTTTTAGAACAGCTCATTGTCTGATTTTTTTTGCAATGTTCTAATCTATCAGACACAGCATTTTAAAGTGGTGAGTAGGAGGAAATGACTTAATTTTAAAAATGAAAACTGACATCACAACATTCTATAGTCAATGATCTAGATTTTTGTAGTATCTTGAAAATCAATTGAAATAGATGAGATATTTCTTCTTGAAAGTTATCTGAGCATTGCCTATGGGTCTCAAAACATTTTCATCGGGTCTATGAAATGTGTGATTGTCATTTCAGAAGACATACCAGTAATAGCTTGGGTCTAGCTAATATGACTAAAGCTTGCAGTGAACATCTGGTGGTACAGGCTTTAGTGCAGGCTAGCAACATGAGTGTTTAATTTGTGGTGGGGCTCTCTGGGTCTAAGGCCTGGCATTGCTGGGCTTGACAGTTTGTAGACCTACCCCTTCTGGGCTCCCCCAGCAGCCATCACTCCCTGGCTGCCCAGCTCTAAAGGCAATGCTGCCACCAGAAGCACCATAGAAATAAAGATGACAATATATCATATCATGCCACTTTTACTTCTGTGCTGCTGTTGGTGACACTGCCTTCAGAGCTGGGTGCTCAGCCAGTAGCTCTGAGTCTCTGGCCAACCAACATGTGCCACTGCCTTCTTTCATGACAAATTAAGCACTGGTACATATCCAAGGTAAAGGGTGGGTGTACGTAGCCTATGCTGAAGTCTATGCCATTATGTCTAACTGCAAAAAAAGCTTCGGAGTCTGAGTCAACTGACTTGGATTTATGCTATGACACTGTAATGACACTGTAAACATTCTTTCTGATGCTGGAGCCCAAGGTGTGAAACTCTATACTGAAATTTTAGCCCCAAAGTACAAGCCTGAGTTAGTTGACCCAGGATCTGAGACTCACTGTCTTGTGGTTTTCTTTTAAGCCTTCATTGATGTTTTTAACCATGATAGCTGGATTGAAGTTATCCTACTGAGATGCAAACAGGGATTGAATTGCAGTGTTGACATAGCCACACTTCCCCAAATTTCTTTCCAAAGCTCCATTCAATATTCTTCATTCTCAGGCAAAACTCTTCTGGGAAAAATACTCTGGGATTGCTGCCTCGGGGTCAGATGAAGAAGAAAGAAGAAAGAAATCCTTAACCCAGCATTTATTTCCTTACTGGGGCTACGTCTAGACTACAGGCTTCTTTCAGAACAAGTTTTTCCAAAAGAGATCTTTGGGAAAAACTTCTTCCAAAAGAGTGTGTTCATACAGGAAAAGCGCATCAAAAAAGCGATCTGCTAAACTGTATTTTTGCAAAGCCTATTCTTATAACAAAGCAAGACTTGGTTCCTGACACCCATAATTGCCACATTTCATACTGACTATAGGTGGTTCCCTATTCTACAAACTATTACTATGCTGGCTTTTTACTTGATCTCATCTGTCCGGCTGTGTCTAGACTGCACCCCTTTTGCGGAAAAGGGATGCAGATTAGCCACAGCGCAATTGCAAATGAAGCGGGGATTTAAATCTTCCCCACTTCATTGCATAAACATGGCTGCCGCTTTTTTCCGTCTCGGGGCTTTGCCGGAGAAAAGCGCCAGTCTAAATGGGGATCTTTCGGAAAATAAAGCCTTTTCCTCTTAAAATCAGGAATAAGGGATCTTTCGGAAAAGGCTTTATTTTCCAAAAGATCCCCGTCTAGACTGGCGCTTTTCTCCGGCAAAGCCCTGAGCTGGAAAAAAGTGGCAGCCATGTTTATGCAAATGAAGTGGGGAAGATTTAAATCCCCGCTTCATTTGCAATTGCACTGTGGCTAATCTGCATCCCTTTTCCACAAAAGGGCTACGTCTACATTGGCCCCTTTTCCGGAAGGGGCATGCTAATTTTTCAGATCGTAATAGGGAAATCCGCGGGGGATTTAAATGTCCCCCGCGACATTTAAATAAAAATGTCCGCCGCTTTTTTCCGGCTTTTAGAAAAGCCGGAAAAGAGCGTCTACACTGGCCCCGATCCGGCCCGATCCTCCGGAAAAAAGCCCTTTTCCGGAGGAGCTCTTATTCCTACTTTGAAGTAGGAATAAGAGATCCTCCAGAAAAGGGCTTTTTTACGGAGGATCGGGCCGGATCGGGGCCAGTGTAGACGCGCTTTTCCGGCTTTTTTAAAAGCCGGAAAAAAGCGGCGGACATTTTTATTTAAATGCTGCGGGGGATATTTAAATCCCCCGCAGATTTCCCTATTACGATCTGAAAAATTAGCATGCCCCTTCCGGAAAAGGGGCCAATGTAGACGTAGCCAAGGGGTGTAGTCTCGACACAGCCTAACAGTTATCCTAAATTCTTTAACCATTTGTGGTAGGCATTTCTGATAAATGCAAGGTGTGTCTGTTATTTTGTTCAATGTTCCTGCAAGCTTTTGGAAAATCCAGGAAAGTTTTCACCACACTTGTTATTTATGATTACACTTAGCAGTTTCAGCATTTGCTCATTACTGATGTTTTATTCTTTATTGTTTTCTGGTCAGCTATTTCAATTTAACTTGACTCCTTCTATGGCCTTCTAAAGACGAAACTGATTAGTTCTACCATGTTTTAGGTAAAAAGTGAAAATAGCTTAAAAGGGACCAGTTTTGTTTAAGCCAAGTAGCACACACTTGGGCTACGTCTACACTGGCCCCAAATTCCGGAAAAGTGATGCAAAGCAGGTTAAGTCAGAATAGGGAAATCCGCGGGGGATTTCTTTCAGGTAGGAATAAGAGATCCTCCGGAAAAGGGCTTTATTCCGGAGGATCGTGCCAGTTTAGACGCTTCTTTCTGGCTTTTCCCCAAGCCGGAAAAAAGGCGGCGGACATGTTTATTTAAATCCGCGGGGGATATTTAAATCCCCCACGGATTTCCCTATTCTGACTTACCTGCTTTGCATCACTTTTCCGGAATTTGGGGCCAGTGTAGATGTAGCCTAGGTATTATGAAGCTATGCTGAACTATATATATTTCTTTGTTAACAGGAACTATTTTACAGAAAAAATATTAACAACAATGGGTGATTTCATTAAATACAAAATAATGCAGTTACATAGTGCATGAATAACAGCAATACTGCCAACATATCTAAGCATAAATCATTTGTCTTTATATTCCTGGAGCAAAGTTTCAGTTATTTTGTATTCTAAGTGAAAATGTTTCTTCCCCAAGCAAATAAAATGAATTTTCATGTGAAGTTTACATGTGCATAATCTATTAAAAACATTAGAGCATTAATATTAACCAAATTTGATTCTTTAAAGTATCTTCATGTTTAACTAGTCCAAGAATGACCTTCTCTTGTTTTCATACTTCCTTATAGGTATCTTCTAGCCTTTTTATTAGGTTCATGGCGACACAACATGGTCTCTGTTGACATAAGAATTCTATGTTCAATATGCTTTAGGTACCTATGAAATTTTAACTGGGCTGCAATGCAAGCTTCGATATTTTCTTACTAAATGTTAACAGATCATAAATTACATTTTGCATGGCAGATTGATATTTGGATTGTAAAAAAGGATTTATGTGTGGTTTCAAGAAGATAGTATAAAAAAGTTGATGGAGAATGGGCATGTGGTTTAATAAAATAAAAAGTGAATGGAATTAGGATCACAGAAATCTACATTACAGTCAAGTGAAAAAAGTGAAACTTTTCAATGTTATTCCAAATGCAAAAGAAGAAATTTTAAAATTGTTATTTATCAAGTTCTAATCCCTAATACATTTTAATAACTCTTAAGCTCCACCAGTGGATTTTAAGATGTTTTATTTAATATAGTATAGGGTTTTTTTAAGTTCCATTTGAACATCTAGGAATAATATGTACAGGAAAAAATTACCCTATCCAATAAATCTGGAAACATGGCAGCTATGGTTGTACATAGCTAGGTTTTTAAGAGAGAAAGTAAGGAATATTGTTAGCTATCTGAAACTAAAGGAGAAATTTAGGTAGGGAAATTGAATTACCAGAATTATATAATTTCCAGAATATTAGGAATGACTATCTCTATTTTTGTGCAAATTGACAAGAGGTTCCCAAGCAATAAATGATGCGGTTTGATCTGGAGCTATTCAAATGATAACATAGAATCATAGAATACTAGGACTGGAAGGGACCTCGAGAGGTCATAGAGTCCAGTCCCCTGCTCTCATAGCAGGACCAAATACTGTCGAGACCATCCCTGATAGACATTTATCTAACCTACTCTTAAATATCTCCACAGATGGGGATTCCACAACCTCTCTGGGCAATTTATTCCAGTGTTTGACTACCCTGACAGTTAGGAACTTTTTCCTAATGTCCAGCCTAAACCTTCCTTGCTGCAGTTTAAGCCCATTGCTTCTTGTTCTATCTTCAGAAGCCAAGATGAACAAGTTTTCTCCCTCCTCCTTATGACACCCTTTTAGATATCTGAAAACTGCTATCATGTTCCCCCTCAATCTTCTCTTTTCTAAACTAAACAAATCCAGTTCCTTCAGTCTTCCCTCATAGGTCATGCTCTCGAGACCTTTAATCATTCTTGTTGCTCTTCTCTGGACCCTCTCCAGTTTTCTCCACATCTTTTTTGAAATGTGGTGCCCAGAACTGGACACAATACTCCAACTGAGGCCTAACCAGTGCAGAGTAGAGTGGAAGAATGATTCTCGTGTCTTGCTCTCAACACACCTGTTAATGCATCCTAGAATCATGTTTGCTTTCTTTGCAACAGCATCACACTGCTGACTCATATTCAGCTTGTGGTCCACTTTGACCCCTAGATCCCTTTCTGCTGTATTCCTTCCTAGACAGTTGTTTCCCATCTCTAGGGGTACGTCTACACAGCAACATTATTTCAAAATAACTAGTGTTATTTCAAATTTACTTAGTCCACGTCTACACAACAGGCAGTTATTTCAAAATAATGTCAAAATACTGTCAAGCTGGAGGACTTCCTACTGCAACTCCTGTAACCCTCACTGTACGAGGAGTAAGGGAAGTCAGAGGAAGAGCGCTCTATTTCGAAATAAGGGATGTGTAGATGCTATGCAATTGGTATAGCTCAGTTTGCATAGCTTATTTCGAGTTAAGCCCTACATTGTAGACACTCCCTAAACAAGAGAGCTAATGAACAGGGGTAGCTACCAGGGAAGTTTTGTGAGGGGGTTCTCCTAGTGAAGGAGGAGCCTTTATGTGACCGTTGGGATAAATGGTTGTCTGTAGTATGTGCTTGTTATGCACATGCTGCTTGAATGAAAGATAACATGTGCTGAAATGGTTTGTCTGGAGGACTCTGTTCTGAGGATGGCAGCCTGCTATGTAAGGCCTAGAACTTCTAAAGGAGGCTTTGATATCTAATGGCTTTAACATCCATCAATCCTTAACTATGGGTACAGATACTTAGGAAGGCCAGGAATTTAAAAAACAAGCACCTAAATGATCAGAGGAGCTTGCAAATAGGAGCAACTAAGAGGGGAATTTTGTGAGGGAGTTCTGAGTGGGATTATATGTGTGAGGGGATATATACATTTAACAGTCATTAAACTTCTTTAAGCTAAAACCAAAACAATCTGATTAAAATAAAACAAGAAAGGAACAAACTCCAGGAGTAAAAAGAGAATGCAGACAGCAGCCCAGCAACAAATGTGTGGGCTATCCAATTCATCATGTTTGATTACCTACCCTGTGAGCAGGTAGCATATGTGTGCATGCAGTGCAAGAGCTCCTGCCATTCAAAGACCTTTTTCAAGCTTTGGAGACCTGAGTGGATGGACTGGAAGAGCTAAGGGAGAAAGAGAGGTACATAGATGAGACTTTCTGGGACCCAGTAGAATGGTCTCTCTAGCAGTCAGACAGCTTCCATGAAGTTGAGGAGGATGAAAGTCTCAGGGATGTAGAACATTCACCTGGAATGGAGGGAAACAATCCCCTATTTGGGACCCTACTTCCAGTTGAAATCATGACACTCTCTATCACTGAGGATACCCCTGGAGGGGAAGGGAACCCAGTTATTGGAAAGTGACAGGTGTTAGTAATAGGGATCTCCCTAATTAGAAATATAGACAGCTGGGTTTGTGATGACCAGGAGAACTGCATGGTGACTTGCCTGCCTGCTGTGAAGGTTGTGGATCTCTCGAGGCATCTAGATATACTTATATGTAGTATTATGGAGGAGGTGATGGTCGCGGTACATGTAAGTACCAATGATATAGAGAAAGGAGAGGAGAGGTCCTGGAGACCAAATTTAGGCTGCTGGGTAAAAGAGTGAAAACCCAGGAGCTTCATGGTAGCATTCTGTGAAGTGCTTCCAGTTCCATGCACATGGCCAGGTAGACAGGCAGAACTGTTGGGTCTAATGCATGGATAGGACAATGGTGTATGGAGGAATGGTTTAGATTTATTAGGAACTGGGAAAACTTTTAGGTAAGGGGGAACCTATTTAGGAAAGATGGGCTCTACCTAAACCAAAATGGAACCAGATTGCTGGAATTTAAAATTAAAAGGGCTGTAGAACAGTTTTTAAACTAAAGGCTGAGGGAAAGCTGACAGGTTTGGAGGAGTACATAGATTGGACAGATATATTCCATGAAGGATGAGTCCAACTAATGGAGTTTTTCTATGTACTAGTAAAGTCGAGAGACTGGAACATGATAAAATATGTGCGAGGCCTGGTGAAAAACAATCAAATGAAAGAGTCCCATTCAGTCACATCATGTAATGGCAGACAGATAAAAAGTGACAAGTTTTAAATTGCTTATATACAAATATGCAAGGTTTTGAGGTATTATGCTCAAAAGAGTGGTGTGGATAGTATGGCTCATATCCTGAGGCCAAGGCTACAATATACATAAGTCCTACGTCCCATTGGGCATGTTTACACTAGGAAATAATTTCAAAATAAGTAAAATCAAAATAATAACTCCAGAAATAACAAAATTGAAATAGCACACCCATACATCAAGGCAGCATCAAAATAGCTCAGAATTATTTCAAAATAGCATGTCCACACTGATTGGAACCTGCTTCACACTTAGAGCCCCTGGAGGGTGGACACTTCCTGTGGCTGCTTGGTCAGGTGAGCTGAGACATGTGTTTTCAGGGGCTCCTCTCTATGGTCTCATACACCACTCCTACACTCCTACCCCTCATGGGACACCAAACTGATGAAGGTGATCTGGTTGCCCTTGCAGATGCCACAGCACTCACTTCATGGAGCCAGAGCTGCTGCAAAGCAATACCACGGGCCTCGTGCTTCACCTCATAGCACAGTTAATCCACACGACCTGCATGCTGCTCCAGCAGGACAATGACCAGCCCTGACCGGAGGACTCCTTCAACCAGGTCCTGGTGCTCCTGCTGCTGTCAATGCCCCCTAAACCCACTGGACACCATCGAACACTGCTTCTGGTGGAGGGAGACCAGTTCTGCTTGGTGGGACCTTATTACCCTAAAGCAGTGGGATGACCAGCAGTGGCTCTGGAACTTCTGCATGTGGAAGGCCACCTTCCTGGGTGTCTGCGAGTGGCTTGTCCCTGACTTCAGGTCCTGGGACACCCACATTTGACCCCACGATCCCCCTGCAGAAGCACATCACCATCGCACTGTGCAAGCTCGCCACACCAGACAATTACCACTTGGTCGGGAACCAATTTGGTGTGGGGAAATGCACAGTTGGGGCCATGCTCCTAGAGGTAGCGAAGGCCATCAACAACATCCTGCTATGGAAGGTCGTCATTTTGGGCAATATCAACATCATCATCAATGGTTTTGCTCCCATGGCCTTCCCCTATACTGCCCCTGACCACCATGCCTCAGACTATGAAAACAGGAAAGGATACTTATTGATGGTGCTGCAGGTGGACCACAAGGACCAGCTCTCAAACATCAGTGTTGGGTGGTTGGCGAAGGTGCATGTCCACATATTCTGGAACGCAAACATGTTCTAGAAAATGCATGCCAGTACTTTTTTCCCTGACTACACCGTCAAGGTTGGCGACATAGGTCTGCTTACCCCTTGCTCCCCTGGCTGATGAAGCACTAGATGGGCAGCCTCGACCCCACCAATGAGAACTTCAATGCCAGGCTCAGCAGGTGTCACATGGTTGTGGAATGTGTGTTTGGCTGCTTCAAGGGGAGGTCTGGGAGTCTCCTCACCCATCTGGACCTCAGCAATCAGAACATGTCCTACATGGTGGTGGCCTGCTGTGTGCTCCACAACCTTTGTTAGACCAAGAGGGATATTTTTCTGCCAGGGTGAGGGGGCAGAGGCTGAACAGCTGGCCATGGTTTATGAGCAACCAGACACCAGTGCCATCAGGAGAGAACATCAGGGGGCTGTACTAATCCAGGAGGCCTGGAAGGAGAGTTTCAGACATTCTCTCTGTGAGTCTCTTCCCCCTCTCCACAAGGGACCCCTTCATTGTCCCTGTGTGCTTTTCTTCACCCACGCCTCCTCTGTCCTCCCTTCCCACCTCCCCAACACCTTTGAGAGCAATTGAAAAAGCCTCTCTTTTTTTGAACAAACAACTCTGTTTGTTTGGGGGATATAAAACAGGGGAGAGACTTGGGAAAGAACCTGGAATGGGGGAAGGTACAAGAGGCCTCAGGAGGGGCTGCAGGCTCAGTGATGAGGCTAGAAGTAGTGCCTGCCTCAGTCATCTCTGGAGGTCTCAATGTCCCATGTTTGAGGGCTAGGAGGAGAAGCCAGGGTTGGTGGCTGGTGACCAGCTCCATGCACAAGGTCATGTGCTCCATCACCGAGGTGAGGGAGAAGCATGTGGCCTCATGCTGGCTTGACTGCTGGTCCCAGGCAGCCTTCCACTGCTCCCAGTACGCCTGGTGTTCCTCCCGGTCAGTGGCCCACTCCTGGCACTCGTCATTAAGCCCCTGGAAGAAGGATTGGAGGCAGGCCATCTTCTCCTACAGCAGATCCTCGTGGGTTCTCTTTCTCTGTCGGATCCTGTGGAGTTGGTAGGATGGCATGGGAAGTGGTTGACATGCCATACTCGCAGCTGGCCCAGTTAGGAAGAAAAGTTATAAGGATGGGCATTCCTGGGGACACTGTGCATGAATCCTAGTCCTAATCTCTTAGCCAATACCAAAAGTCTCAGTTCAGACAATGGTGATGTGTTTTGAGCAAAGCCATCTGCTGCCTACACAGTAGGTACTTTTCTGCAGGGGCACAGTCATCTCAGGGGAGCATCACAACATCCAAAGCTCAGGGATAAGTAGACCTGGGAAGGTGATAACCAGGCCAGAAGCCTGCAGGTGGGAAGGGAGGACGAGGTGGGCAGGTGGGAGGGGAGGACGAGGTCCAGAACACACTGGGTCTGACACTGGCAGTATCCCACAGAACTTCCATCCCTGACTGCTGGGAGAGAGGGGAATGTTGGAGGAGGTGCGTGTGAGCAGTAAAGGCTGCTTGCCAGAAATAATGCTACTGGAGTTTCCTCTTCTTCCTTCCCCAGGCAGGTTGCCATGCATGAGATCGGTCTTCTCTGCATCTCCACACTTGACCTGAAGCAAATGCTGCCTGAGTCTAGGCATGAGCCTGTGCCATGTGTGGCATTACTGTGTGTTTCCGTGACCCCAGACTTCTGAGTGGTGGCTTGTCATGGGAGGGTGTCCCACCACAGAGTCTGAAGCAAGGCAGGGTCTCTCCAGGAACCTTGTGAGAAGGATCGAGGGGTTCCTATGTGAGAACATCATGAAGCTGAGTACTCCGGATTGGTGCTCCATATGCACCCACATGCACAGGCCGTTTTGTGACCCTCTTTTTCCCCAGCCAAGTAGGCCAAGAGATGAGCACACAGCCCCTCATGTCCCACCGCCTGCATGTGTGTAAAGAAAGTTAGGGAACTCACCTGTAGTGCCTTCCCTGGGTTCGTCTAATGCCTGGGCGACATCCGGGAGGGGGAAAAGGGGAGGGGATCCAGGCTGAGGAGCAGCTTCTGGTTTGCAGACATAGTTGACTGACTGGCCTGCTCCTGCTCCAACTCCTCCTCCTCCTCCCCAACCCTATCCTCTTGGAGGCTGACTCTGGACATGTCCTGGCCAGACTGAATGATGACAGGGGTGGAGGAGGTGATTGCCCCCCCCCCCCCCAGAATGGCATTGAGCTGGTCATAGTAACAGTGTGTGTGCAGGGCTGCCCTAGAGCATCCTCTGTGATCCCAGGCCTTATTGTAGGCCTTCCTGAGATTTTTAATTTTCATGCAGACATGGCTGAGGGTTTGTGTTTGTCCCTCCTTGGCCAGGCTGGGGTCCATCTGGCCGTAGACATCGATGTTGTGCCTTTTGGTGAGGAGATGCTAGAGACTGATCTCCTCATCCCAGACCTCAGTGAGATCCAGGATCTCCATACTGACCCAGGCCAGTGCTCTTCTGCATTCCTGGCCAGGGGCAGCCGAGGGTTCTGCTGGAGTACTGGCAGCTATGAGGGTTCAGAAAGAGCACTGGGATCTGCCCTGGCAACTGTGCTGCTGCGGAGTGGCACGGGGCTGGCAGAGGTCTGCACATGCCACAAGCCCTTTTCCTATAGCCTGTTGCTTTAAAGTTTCTGAAGGAGAAGGGAAGCAATGGAGACGTCAGGTGTGGCGAGAGTAGCCAAAAATGCAGCTGTGAGAGGCCTCTGGAGGCCAATTATTTCGAAGTAGCAGTATCCACAATCAGGGTATGTCTACGCTGCATTCTTCTTTCAAGAGAGGAATGCAAATGCAGCTGAGTGAAATTGCAAATGAAGCGTGATTTGAATTTCCCCTGCTTCATTTGCATAATTGCATCCAGGCGCTATTTCGAAATACCCTATTTCGAAAAAAGAAATGCTGCCTGTACGCAATTATTTCGAAAGAAAAACCTTTTTTCGAAATTACCCTTAAACCTCATTGTATAAGGAATAAAGGTAATTTCAAAAGAAGGATTTTCTTTTGAAATAACCGCCTTTAGATACCGTTTCTTTTTTTGAAATAGGGTATTTCGAAATAGTGCCCGGATGCGATTATGCGAATGAAGCAAGGGAAATTCAAATCCGCACTTCATTTGAAATTTCGCTCAGCTGCATTTGCATTCCTCTCTCAAAAGAGTAATGCAGTGTAGACATACACTCACACTATTTTGAAATAATAATTCTAAAATAAGCATTATTTCTCATGACAAGCATGAGTTATTATTCTTAAATAACCAGCCCATTATTTTAAAATAATGGGCTTGGTAGTGTGGATTCTCCGCTTGTTATTTCAAAATAAGGGGAGTTATTTTGAAATAACTCCCTAGTGTAGACCGGGGCTTTGTGTAGTTGAGTGATACTTATTGGAGATCCTAGGGTAAACCAAAGCATGCCAACTTTCCTGCTCTGTTGCAGAGAAACCTCCAACCTCATGGGAACTTAAGTACATACTTAAAGGGAAGTGGTTGGTTGAATTGGGTCTATAGTAAATTGAGTTTTATTCATTCCTTCTTATTTTTGGAATGCGTTAATTAATACAAATATCACATAAATGTAAAGCATTACAGAATGTATAATTTATTTGCAATTTTGAAATACATAAAACCACCTTAAAACTGACAACCTTTAATATATTTTACTACCAATGGAGAAAAATATAATCTGTGCTTGGTTCTTTTTATTCCGAGTGTATACATTATGCAATATAATATCAATAACTAGTAGCATATATAACATCTTTATTCATATTACGATTCTTGAACAACCTTTTGAAATTAGCTCACCACAGCCTTTGAAAATCCACTGAAGTGTATTCCACTTTCATTAAATAGAGTAACCTTTTTTCTAAATCTAACAAATGTTATACTGAAGTTTGAACATGATAAATCTTCAAAGACACAAAAACCACCAACCCAGGGTCAATTTTTTCACCACTTTAATCTATGAAGAACGGGTAAGAGGAGGAAATGTGTGGTTCGTACTGCATCTCATTAAAAATATAGGTGAAATACTTTGACCATTGTATTAGATAAACGAATGTATTATTATTCCAGCTATACTTTGGATTGAAAAAAAAAACAAATGTAAAAATTGATGAGGTAGGATTTTCAACCAATTAAAGCTTTTTTCACTCATTAAAAAAGTGGATATTGTTATCTCGCAGTAAATTTTAACCCTTTAAAATGTTGCTACATTCTGGTGAATTAGCATACAAAAATTGTACCGTCCATCTTTAGAGAACTTCTGAATCATATTTAAATGGAGTAACCAGAAATAAGCATTTGCCACTTTTCACTCTTGCTCACTTCTTAGAGTCAAAATAGTGATCTGAATTCAGATCACTAAAAATCGTGATAGTGATCTGAATTCAGTTTTTATATGTACATGAACAGAACTTTTTACTGAGGATATTTCAAAACATTTACTGCTATAGTGGCACAGCTGCTGTACTTGCAGCTGAACCATTATAGCTCTTGGGGTAGATACTACCAATGCCAGCTGGAGGGGTTCTCCCACTAGCATAAGAAATCCACGTCCCCAAGGTCCCTTGATTTCTCACTGTCTGCACTGAGGGTTAGGCTAGTAGTTCTATATCTCTGAGAGGTGTGAATTTTTACACACATGAGACAGCTATGCAGAAGTAAGTTCCCAATATAAGTGGGCACAGATATAGTTCCAGTATTTTATACCTCTGCAAAACCAGGGAAGGCAATATGATTACATAAATTTTAGTTTTGGTATAATTGAAGACAGTGTGGCTTTATTGGTGAGGATGACATCAAGAGGGAAGGAATTCATTTTGACTTTCAGAGCTTACCCGCAGGGCTGGATTACCCAATAGGCAGACTAAGCACGTGCTTAGGGCACCAGCAAATCAGGGGCACCAAAAAAAAAAGAGTTTTATGGTATAGTATTGATTTTATTTTGAATTACATATGGGGGGGGGCACCATAATCTTTTCAGTTCTTAGGGCCTCTAAAGGTCTTAATCCAGCCCTGGGTACCGCAGACCTTTTCTCATCCCTCGAAGCTCCTGCAGGCTCCCAGATGATCTTGGCTGGTCAGACAAGTCAAATTCTGAGTGAACCCTTTTGAGGGTATTAAAGAATTCAAAAGATAGGTCTCACTAGGCTCTTCAGCCCCGGATATAGGCCCTTAAAAATCATCCTTTGTTCAGATTCTCAACACCAGCTTGTCTCCTTGAGGTTTACACCACTTTACCTGTGTCTGTTAAGGAACCAAGGTCCACACACTACTCTGGGTTCCAGCCCAGGTATCCTATAAACAACAGCTACACTCAATTCAGTTGATTTTGTTGCTGATTATTCCCTAGTCCTCCTTTATTTGTTCCCTTTTGTTTCACCCTCATTTCAGGTTTAAGTTTCTTAAGTCCTTTTTCTCTCTTCCTGCAAATCCAGATAAGCAAAATGAAGCCAGACAACAAGCTCTGGCTACTCCTCAATTTTCTTTGGCCAGAGTGAAGCACCCTTCCTTGCTCGTCTAGTCACAGCCAGGAACTGAAACTGCTAGGCTCCAACTCCTTTTATCTGTTAGACTCTTTCAACTTCTATCTAGCATTGAAATACTGTTGTGGGGGGAGGGTTATAAATCACAATTGTTACAACCTTGGCATGTTCCAGCATGAGCCAGTGGCTGCCCATCTCTGCTTGTGGCTCAGCCACCTAGAGTCATATCCTCAAAAATCACTAGATTATTCTACAAATTATGAGATCTGAAAATAATCAAACAATGTTTTGACTTTTAACTCTGTTTTATATCTCTGGCTCTTTGTATCTCATAGCTTCAGGTTGAAAAAAACCCCAAACAAACCTTTAATGAATACCAAATGGCTGATAAAATGGAGACTCCACTTATCCTTTCTTCAACCTTAATATAGGCAATACATGTATGTTTTTCCTAATGTCTTGGCTTCCCCACTCAGCTCGTTGTTCTCTGGTGCTCAATGCCTTTCCTGGAGCTGGCAGCACCAGCTCTCTCACTCCCCCCATCTCCTGCCTCCTCCAGATCCTGGGGTTTCCCCCTCATCTGATGCTGCAGCAGAACCAACTCCTCAGTTCCCTCATCACCAGCTGCTCAGCTCCTCTGCTTCTCTTCTGCCCAGAATTCAAGAGGAGAAGACCTAAGACAGGAAAAGGAAGGAAGGGTCACTGTTGGTTCTGGGGTGTGAGCTTTTCATGCTAGCATCAAAATCCAAAGACTCATGATCAGTTTGTGAGCATTGTCAATATCACTTGCCTCCTGCTGCTTTTTGGGGACTCCCCTTCCCTGCCATAGCTCTCAGGCTCGGGGAGCTACATATCCCATCACTAGTTTATGCACTTCAGTTATTCTCTTTCTATCCCATGTCACCCTGCACTTCATTCACCATTCATACAACACTCCTAGATTGCTGCCTGCTCCATTCAGGCAAAATGTGTAAAGCTGACAGTCTTTTATCATGTTTTCACGTCAAGTAAAATAATACCCCTAAAATGCTACAGGCATGATAAAATCACAAGCCCTGGCAATACTATAATCCCATCCTTCCAGGGTAAAAGTAATTCAAACAAAGGTCTCTCCGATCCATCCTTAGTCCCCGGGATCCTTACATACTTTGCTCAAGGGTTTCAGTTTTTTTGAGTCACCTGCCACCTTTTCTCTTGGTAAGGGATTCTGGGCCATCCCACTACACTGGGTTCCTGTCCAGAAAGCCTATAAGAGCCAAGGTCTGCTCCCTCAGACTCCTTGCTGCTGTCACTGTCACAATCTGTGATGGTGATGGTCAGGACTAGTAATCAGAGCTGCAGAAATCATGCATAGTTGTTAGAACTGGAGCAGTCAACCTAGTGGGCAGAGCCAGAATCAGGAGTCCAGGGAGGAGTTGGAGCAAGGTTGGAACAGGAATTGAAGCAGAGCAAAGGCAAGGGCAAGAGCAAGTCTGGAGCAGGTGAAGGCTTTAGGAGTTTGTTGCTACTCTCAGGCAGGAGTGAGTTCTAAGCCCTGGAGAGATGTGAGCAGACTGAGCTGCTGTTCCTTCTGCACAGCTTATATATTGGTCTGGGAGTAACATAACCTGTTCCTGATTTGTAGATCACTGGAGCATAGCACATGAGTGACTGATCGCCTTACAGCCTCCCTGGACTTATAGTCAGAGTCTCTTTTCAGGTCTTCTCCCTGTGATAGTGTTTTATTCATCAGAGTGGTGCCTCCTGCTATCTGTCTTTGTGACTAGCTCTCTCAGCCTACTCACCTTATCCTGGTGGAGCCTCTTCCATTCTTGCCTCTGCTTGCAGAGTTATCTCAGACCCACAACCACAGTATCCTTTGCATACCTTGGCCCTGTGACCAGATCACAATCTGTTTTTCTGCCTGCTTGCATGAAGGTATCTCAGTCTAATTCCTGTCACTTCTTCAAAGGTATGGGGGGCAGGAACTCTGGGTCACAGCTTGGGGACTATGTGAATAGCAGACTTCTGTGCCTCTTTAATTTCTGTTTCTGCTACTTCCCTGTGTCCTCAGCACCTTCTTGACACTCTTCTCAGGGCAACTATCCAGACAGTTTGAGCAGCCATGCAGGAGCTCCCTCTTGCCTTTCCAGTTCCTGCTAGCAGTTGCTATGTCCAAAGTGCTTCCTGTTCTTTCAGAGAAACAGTACTTACTCCCTGAGCATCCAGCAGCCACTGATCCTGCCTTTCTCTGGAGTTCCCTTTTACGTGAGCACACTGGGAGCTCAGGGGATGCTTCCTTTTCAGCCTCCCTAAGCTGTTTCAAGGTCTCACTTTCCACTGCTCTTCTCAGGGACAGGATATGGCCAGCCCATGAGGCCTCCATTAAGCCCTTTCTCTCTCTTATCCCCAGCACAGTCTTCCAACCCCTTTCTCATTAGTCATTTGCATGTTGTGTATTGTATGCCTCACTGCAGGTCTAGTTACATACTGAAACACATGCAAAAGAAGAGAGAGAAGAAAAACTGTCAGAGAGGAAATTCACAGGACAACAAAACAAACAACAGCCAGTATCCTGTTAATGTATAATGACCCAGGACAGATATACGATAAGAGTTTTCAAAAGTCACAGTGATCAGGTAAGGTCCTAGATGACTGGAAAAAAGTAAAATTAGGGTTCCCTTTAAAAAAATGGAAGAAAGAGAATTTTCAGGTTCTTAAGGTATCCATTTTGAAACACATGTGATGAATAATCACTTCTCTGGATCTACTGGCAATGGTCCTCCTAATGCATCCTAATATAACATTAGCCCTCTTGACTATAAGGGCACACTTGACTCATATCCGGCTTCTCATCCACTGTAATCCCCAGGTCCTTTTCTGCAGAGCTGCTACTTAGCCAGTCAGTCCCCAGCCTGTAACAATGCTTGGGATTCTTCCGTCCCAAGTGAAGGACTCTACACTTGTCCTTGTTGAACCTCATCAGATTTATTTTAGCCAAATCCTCTAATCTGTCCAGGTCACTCTGGAACCTATTCCTTCCCTCCAATTTATCTACCTCTCCCCCTAGCTTAGTGTTATGTGCAAACTTGCTGAGGGTGCAATACATCCCCTCATCCAGGCATTAATAAAGATGTTGAACAAAACTGGTCCTAGAACCGATCCTTGGGGCACTCTGCTTGAAACCAACTGCCAACCTGACATCGAGCCATTGATCACTATCCATTGGGCCTGAAAGTCTAGCCAGCTTTCTATGTATTTTACAGTCCATTTATCCAATCCATACTCCCTTAACTTGCTGGCAAGTATATTGTGGGAGACCGTATCAAAAGCTTTGCTAAAGTCAAGATATATCACATCCATTGACTTTCCCATATCCACAGAGCCAGTTACCTCATCATAGAAGCTAATCAGATTGGTCAGGCATGACTTGCCCTTGGTGAATCCATGTTGACTCTTCCTGATCACTTTCCCCTCTTCCACGTGCTTCAAAACAGATTCCTTGAGGATCCCATCCATGATTTTTCTGGGGACTGAGGTAGGACTGACTGGTCTGTAGTTCCCTGGATTCTCCCTCTTCCCTTTTTTAAAGATGAGCACTACATTTGCCTTTTTCCAGTCATCCAGGATCTCTCCCGATCTTCACGAGTTTTCAAAGATAATGTCCAAAGGCTCCACAATGACATTTGCCAACTCCCTCAGTACCATCACATGCATTAAATCCGGGTCCATAGCTTTGTGTATGTTTGGCTTTTCTAAATAGTTCCTAACTTATTCTTTCCCCACCAAGGTCTGTCCACTTCCTTCCCCTCATCCATTGCCTAGTGCATTTGTCTAGGAACTGACTTTGTTTGTGAAGACAGAAGAAAAGAAAGCATCGAGTACTTCAGCTTTTCCCACATCATCTGTCACTAGGTTACCTCCCTCACCCAGTAAGGGCCCCACGCTCTCTCTGATCACCCTCTGATTGCTAAGATGCCAGTAGAAACCTTTCTTGTTATCCTTCACATCCCTTGCTAGCTGCAATTCCGATTGTGCTTTCGCCTTCCTGATAACTCCCCTGCATTCTCGAGCAATATATTTATACTCCTCCCTAGTCATCAGTTCAAGTTTCCACTTCTTGTAAGCTTCCTTTTTGTTTTTAAGCTAACCAAGGATGTCCCCAGTAAGCCAATCTGTTTGCCTACCATATGTGCTTTTCTTGCTGCGCATCGGGATGGTTTCTTCCTGTGCCTTTAATAAGGCTTCTTTAAAATACTGCCAGCTCTCTTCTCAAGTTCTGTACACTAAGCAGAGCAGTGATCTGAGGTGGAAATGGTGAGATAAAGGTGTACTTAAAAAAAAGAAGAAGCAATTCCGTGAATACTGAGTGTCCAGTGAGCAGAACTGGAGACTCCAAGGAGAAACTCAAAAGGTTCAAGGGTAGGAGTGTGCCTATCACTAACCTGTAGAAAAAATATTAAGGCCTTAGTAGAGTTTTGGTGTTGCTAATGGAATGTGGAATTGGGGATCTGACTCTTGGAAGGCACAGACAAGGCTTCTGCACAGTAAAGATATGTCTACACTGCCACCCTAATTCAAACTAGGGTGGCAGTGTAGACATACCCTAACGGTGTATGTTAGGGAAGTGCCTCACAATCCTGCATTTCCCTAGGAAGCATCACACCCAGGCTGTACAAAAGAGAGGAAACAAGGAACAGGATGGGAGTGGGGATCCTTTATTCACATGGTTCTAGACTGGTGCCACAGTAGCACGTGTGTAGGCTTCTCAAAGCACTTTGAGCCCAGTTGTATTGCCACATGACTTATTTGTGGGCATCTCTCATGAATCAGATTTTATTTTTCAGGTGAGACTATCTGCACATTGATAAGAGAGAAACTATCACAGAGGAATGGGGTTTAGATGAAAGCACAAATGGTACATTACTTTTCTGGCAATTTTAACAGCATGGAAATTGATGCTTTTTATTCTTCTGTCCCACTCTACCATATTAGTTAGCCTTCCTGGGGAAAATCAAAATGAATGATATTTTTCCTTGACCTATGCACTGAATAATTATAAAAGATGTGTCCACCCAGAGGCTTATATACTGTTAAATTCTAGGAGTCACAGGGATCAAAACAAATTAATTTTCAGTGATATATGATTTCTATTTACAGCATACATTGAATTATGTTGAAATATATACACTAAAGTAGGTGTTTATTTCCTTTTGTTATATTCCCTGTTTTAACTTAATTTTCAAAATGTTAATACCAGAACCCTAATGAATATACTAAATAGCAGAGCTAGCATCTTAAGATTAATTTTGTTTTATTTTGGGCCTGATATTGTAGTCCTTGTTCATTCATTAATTTCAACAGCAGTTTTGTGGGCAAATAAATGTTACTTTTAGTGAAATGATGACTTAAATATAATCAGAAGCAAAAAAATCATTATTTTCTGTTCCTCAGCTTTCAAATGTGATGGAAATCAGTGTTTCTGTTGTCTTCATTTTTATTTAATGTGAAGAACTAGTTAATATAAAATAAGAAGCTTCTTTAGGATAAAGTCTTCTTTCAAATAATATGGACAGATGTTCAAATTGCCTAGTACAAAAACATCAGGTTGTATATCTTACAAAATACTAATTACAGCCCAGAGGATTATTTCCTTAAAATCTGACCTCATAATTTTTGCTTAAGGGTTGAAAACTAACAATCCTTTGTAGTTTCTGATTGAACATATTGCATAAATGAATAATAATATAAGGGTTACATTTTGAGGCTTATTAACATTACTATACATGAAGATAAATCTCCCACATTATTAGTTCCTTTTTTCTATTGATATAGGGAGAAAAGTTAGAATACACATTTTTTGTTGCAATGTTTTGGATGTGTTTCAAACTCATTCACACCTGCTAATATGGAAATATTTTTTTAAGAATAACACATAACATTTAGGGCCCACTCCTGCATTCCTTCCTGCTCCAAGACTCCTTTTGACTTTACAAACTGATATTTCACTTTTAAAAAGGAAAAATTTATGAAGTAATACAACCTTATAAAGTCTTTCTGTTATATGTAAGGTTTACTTATTCTATTAGAAAACCTGAGCTCACCCAAGAGAAACAGACTGTTACTAATGAGGTCTTTTATATGTAGCATAGTCAGCAGCTCCTGTATCAGGAAACAAAACATGAAATGAAGAAACTTCTCACATCAAACAATTTTCACTGAAACGTGCCATTTCTGAAAGAGAGAGAAAAATGTGGCTGACAGGCATTTGAAAATGGCGTAGTTTTCTATAATACCTACAATAAGCAATGATGCATAGATAATAGAAAAAATTGGTTCACCCCAATTCATAAGATCAAAACTAAGTCTTTATGAAGATTAAGTCTGTACTGGAATGGTGGCCAGTCAGATATGAAAGGAAGATTACATATATCTGTGGTATTCCATGAATGAAGTTTCCATTCATGGCATGTAGGAGAATCAGATACATATAACTCAACTGCACTTAGCAATTGTGTTCAGCATGATTTTTGTCATCAATGTAGGATTGGCCTAAAGAAAGAAATAACATTTAAGGTGGGTTTTAAGGACAGGTAAAGCACAGATCTGGCATGAGGCGTGACAGGTCGGTTCTCTGCACATGGCCCCATATTTTATTATTTGCCCAGCCTCCCCAGGCAGCACATCCCATTTGAGACATGTCCCAAAGCTGTTGTATGCACAAGGCAGTGGCAGCCCCAGACCATGGGAGAAGAGGAGGAGGTTGCCATGAGTGACAGTGGTGAGGGCACCCTGGGTGGCTTGGTACCTCTTTGCATCACCGGGGGAGCAGCCACGACCACCTCTTGTGGGCAGAGCTGGAGCTCTGGGCCGTGTGTGCAGCCATCAGTGGCCCAGTCTACAGTACCCCATTCAAATTAGGCCCTGCAAGTAATCACACCAGCCCCGATTCAGCAGTATTTAATATTAGATTCCGGTTGAGATGAACCAAACAATAAGACTAAATGTATCAATAGTAAACATAGGATGAGAAGCTTTCCTTAGTAATAGAAATGTAGCCGTGTTAGTCTGGTGTAGCTGAAGCAAAATACAGGACTATGTAACACTTTAAAGACTAACAAGATGGTTTATTAGATGATGAGCTTTCGTGGGCCAGACCCACTTTCTCAGATCAAATAGTGGAAGAAAATAGTCACAACCATATATACCAAAGGATACAATTTAAAAAAATGAACACATATGAAAAGGACCAATCAAATTTCAGAACAGAAGGTGAGGGCACCCTGGGGCATGGGGGGGGAGGGGGGGAAGGTGAATGTCTGTGGGCTAATGATATTAGAGGTGATAATTAGGGAAGCTATCTTTGTAATGGGTAAGATAACCAGATCCTTTGTTTAGACTCAGATGTAAAGTGTCGAATTTTAGCATGAATGACAGTTCAGAGGATTCCCTTCCAAGTGCAGATTTAAAAGGTCTTTGTAGCAGGATGCAGGTAGTTAAGTCATTGAGACAGTGTCCTTTCTGGTTAAAATGGCAAGAAACTGTTTTTTCTTTGTGATCCTGTCTAATGTCTGTTTTGTGGGCATTGACCCTTTGGCGAAGCGTCTGAGACGTTTGTCCAATGTACATAGCAGACGGACACTTTCGGCACATGATTGCATAAATTATATTTCTGGATGCGCAGGAATATGTGTTCTTGATCTTATAACTCACCTGGTTAGGTCCAATAATGGTATCAGAGGAGTGAATATGTGGACAAAGCTGGCAACGGGGTTTGTTGCAAAGAAAGGTACCAGGGTTGGTATTAATGTGGTATGTCCTGTGGTTGTTGGTAAGAATCATCTTGAGGTTAGGTGGTTGTCTATAGGAGACTATGGGTCTGTCTCCCAGAGCCTCTTGGAGTTTGGTATCCTGTTCCAGTATAAGCTGTAGTTTATTGATAATGTGTTGGACAGGCTTAAGTTGGGGGTTGTAACACCACTTGTCATCACCTACAACCCCCAACTTAAACCTGTCCCAGGGTATGTCTACACTACAAAGTGTAGACATACTAACAGTCGTTAGTTCGAATTAACTTTAATAGGCGCTACACATACAAACCGCTAGTTCGAATTTAAATCGAACTAGCGGAGCGCTTAATTCAAACTAGGTAAACCTCATTCTACGAGGATTTATGCCTAGTTTGAATTAAGTAGTTCAAATTAAGGGCTGTGTAGCCAATTAATTCGAACTAGTGGGAGACTAGCCCTTCCCAGCTTTCCCTGGTGGCCACTCTGGGCCAAACCAGGGAAACTCTTCTGCCCCTCTCTCGGCTCCGGAGCCCTTAAAGGGGCATGGTCTGGCTATGGTGCTTGTGCCAGGTGCAAGCCTGCCAGCACCTAGCCAGCAGACCCTGCACCTGGCACGGCATGAGCCACCACCCGCTGCCACCCAGCCCTCCGCCTCTTCCTGAGACCAGGCTGGTGGCTCCCAGGAGTCTGCAGGGGGCCGCAAGAGGCGAACGCCCGCCTGGTCTAGTGCGGAGATTGTGGACCTCATCGAGGTTTGGGGGGAGGCCTCCAACGTCCACGACCTCCGCACTAGACACAGGAAAGTGGCCGTCTAGGGCAGGATAGCTGCCAGCCTGGCCACCAAAGGCAACATGCGAACCCAGGAGCAGGTTTACATAAAAATCAAGGTGGTCCAGTGAGACCCCTGACCCTGAACCCAGAGCTTAGAATATAAGAACATAAGAACGGCCATACTGGGTCAGACCAAAGGTCCATCTAGCCCAGTAGCCTGTCTGCCGACAGCGGCCAACACCAGCTACCCAGGAGGGGATGGACCGAAGACAATGACCAAGCCATTTGTCTTGTGCCATCCATTTCCAGCCTTCATCAAACAGAGGCCAGGGACACCGTTCGTACCCCCTGGCTAATATCACTCTATGGATCCAATCTGCATAACTCTATCTAGATTCTCTTTAAACTTTGTTATAGTTCTAGCCTTCACAGCCTCCTGTGACGAGGAGTTCCGCAGGTTGACTATTTGCTTTGTGAAGAAGAACTTTCGATTATTAGTTTGAAGCCTGTTGTCCATTCATTTCATTTGGTGTCCTCTAGTCCTTCTATTATGGGAACTAATAAAGAACTTTTCTTTATGCACCCTCTCTACACCACTCATGATTTTATAGACCTCTATCATATCCCCCCTTAGTCTCCTCTTTTCTAAACTGAAAAGTCCCAGTCTCTTTAGCCTCTCTTCATATGGGACCTGTTCCAAACCCCTAATATTTCAGTTGCTCTTTTCTGAACCCTTTCCAAGGCCAAAACATCTCTTTTGAGGTGAGGAGACCACATCTGTACACAGTACTGAAGACATGATGTACCTTAGTTTTATACTTCCTCTCCTTTTTCTTCCCTGGCTTCCCCGTTCCAGCTCCCTCCTCCCAGGTTTCCCCCTCCCCTCTCCCACCCTCTCTCTTCCCCTCTCCCACCTCCTTTTCCCAGTCTCCCCAGAGGTTAATCCCCCCTCCCAGTTTTGTTAAATAAAGAGAGTTTCTATTTTTGAACACAGGTGTCCTTTATTTTGTACATCAAGAAGGGGGGCTAGGGAGGGGTAAATGGAAGGAGGTGAGCAAAGAATGGGGCACGAGCCCCCGATGGGGAGGACTGGGGGTGGCTCTGCGGGCTCCTCAGGGTAGAAGCTCTCCTGCAGGGCCTCCTGGATCCTGACAGCCCCCCTATTGACCCGCCCCCAGATGACAGCCTGCAGCAAGTGCAGCCGGGCTGATGGCTGAGTGCTGTGATGTGCCGAGTGTGGGCACTCAGGGCACTCCAAGTCAGGACTGCTTTGCTGTCCCTCATCAAGTTAGACAAGCAAGCAGGGAACCCTGAGAACTGTCTGTCCGGGGTGCGGGGTCGGGTCCCTTTAAGCACAGTCCTCAGCTAGCCTGAGACAGCAGCTCCACACTCTAAGCCCTAACCTGATGCCCTGCCGGCACTTCTTCCTGCCAGCCTTAACTTCGGTTCAGGGTCCACTCAATGTGGACATGCTATTTTGAATTAGCAAAACGCTAATTCGAATTAGTTTTTAGGTCTAGATGCACTAGTTCGAATTAGCTTAGTTCGAATTAACTAATTCGAATTAAGTTAGTTCAAATTAGTGCTGTAGTGTTGACATACCCCCACACATTATCAATAAACTACAGCCCATACTGGAACAGGATACCAAACTCCAAAAGGCTCTGGGAGACAGACCCATAGTCTCCTATAGACATTTTTTTAAAATTGTATCCTTTGGTATATATGGTTGTGACTATTTTCTTCCACTATTTGATCTGAGGAAGTGGGTCTGGCCCATGAAAGCTCATCATCTAATAATCCATCTTGTTAGTTTTAAAGTGCTACATAGTCGAAGATTTCCTTAAGCGTTTTTAGAATGTCATACATTTGATGCTAGAATCAGATTTTGACAGGGAACAGAATAGTTGGCATTTAGTCTTCTCTGTAACAGTAGGTGCAGAGTCACTAATGTAGGAATGACTATGCAAGTCAGATGAGTTAATGTTGATATGGGAGTGAGTGTTTTAACACATCTGTGTTAAGCCCCTGATCATGCCAAATGTTTTTGAGCAAAGCATGTGTGTAGTTATAGAAGTGCAGCATTTTCTCTCCTTATAAATCTAATTCTTGAGTTCTTATTATCTGTTACTTTTAAAAAAAATTGAGTGTCTTGATCTTAGTATTCCTTATATTTCTCCTCTGAAGTACCTCTTCCCTCTATTGCAGGGCTACTCAAAACACTGCCCATGGGCCGCATGCGGCCTGTGTCCTGTTTGTTTGTGGCCCACAATGCACAAGGGTTTATGCAAGGTTCAACATGTGGCCTGTGGGTGGGATCCTTTGAACATGGCCTCCACTGGGATCATGCTCTATAATGGCAAGTCAATATAATGGTCTTCTGTTGAACTGAAGTCAAACAGGAAGGGAGGGAAGGAAATTGGAATCATGTTGAGGTGAAATGGAACAGAGAATATGGAATGGGGAACAGAGATATAGGCAAGACTCTGCAGTGTCAGAGCTGGGAAGGGATAAATATGCTAGAGCATCAGGGCTGGGAAGCAGTACACAAGGTAAATGCTCTGCAGCATCAGAACATTGCATTTCATTGATTATACTGCATTTGATACTGCATACACAGCATGCTGAAGAACCAGAGGGGAAAGTGCAGAACAGGGAAAAAAATTGGCAGAATGTGACCTCCAGGAGAAGAAAGACAACTCAGGTTTCTCTAATCCGGATACAGATAAGTAATTGGTTTTAGACTCCCTGCACAGGTACTAGAGTAGTGAATACTTTGGAAGAGACCTCCGAAGTCCATTCTTTCACTATACTGCAAAACTATTTCGAAATAACTAGCACTATTCCAAAATAACTTAGGGTACGTCTACACTGCATCCCTAGTTCGAACTAGGGATGCAAATGGAGACAACCGAAATAGTGAAGCGGGGATTTAAATATCCCGCGCTCAATTAACATGATCTCGCCGGCACGCTAGTTTGAATCACAGCTGATTCGAACCAGGAAGTGCACGCCGGGACGCATTAGTTCGGACTAAAGCCCTTAATCCGAACTAATGTTACTCCTCAAAAAAATAAGGGCTTTAGTCTGAACTAACGTGTCCTGGCGCGCACTTCCTGGTTCGAATCAGCTGTGATTCGAACTAGCGCGCCGGCGAGATCATGTTAATGGAGCGCGGGATATTTAAATCCCCGCTTCATTAACTACTTCGGTTGTCTCCATTTGCATCCCTAGTTCGAACTAGGGATGCAGTGTAGACGTACCCTTAGGCTATGTCTACACTACATAGAAAAAGTCAGAAAAATATACGTAAATTGTGAACTGCAATTCGCGTATCTTTTTCTGCTTTTCTTTTGACAGAAGTTTTTCCAAAATTTGGCCCGTCTACATGGGGTCAAATTTCAAAAAAACCTCCTCTTTTGACACATACAATGAGGATTACAGGGATGGCAAAAGAATACAAATTGTTCCAAAAGAGTGGACGCATTCCTTGGATGCAGCATAGCTTTTTCGGGATACCTCTGCAGTCTAGACATAACCGTCATCCGCGTCTACATAGCAGGCATTTATTTCAAAATAGTATTGAAATTCTATAAAGCTGGAGGACTTCGTACTCCAACTCCTGTAACCCTCTTGTACAAGAAGTAAGGGAAGTTGGAGGAAGAGTAATTTATTTCGAAATAAGCGCCGTGTAGAAGCTCCCTATTTCAAAATAAGTTATTTCAAAATAAGATACACAATTGACGTAGCTCAGTTTGCATAACTTATTTCAAGTTAAGTCCTGCAGTGTAGATGCACAGTTTGAAATAACTATTTCAAAATTATTTTTATTCCTCAAGGAAAAAAAGAGTACATATTTTGAAATAAGCGGCCTGTTATTCCAAAATAACAGGCTTGGTAGTATGGATGTTCTGCTTTAGAAATTTGATGTTAGGGAAGTTATTTCGAATTTTAGAAGTAATTGCATGATTGTGCAGGTGGTGGTGTTGGAGAGAAAGCTTTGGACTCTTCGACCATGGGATGCTGCTCCCCAGATAAAGATTGCTAGGAAGATGTGGTATCTACTTAACAAAGAGAGGGAAGAGTATTTTCATAGTCAGGCTTGCAACTTTAGTGAGGAGGGCTTTAAACTATATTCATCAGGGGATGGTGACCTAAGCCCTGAGGTAAGTGCAGAAATGAAATACCAGGAAGAAACTCAAGGAGCAATGAGAGTGATGTTGTAGTGGGTGTCTGCTTGTCAGCCGACGGTCAGGGCAGTGTGTGTGTGTGTGTGTGTGTGTGTGTGTGTGTGTGTGTGTGTGTTACCGAGAAAAGGTTTAACATCTGTGCTTTTACCGCTAAGACTGGGGTCCTGTCGCGGAGGGCAGCCAACAGGCTGACAGATGCCCCAGAGTTTATAGGAAGAGCTTATTACATCTCAGATTTCAGCTGCTAGGATACAGGATCCCTTCGCAGCGGGAAGTCTAGGGAAAATTGAGAGATGCCCCAACGGATCTGTCACCTGGGAGTGACACGATCCAAAATACCAAAGCTCTTCCTACACCTGTCCCTTATGACTGGCTGAAGTTCTTTTAAATTGTGCTTGGTTCTGTTACAGCAACTGAAGGAGTCAGGTTAAAGCTTAAACAGTTACAGGTTTATTAGAAAAAAGCTTATAAATCATATGGTTACAATGGCTATTGCTCTATTTCTTAACTGCTAGCAAATGTAGATCTTAAAAATGGTTACAAAGAAAATAAAGATAGAAAATAGAAATAATGGTACCAAGTGACAGCTTAATCTTTAAAGAGCTCTAAGTCTATGTGTACACTTAAGACAAAGGACCACATCCAGGTACAATTTTTACCCCCTTCTGTGCCTCTCGACTCCAGCGGTTCAAGCCTGGGCCGGTCCCTCAATTCCTAGGAAAGATGAATACGAGGGGGGCATCCCCGTGGAACATTGGGAGGTCAAACACCTAACCCGACCAGCAGATAGATGGTAGATTGACACTCAGAGTAAATGTGCTGCTGGACCCATCTTTATACCCACAGGGGCCTGTATTTCTCTTTCTTATCTAAGATGCCAAATTGTACTGGTCGGTTTCTGTGGCGCCAGTTCCTACAAGCAAGTTTCAACTTAATTTACACTTGCAAGAGAGATAACTAAATTGTGAGTACTAGATATTTTTTTACTGGACGAGAGATTCCTCCCCCCGCTGACGGCTGTGTGTTCGTATCAATATGGGTTTTAGTCAAGGGCACTTCTCGGCAGCCTCTTGGTCAGCAATTGGCGTATCTCTGTTTACAGCCATTCATGGTCACTGAGCCTGCCATATCCTGAGCCTCCTGCTCCAAGGCTTTTACTGCTCTGTGTGCCCTGTATGCTCCAGGCAAGCAAAGATGGATGTTACAGGGGAGTTCCTGTCTGGCTACACTGCTATAGACCACCAGATTGGGTAGATGAGGTAGTCAAGGCTTTCTTCAGACATTTAGCAGAAGTTTTCACATCATAGGCCCTGGTTCTCATAGGGGACTTCAATCACCCTGACTTCTGTTGGAGGACCAATACTGCAGGACACAGAGATCAAGGAAGCTTTTGGATTTCAGCTCCCAGACTACTGCAGTAGGAAGCATAGTATGGGAAGAAGCTCTGCAGCCCTTGGTGGAGAAAAAACAGGTTAAGAATTATTTAGAAAAGCTGAACATACACAAATCCATGGGGACAGATCTTATACATCCAAGGATGCTGAGGATACTCCCACAGTATTTTTCCCAGCAAGTTAAAGAAGTATGGATTGGATAAATGGACTGTAGGGTGGATAGAAAGTTTGTTAGATCGTCGAGCTCAGTGGGTAGTGATGAATGGCTCTATGTCTGGTTGGAAGTTGGTGTCAAGTGGAGTGCCCCAAGGGTTGGTTCTAGAGAATGGTTTTGTTTAACACCTTTATTAATGGCCTGGATGAGAGGTGGATTGCCCCTCAGCAAATTTGCATATGATACCAAGCTAGTGGGAGAGGTAGATACCCTGGAGGTTAGGGATAGCATCCTGAGTGATCTAGATAAATTAGAGGATTGGGCCCAAAAAACTCTTATGAAGTTCAACAAGGACAAGCAGAATTAGAGAATGGATTATTTCCCTTTACTCAACACTGATGAGGCCACATCTGGAGTACTGTGTCCACTTGGCGCCCATTGCAGAAAAAATGTTGGTGCATTGGAGAAAGTATAGCAGAGGACGTTGTTCATTTTTTGGACTTCTGCTTTTTTTGCTCGCTGTCTGCATGAGAAGAACCAGGGAAGTGGGAGACTGGAGGGAAACCCTCTGACACCCACAGTCCTGAGATTAATGTTGCAGAGTTCAGAGTTAAGATTTTTACTCCAGAAAAAGAGAATTTTGATGTATGTTTTGTTTGGTATTAAACCGGAGGTGCACAGTGTGTCTGCATGTGTGGGTTTTCATTTTTTTTTTGCCATACAGATTTATGTGGATTGGTGTTGTACATAAATAATTTTAAGTACGTCTGAAAAGTTTTTCTAGTGGTAATATTATACAACAATTCAGTTTAATAAGAGATATATGTACGTGAAAATTATGACCCAGAGAGACCCTATGTCTACCCTCTTGTTTCATGAGTGTACTTTTGAGAAGAAAAAAAACCCCTTCGTTCTTTGAAAATGACTTCTGTCTATTATCTAATTCAAACTTGCTTTGGTGCAGACAATATAGTACCAATTTTCAGCAATTAAACCAGCTATATTGCAATTCAAATTAGAAAGAGTAGCTACATTATGTGAAGAAGTTTTTTTCCTTCTCAAATAGCATCATATTTCTTTTCTGTGAGCAAGATTATTGAAAACAGATCCTAAATAATCAGGATAAGTTAATTCTTGTTTTGTTTTGTTTTGTTTTGTTTTGTTTTGTTTTGTTTTGTAAGGCCCTTTGTACTGTATTAGAAATTGCACTATATACTGCATTTGTATTGTTCACTGCTGTGTTTGTAAAACCTAACATTTACAATAACTATGATAAAGAAACAGAAGACAAAAAAAGTAATCAACCTCATTTGAACAAATATTCACTATTCTTGGTTTCCTTATTGGGGTGGATGGATCCATGAAAAATTAGCATAAAAAGTGTTATGCATCTAGATGCCTCTGGCAAAGCCGCAAGGATTGTAATTGAATCACATGACCACTTGATTGCCTGCAATGCCTTAACAAAGAATAGTAGGTCAGCATGATCTGTGGGGATGGGATGATAAAAAATTCTCTTCCTTCAAAAAGGAATGTAAATCACAACAAAGAAGAAGCTCTAAGACAGAAAGAAAAATAAGTCTGGGGACTAGTGGGAAAAGAAAAGTGTTCTTCCTTCTCCCTCTCTGAGAACTATGAATGAAGCCTTTAAATGGTTATTGGCTAATTAAGGCCCTTTTAATTTGCTTCTTTAAATTCATGTTTCAAATGGACACAACATGTTTATTTTATTAGCTATAAGTTGAAAATTTCATTTCTATAATACAGAATGCTTTGCCAAGCTGCTGCCACTGCAAATTGATGGTCATTTTCCCTAAACAGGATGTTAAAGTCTACGGGTATGTCTACACATCAGAGTTATTTCAGAATAATTCAAAAGTTTTAGAGTGGTAGCCAAGTTAGTCTGTAACAGGAAAAACTTTTAAAACAACATATAGTCTGGTAGCACCTTAAAGACTAACAAAACATGTAGGTGATACCATGAGCTTTTGTGGACACAGCCCACTTCTTCAGATGACAGAAGTGTTGGAAGTCCAGATCAAAGAATAAATAAGGGCCTTAACAAAACAACAAAATGCACATCTACACAGCAAGTCGTTATTTCTAAATAATGTCAACATGGAGGACTTCTTACTCTGACTCCTGTAACCCTCATTTTATGAGATATAAGAGAAGTCGAAGGAAGAGCACTCTTCCTTCAACTTTCTACTGCCTAGACAGTGCCAAAAACTGAATTAAGCTATTTCGACTTCAGCTATGCAATTGACCTAGATGAAGTTGCATATCTTAATTTGATTTTTGTCCTGCAGTGTAGATGTACCCTTATATCTATTTTATATTAGAATTCATGTTTTTGTCCTGCACTTCACTTACTAGTTGACCATTGTTGTTGTTGTTGGTTTTTTTTTTTTTTTTTTGTGAATCAGGAATAATGTACTGGACATGTTTTTATATGAAACACAAATACACATTTTTTAAATATATGCAATCAAAGTTTTTACAGTGAAGGAAGCTCTGAATGTTTCCAAAACATCAAAAAAGATATACGCTGATGAACATATTTCTTTCCTCAAGTAAATTAGCTTTTATAGTTGACCTAGCAGCAGGACACCAAATTAATTGTTTTCCATAAGGGCTATTAATCACAATAGTGACAATTTCCCAGAATGCACTGGTATAGTAATTGAATATTGCCATTCACTTCGAGTATAATTTAAATCACACAGCATGGTTAAATGCTGCAAATGGAAGAGAGTGTAAGTTTTTTGGAGATGATCCATAAGCTAATTGCTAAGCAGTGGTAGCATTTTCATTTATTATAGTCTGTTCAATCATTAATTGTGTATGGTGATACAGTTCAATGGAGTTTCTCATTGAACAAGTTACAAAGGTTAACCATGGTTGAAATGAAAAGAAGAAGACAAATACAAGTGAAAAATAAATTACTAAAACAAAAATAGTTTTTCGACTCATTGTCCTATCACATAGACAATATAATAAGAAATTATAGATATCTGTAAAAAGGTTGGTCAGTTTTTATCATATAAGTAAAAGATATGATGGACGTGTTCATCGGAGTAATAAAAATGAAAGGTATATCCTCATATTGATGGGGAATGTGAGGGAGAGGTGAGATTACATCCCTATGTTAGGAGATGAGCCAAATTCAGTGTTAGTGAACAACTCTGTTTGCTCTGGTTAAGGAATCTACCCAACTTTTATTTTTATGGGAAAGTTAAATTTAAAACTTACCAAGCACCTAAGCCTCTTTCTAACATAAAAATCAATTCATTATGACCATATTTGCTCTTTCTTTTAACAAAAACTCCAGAGGAGATAACTTATCAACAAGGTGACACTTAGGGTATCAGTAATACTATCTATATCAGATCAGGAGCACTGTAACATTATACTTCATATTTCACTTAATAAATTTATTCAGTATAAAAAAATTAAGGCTTACAGGTTCTGAATTCATGTATTTATGGTATTTTACTGGATTTGCATGTAACTATTGTGTTACAAACCAGAAACATGTATGATATTGAACCCAGAATTCAAAATAAACCATGAACAGAGGTCAATAAATAAAAGAAAGAATAAATTATATATAGGGCTATATTTTTGTCACTATATTTTGGGAGTTGTCCTGAAGCAATGATATCACAGCAAAAAGCATCGGCTGTGGTTTGTAATGACAAACTTCTTTTCAGACTCTGGTTTTGCATGTTTTCATTTCAAATATTTTGACAGTATGACCTCCTGAATGCTATATTTTCCCTTTTTAATTTATGCAGCCTTAGTCATAGCATCAGGCTTCTTTGTCATTCTTTCAAATTGTAGTGGGTGACTTGCTGCCAGGTCTTTTATGTTTTCTAGTTGTGCCTTTTTGTCTTAGTGGTCTAGTGGGCAGAACCCCCTTTAGTGAGTCACCTCATCTGGTGCCTTGTGTCTCTACAGACTTGTAACTAATGCTGATTCTCTGCTCCCTGATAGCACCCTGTTCAGTCCTATGAGTTGTTATCTTAAAACTTCCTGTAAGTCTACAGCACACAGTTATACACCAGCACATTCACCTACCAAAGCACAAATTTCAAGACGTCCGAAGTCGTGCACACAAAAAGACAAAGTCAGAGAAATCACATAATCCAGGGCTCTCATGACAGCTGCAGTGACAAGCATTCATCCTGACTGATGAGGAAGTTCTCTATTTTTCAGGTTTTTAAATGTCCTTTTTACATAGATAGCATTGAGACTGTTAGGTACAGTATCCATCATGAGCTCTGGTCTGGTGGGAATAAAATTAACTTCTGTCACCACTATTGAAGAAGTTTGTCTGATTTTTCAATGTAGTGAGTTCTTCATCAAATCTCTCACCTGATTGTGAGTATATTATATTCAATGTGTATTTGACGTTGACTGCTAGATAGTTTAGATTTTTCTCACCCCAGTGATCCTCTCTGAATGTAGTATTTAATCACTGTTGAGAGTGTAATAACAATTGTGAAATGATGCTGGCATGATGAGGTCTTGACTGCTAGTAACAATTTTATCATCATAACAGAGTCACATATTACAGGAAGGAAGCAAAAGGGATGCATCTAAAAAAAATCAATGCTAAAAAGTGCCAATGGATTTTTCTAAATGTATTCTATTTTAATTGTATATTATCAGCAGCTAAAATAAATTACACCTGTGTTATTCAGGAGGTCAGACTAAATGATCATAGTGGTTTCTTCTGACCTTACTCATTAATCTATGAAAGCATGGTGATTTTTACTGATATATATTAAACACAAGCCATTGTAAGGAATCAGACTTCTCTGATACCAGAGGTATCCCGCAAAAACTCTGCCACATCCAAGGAACATGTTTAAAACTAATAAAAGAAAGTTCATCGTCACATAGTGTACAGTCAACCTGTGGAACTCTTTGCCAGAGGAGGCTGTGAAGGTTAGGACTATAACAGAGTTTAAAAAAGATCTAGATAAATTCATGGAGGTTAGGTCCATTAAAGTCAATTAGCCAGGGAGTAAGGAATGGTGTCCCTAGCCTCTGTTTGTCAAAGGCTGGAGAAGGATGGCAGGAGACAAGTTGCTTGATCATTGTCTTCGGTCCACCCCCTTTGGCACTGGCCACTATCAGCAGACAGGATACTAGGCTAGATGGACCTTTGGTCTGACCCAGTATGTCCATTCTTATGTTCTTATGTTTGCTCCTCCTTTCGTGGAAGAGCAAATGTGGTCTTTTGGGGAGCCCTGTGTACCTCGTTTCACGAGGCATAAGGGCTCTGCTGAAAGAGGAGACTTTTCTGCCATTTGGCCCCATATAGACTGGGCTAAATGGCAGAAAAGCCTCTTCCCCAAAAGCAACTGGAAAAAGCTATGCAAATTGCAGAGCACAATTTGCATAGCTTTTTCTGATTAAGCCCCGTAGTCTAGACCTAGTCTGAATGAACCAGCATCTTTAACTGAAAAAGATTTCCATGACTGGTAACCATACGGCATATAATCAGTTTATAGCTTTTCTCCCACTCATACTAGAAATCATGACAGTGTGAGGTTATGTAGTGGAGTGCATAATGGAAAACATCAGAATTATCACCACCTCTTTTCGTAATCAAAAATGTTGACCACAGGTTTTGACCTTGTAAATACAAACCCCAATAACATTAAATAATGATCTTTTTAATTATAATGCTTTTTTTCCCTTCATTTCCAATACACTGTTCAAGTTTGCTTAGGGAATTTACTTTCATTTTCTGTTTGCCATATAGAATCACTTATCAAATTATATTTGAAGTTTTGATATCAAAGTCCCTTGGTAACTGTTTTATTAATATTAGCTTCCATAGTATTAAAATTGGAGAGGAACATTAAAGGGAAAGCCATACAAAGAGAAATACCTGATAGTTCCTACTGCAAGTAAAAGGAAATTCAGCAAATTGTGGCCAAAATGGAGAACAGTAACCCAAATTCTAAAGGAGAGAAACAGAGGACAGTGACAAAATAACCATAGACTTCAATGGAAGCAAAGCTTGACTCCTCCAGAATTTACTAGTATTACAATCAAAAGAAGATCAGCAGGAATAGCTGAAATTACAGAGAGTAAAACCAGGAATTTCAAGGAAAAATGCTCCCATAGGGAGAGCAAATTAAAAAATGTAAGGGGGATAAGGGCAGTACTTACACACATATGCCGTAACTTGAGAAGGGCAACTAAAATGATTAGGGGTTTGGAATGGGTCCCATATGAGGAGAGATTAAAGGGACTGGGACTTTTCAGCTTGGAAAAGAGAAGACTAAGGGGGGATATGATAGAGGTATATAAAATCATGAGTGGTGTGGAGAAAGTGAATAAGGAAAAGTTATTTACTTGTTCCCATAATATAAGAACTAGGGGCCGCCAAATGAAACTAATGGGCAGCAGGTTTAAAACAAATAAAAGGAAGTTCTTCTTCACACAGCTCATAGTCAATCTGTGGAACTCCTTGCCTGAGCAGGTTGTGAAGGGTAGGACTATAACAGGGTTTAAAAGAGAACTAGATACATTCATGGAAGTGAAGTCTATAAATGGCTGTTAGCCAGTATGGGTAAGGAATGGTGTCCCTAGCCTCTGTTTGTCAGAGGGTGGAGATGGATGGCAGGAGAGAAATCACTTGATCATTACCTGTTTGATTCGCTCCCTCTGGGACACCTGACATTGGCCACTGTCAATAGACAGGGTACTTTTGGTCTGACCCAGTCTGAACATTCTTATGTTCTGATGTTCTTGAGTATCACCATAATGCTCTTTATGGAAATGACTGACAAAATGATTCCACAGAGGTGTTACAGAGTTATACAGAATTCTAGGGTAGGCCGATTCTGGATTCTGTAAGAACAGAGACAATCTCTGATTACAACTGAAGGTGTGAATAGGAGCATCAAACTGATATCAATATCAGCTAAAACTGATTTATACTAAACATGAAAACAGTCTATAAAGAACATTGTAAGACTTCTAGAATTAAGAAAAAAATGTTTATTATTATAGTTGTAATGTTTCTCAATTGAAAGCCCAAAGAACACTTTTATGTGAGAGGCTTTAATAAAATGGGCCATCTAAAACAAGTTTTTTGAGTACTTAGAGTGTTTCAGAAACAATACATTAGAGAAAGATGCATTTGAAACTACAAAAATGTTCAATATAAACTGTAGATAGTACCACCTTTAATTAGATTATAAGTGTCTTGGGACAGTGACTGTCTCTCATTGTGTGTTGTAGAAAGACTAACAAAATATTATTCCAGTTGGTTAGGGCCTGTAGGTACTCTTGCACTACATATATACAGAAACAAAATCCAAACCAGATGTGGCTTTCAGTTTCAGTACCAGTTTGAAACCCAGACTAGATTCACCAAAAGATTTACCCTGGTTATGAATCTGTCATGCAAAGCTAGGCCCAATTTTGAGTTAAAATGAGACAGTTTAGGGTTGCATGAGAACATCATGCAAACTTCACAGTTTTGATTTGAAACCAAGTGAAGCTCAGTAGTTTTGACAGATTTTCACTTTGAGTTTATACTTTTTTTTTGAACCAGAAAACTCAAAGTGAACTTTGAAGGGAGAGTGGGGAAGAAGATGCCAACCCACATTGATCAAAACCTAAGAAAATATTCACATGACCAGCTGTGAAGCAAAACTGCTAAGTTTCACACAGCTGTCTATAGAACACATTTTGTGAAAGCAATGTAGAATCAAACACCTTGTTGGAGTGACTTTACTATCTCCTTATCATCTTGGATATTTTCTGTGATCTTTCAGATAAAGTTAAACAGACTCAAGGCAAACCTTGGTAAGATTCTGATAATATGTTGATATCAAACACAAGATAATTAAAACTGATTAAGTCAACTCTGACACTTTAGAAGAAAAATTGTGAGACACTGTTAGCTAAAAACTAATAACTTGACAGTGTTTTCAAGTTTTATAACCCACGCTTGTACCACTGATTTTTTCTATACTAAATTATTTTTCTAATAAATCAATTAATTAAAAACTCTTGGTATTCCATCTATACTATTATTACTAGTAGTATTACTGATCTATATAAGTATATAGACAGAGTGGCTCAATCTCAATAGATGAATTCAATGGTATATAAACTAACAACCCTGATTACCAGAATTGTTATCAATTCTATTTCAGGTAAACTCAAATAAATAAGATTGGTCACTCATACAGCACACAAAAGCAATCACAAAACCTAAGCAGGTTACTATTCAGACCAAGACTGAGAAAAAGGACATGGACGTGAGCAACAAACCATGTAGTCGTGTTGTTAACCATGCAACCAGATATGGTTTCCTTCATGTTAAAAATATTTTATTTAAAAAAGTGGAAATATTTTCCAGGAATAATAATTGATGTACTAGTAAATAAGTATGTTCCCTACTGTTTTACAGTTAAACAATTTAAAGGATTATTTAATACAGCCTCCCATGGAATGCTTCCTGCATTATATATAAATTCATTTTTCCTCAAACAACTTAATAGAATTTGAATGAGAAAATTATTTGATTAGGCAGGAATAAAATGTAAGATGGTACAGGACTCTGCAGATAGCGAAACTATACTGTTTTAATGGGTTTTGTGCGGCAGAGAATCAAGCTAAGGCTACGTCTACACTGGCCCCTTTTCCGGAAGGGGCATGTTAATTTCAGCTATCGTAGTAGGGAAATCCGCGGGGGATTTAAATATCCCCCGCGGCATTTAAATAAAAATGTCCGCCGCTTTTTTCCGGCTTTTAGAAAAGCCGGAAAAGAGCGTCTACACTGGCCCCGATCCTCCGGAAAAAGCGCCCTTTCCGGAGGATCGGGGCCAGTGTAGACGCTCTTTTCCGGCTTTTCTAAAAGCCGGAAAAAAGCGGCGGACATTTTTATTTAAATGCCGCGGGGGATATTTAAATCCCCCGCGGATTTCCCTACTACGATAGCTGAAATTAACATGCCCCTTCCGGAAAAGGGGCCAGTGTAGACGAGCCCTAATTGTTTATGCCTCATTGTGACAGAGGTTCTGTGCAGATATTCTATAGGAGAGCTATACAGTGACTGGATAAATGGCTTGGAAAAAACGTAAAAAGAGATGTTCATTAAAGTAACAGAAGGGGAGCAGTTGGGAGCTCCTATGATTAGTATGGCAGGGAGTCAATCCCCACTTCTTATATTGCTGGAGGGACATGGATGAGAAAAGCAGGGGAACTGGTGCAAGCCCTTCAAATATGGGGTGGTCTCAGCAATACATTTGGGAGACCTGGTAAAAGCCCCATGAGTAATTACGGAATAAACAAGGTGTTATGTGCACTGTACATTTTTATCTGATGGGTAGTCCCAGAAATCTAATAATAATGTTATGGCCAGATTAAACCCACATCGAATGTCTTTTCTCCTTTCAGTATAGCCAGACAACAACTACACTGCACCTTTAAGGGAGGGGAAGGGAATGTTTGGCTGGCTTGCTGAATGCAGGAAGCAGCACTTTTTGGCTGGGGGAGGGGAGAGATGAAAATTGCTGCAAAAGGGGCCAGTGTTGTCACTGACTCATACCTTAGGAATGCAGGATTTAAAGGGGACAACCCTACACCAGAACCTTCTCCTTTACATGCAGCAGGCTGTGGCAGATCCCACACTCCCTCGCCTTTAGGTAATAACATACCAGGTGTGGGTAACACATGCTGCGTGGTTTACGCTAGCCACTCCTTCTGTAGGGGGGAGTATAGAAAGAAATTTTTCTCTTGGCTTGAATGCAGTTGGGAGTTTTTGTCTTCCCTACAGCAGGCTTGGGCCGGATGGTAGTTTTTATGTCACAATTCATTATGTAAGTGTATGGTGGCTGTCCAGCATAGGTACTCCATAGGAAAGGTATAGAGAGACAAGATAAAAGGCTTGGAAAAGGACATAAAAAGAAGTGTTCTCTAAAGGGACAAATGAGGGGAAGTTGGGAAATCATGACTGGTACAGCAGGAAGCCAACCTCCCATTCTTATAGATGACCTGAAGCCTCCTATGAGGGGGATGGATAGCAAGCTTCTGACAATGTTTTTGCTGGAAGGACTTGGACGAAAAAGGAAAAGAAGCTGGTAAAAGTCCCCAGGGTAATTATAGAATAAACATGCAGTTACCTGCATTTTATCTGCACTTTTACCTACACTTTTAACTGCCAGATAGCCCCAGTCATTTAATAATAATTAAATTAAATGATTAAACCCATGCCAAATATTTCTTCTTCTTTAATTAAAGACAGACAACATGCTATTTTCAGTTGAGAGGTAAGTTAACTGGAATTTTTCTTTTTTTCTTGTATTCTGTAATATATAGCCTCTGGGCTTTCAATTAGTCTACTATTTCCTTATATCTTACTTTACGTAAATCTCAGTGTTTAAATCTGAATTGAGTCATTTAAAAATGAGGGAAAATCTGTCTTCACATTCTCAAAGGGTACATCTAAACAGCAACATTATTTCAAAATAACTTGGGTTATTTTGAAATAATGTCGAAATACTGTCAAGCTGGAGGACTTCTTATTCCTACTCCTGTAACCCTCATTTTACGAGGAGTAAGGAAAGTTGGAGGAAGAGTACTCTATTTCAAAATAAGTGCTGTGTAGACGCTTCCAGTTTCAAATAATCTGTTTCGAAATAAGGTATGCAATTAATGTAGCTCAAGTTGTGTAGCTTGTTTTGAGGTAAGCCTTGCTGGGTAGATGCACCGTAAATGAATAATTAAAAGTATTTCAGGTTTAGTACAAAATTGATGCCTTTGAATAGGATGGATTAATAGGAGATACAGTATTTATAACCGTAACTGCTCAAAATCTACATTCCTCCAGATCTATATTTTGGTTTCTTAAAATGTACTGGTATATTAGGTCAGATAGTTTGTAAGTAGCTGGTGGACTCTGCCATGTGCTATTCTTATTTCCAGTAATAATAGCTAATAAGTATTTTTCAAAGTTTCAGAGAACAACAATTTATTTGTGTTAGGTGCGCTACTTTTGAGAACCAAAATTAAGCAATATAGTTAGACTTCCCGATTTTTAACTAATATGTTATTAGAACACAATCTGTTAAACATCTGTATGTAGGACCTGTATTTTGTTAAACTAGGGCAATCCAACTCCGATGTATTCACACCTATATATGTTAGTGTATTCACACCTATATATGTTAATATTTTTCCAGAATGCCCATCACCATAGCACCCGAAAACTTCCCCAGTATATTCAGTTTTCAAGCGGTGATTCATCGTGCATTTTAGGAGGGTTTTTCCCCTCCTTGTTCTCTCCTTTTTCGAATACAGACACCAGTTTTGCCATGTCTCTTTCTAATTATTAGGCTTAGATTTTCAATTATAGAGTCTTTATAAAACATTTTATCTTATGCTTGTATTTACTCTATCTGTAAAAGGAACACAAAACAGCTTCAGGGCTCTAGATGAAATGTTGTGAATAAGGCAATCACCATTTAGGTGTGGTAGTCTTTGCTTAAAATCTACCAAAGGCTGAAATGAAAGAAAATCATTCAAGCCTGAAATCTACAAAGGTCACTAAATAAATTGAATTTAGGTTGTTATGTTGGAATAAACTAAGAAAGAAGTATTCAGATCACAGCTCCCTATTAAAGCTAATGCTAATTGAGGTGAATTATCCCTGAGAATTCCCAGATCAAGTAGTTTCACAAATTTTAGAATTAAAGGGATGTATGGTTAATGGTGAAATAAATGCCGCCTATCCCTATTGGCGTCATAAAGATCTTTTCAATAATTGCAGACTCATAATCAAAACTTATTATGGACACTTAAAATGTTCTATTTTTCTGTGCATTCTTTAATAAATTGAAATCTCAGATTGCCCATGTCTTTCAAAGGACACAAGATAAAACCATAAGTTGCAACAAAATTTAAAAGATAAGAGGAAAACAACTTTACGGCATGATTTGATTCCATTTTTATATTAGAAACAAAAGTCAAATAGTTTCTTTTCCATTTAAAGGTGTATTGTATGTGCATGTGTGTGTGTGGTCAGTTGCTTGGTTGTTTGACCTTCCTTTAAGACAAATAGAAGAAAATTCCTCAAAGGATGAAGGATGACCAACTATGTAGAAGAGTCCATCAATAATACATCAATAGGCAGAGTGACAATGAGAGTTGTATAAAATAATGAGATCGAACCACAAATAAGCAAGCATGAATTAACTGAGATTGCAGTACTACCTGAATTAGCGAAACTCAATCTGTATTCTCAATAGGGCTGATGTTACCAGTATATCCAGGAAATCAGCAGACCTCATTTCTGGATTAAACTGAGTGATATCAAAGCTACCGCAAAGCATATAGTTAACAACTACTCCATTCTAAACTCCTGTTGTTTGACCCTCATAATTTTCTCACAAAAAAGTTTATTAGTGGTTGAAGTTTCACATGCTTCATCTCAAACTAGAATATTTTGTTATTATATTTTTTGTAAAAAAAATTGTGTAGAGTTTAAATAAAATCAGCTAATTTGTATTCACATCCTGACAACTTACTTATTAAAGTTCAGCCACGATAGAAATGTTATGGCTATATTAACCCCTCGCTGATGATAAAATTGTCTAATGGAAATGCTGACAGATCCAGCACTACTGTGTTGCTATTGGGCAGTACTATAATGAGTGCTGCTTTCTGAAAAGTTAATCGTAACAATATGCTGTGTAATGGATGTTTCTATGGAGACTATAGACTGCATGTCATGTGCATTGCATAGCTATTAATACAATGAAAAAATAATAAAAAATACACTTCCTCATTTTTTATCAAAACCAAATCTTACTAAGTTGTTGCCTCCTAGAATAAAGCTAATGACAACTGATAAACAATTAAAACTAGTTATATGTATGCAAGTTTTGATGTTTACCAGACTATCCCCCAAATAACTTACTATTGATTTAGCAATGTCATTTTTATTCTAATTTCAATAATACTATGCTCTGTGAGGGCAAGTGGGGCTTCTTCTGAGGCTGCACTGTTGCACCATGAGTGATAGGATGGATGGACATTAAGCTAGTTTATGGCTCTGCTTCCTTGCACATCATTCAACAGAGACAGTGTAGAAGCTTCAGGGGGTAGCGAAGTTTAGTTTGTACAGGATAAACTTAAAAAACAGCAAATGGTCTGGTAGAACTTTATAGACTAACAAAACATGTAGATGAGCTTTTGTGGGCACAACCCATTTCTTCAGATGACTGGAGTTTTACACAACCTGCAACCCATCTTGGAAAATGACCCCTCACTCTCAGAAACCTTGTGGGGAAAGCCCATTCTAGCTTACGGACAAGCCCCCAAACCTGAAATGAATTCTTTCTGGTAACCATGCTATACAACCACATCATAAGCATCCAGGATCCCAGCCCTGCAATCAGCCACGGTGCCAACTCTGCCCACATATCTATACAAGCAAATTCATTACTAGAGCCAACAACATAAGCTACAAAATCAGAGGATCATTCAACTGCACAGAGACAGTGTAGGTCTCAGGGGGAAAGGATATAATAATCTATCCCCCTCATAAGGGGCTCTACTCAGGAAAGCATGTAAGCTTGTACTTAACTTTGAGCAGATGCTGAACTCACATAAAAGACTTAAATTGAAGCTAAATGTGTCTTTAAGTGCTCTCTTGAATTGGAGCTAAAAGTAACACAGCGGCTGGAAAATGTGGAGGCATTTTGAGTCTCCAGAAGCAAAATCCCTCATGGGGATTCCCCTAGGGCAACAGACCTGTGAATGACTTCCAATACATAACTCTTCTAAGAAACAAAAATAACTAGTCATTATTTTTTAATCAGTATGCTAAATTCAATCATAAACAATGTTCTTTTTAATTTTAATTTGCAAATCTTATAAACACATCCTAAGCTCTGAAAGTCTGGTACCACATCCAACTGCTTGGAGTTACTCAAGAGGTGAGTGCCCTTTTGCAGAGCTTCTAAGACACAGGGGGGAAGATGATACTGTAACTTTTAACATGAACATGAAGCAATTTTGCTGCACCAGTCAAGGCATTTTCCAATAGTAGAATATTATACAGGAAGATTCTTCCCAGTTCCTAGTAGCAGTATTTATCTGAATTCTCTTGGGCTAATTTTGCAGATGGGTTATTCTATCTTAATTGCCAGATGAGCACCTATTCGTGCAACTAGACTCATTTATTTCACTGACAGTATTTATGTAAGCTTTTACCTATGTCACTAAGAATTGCCCAGAGCAATTAATACCTTTTTCTGTATGTGCAGTACACAGAAATATAGACTTACATGTCTAGCTCCCAATGGGATATGGACCCTAGGCCCTAAACATTTCATTTGAAATGCAGGTATGCTATGAGCAAACATCCCTTATTGTTCCTGGGCAATCAGCATGCACAGCTATACTATTATGTGAATAATTTTCTGGTGTGTGAGAGGATTTTCCTCCCCAATAAACAAACACAACACAAACACAAATAAATGAAAATCCTACTAAGCAATTAAATACATGTGAAAAGTCTGAGCCAGAGCTCACTGATGTCACTGGGAATCTTTCCAATGACTTCAAGGTCCTTTAAATCTGGACCTAAGTAATATCAGGTATTTTAATGTGCTGAATTAAAACAAAACAAACCCACAGCAAACTAACATGTTCTCTATGGAACAATATCCCAAGGAAAGCATGCCCACCATGCCACCAGTAAGAGAAATAGGCTGTACTTTCTCTGATCAGCCACTCAACTCCCTTGAAAGATGGGGACATGTTTCTGCCTCCTCCAAGAACTTTTTGTGGCATTTGCAGCCCATGCAGCTCTAGAGGGGAATAATCACTGCTGTTGGGAGAACACAGGGACTGCTAATGTATCCGGTTCCTGGGTCAGGAAGGGAGAGGCTTAGGAACTTTGTACTATATCTACTTTTCACTCTCAGCCCTGGTCTACACTAGGGAGTTATTTCAAAATAATTTCCCTTATTTCAAAATAGCAAGCAGAGCATCCACACTACGAAGCCCATTATTTCAAAATAAGGGGCTGGCTATTTTGTAATAATAACTCCTTCTTTACACACACATTATTTTGAAAATAGTTACTTTGAAATAGCGGTAATGTGGATGCTTAGTTGCTGCTATTTTGAAATAACTACACCCCAGAGACATTCAAAGTAATTACTCGCCAGTGCTTCCTCGGGCTCTAAGTCGAGGTAGCACGTCAACATTAAGGGAGCCAGCCTCAGACTAATTTCGAGGCTTCCCCATAGTGTGGATGTGCTATTTTGAAATAGTTATTATTTCAGAACTAGCCACTAGCCCATCATAGAACGGGATTTTTCGGGTCTCTCCTCCATGTCCGTCTCTCTCTCTCTCTCCTCCTCCTGCCTCTCCCCCTCTCTCTCTCAGCTCTCCTCTGCTTCCTGCCTCTCTCTCCTTCTCTCTTTCTCTTCTCCCCTGCCTGCCTCTCACTCTCTCTTTTTCTTCACCTCCCCCTTCTGCCTCTCACTTGGGGGACTGTGGATCCCAAATGGCTGTTTGGGCTCTACACTCCCCGTGTGGGGCAAGCAGCACAAGTGGCTGTTTGGGCTCCATGCTCTCCATGCAGCACGGGGACCACGGAGCCTAAATGGCTGCTTGCTCTGCTTGCTCCCCCACGACGGCTCGGCTGACCGGTGCAGAACTCAGCCGAGTGCCACGGCAGGAGGTGAAGGGGGGTGGGGCAGTGACATACACAGCCTGGCCCTGCCCCCAGCCATGTATGGCACCACTCTGCTCCCTTCCCCTCCTGCCGTGGCACTCGGCTGAGTTCTGTGCCACTCAGCTGGGCTGCTGCGGGGGAGTAAGCGGCACAAGCGGCCGTTTAGGCTCCACAGTCTTTAAGTATAGGGGTTCTGCATGGGGAGCTCAAGGCCCAAACGACCACTTGCACTGCTTACTCCCCCACGGCAGCCCGGCTGAGTGGTGCAGAACTCAGCCAAGTGCCATGGTGCAAGGCAACAGTGCCCCCAAGAGGCGACTCGTAACACTACAGTGTTACAGAGTCACAGACATTGGGTTAATATATATACGATAAGTTATTTCAAATTAATTTCCCAGTGTAGACATGCTCTCGCAGAAGAACTAACCATAATTAAAGCTCTATGTTTGTCATGGAGGTCATGGATTCCGTGACTTTCTATAATTTCCATGACTTCTGCAGTGGCTGGTTTACCTGGCCCAAGGGTCACCTGAGCAGCCCATGGGCCAGATTCACTGGCTATTGCTGGTGCCTCCCACTGCCCATCACGGCCAAGAGTTTGGGGCTTGGTGGAAGAGCAGGGCTAGGAACTGAATTGTGAGGCAGTGTTTACCTGGGGAACTCAGCTCCTTACTCCACATGTTGTCTCTACCTACAATCACCCCCTAGCTCCCATTGTCCACAGTTCCCAGACAATGGGAGCTGCAGATGTGGGGTTTACAGCAGAGGAAAGGTTATAGGTTGCCACTTCCTCAGAGTTGGATAAGGAGACTGTCCCAGCTATGCCAATTGCTTCCTGCATTCACAGTGCCACACCTTTCCAAACACCCACCAGTGCCCCCTTGGGCCACATGCTTTTAAACATCCACAATGCACCTAAGATGTCCCCCTCCTAAAATCCTCAGCACTCCCAAGGCCATCTTTGAGCCACTCTGCTCACCAACGCATAGTCAGGAGTATATAGTAAAAGTCATAGACAGGTCAAGAGCTGTGAATTTTAGTTTACTGACTGTGACGTGTCCATGATTTTTACTAAAAACACCCTTGACTCTGAAATTTAGCCTTAATCCTAATCCAGCCCTCAATATATTTGAAAAAAAATCTGCATCCTAACTAACATTGTTGGTAAATATTTACTTTTTAATGGCAACCACAGTATAATGGAATCACTTTATCTGCATTCTTGAATTCCAGTGGCTCTTTGGCTACATAAGCTTGACCCAAACTATGAAATGTGATGAGTGTTCAGACTCAGTGCTTTTGAAAATTTGGCCCTACATCTAGCCATATATCAGGGACTGGTAAGCAAAATTATACGTATCAGTATTAAAGTTATACAAGGACTGGGACTGTCATATCTTGCCTTTGACAGTGCCACAGAATTCATATCAACTTTTGGATCTAATATGATTTCATTTGAATCACTAGTGTTCTCCCAATACTATCTCATTAAACGTCTGTGAGGGTATGTCTACACTACAGCATTATTTCGAAATAGCTTATTTCAAAATAGTTATTTTGAAATAACACGTCTACACACAAAATTCATTTCAAAATAGCATTTTGCTATTTCGAAATAGTGTATCCACACTGATAGGACATTGAATTGCATTTAAGGCCGGCCGGAATCAGTTCTGGTAGGGCCTCAGGTCAGGAGTTACCTTGTGTGGCTGCTGTCTGAGGCTATCTGAGACCTGTGCTTACAGGGACACCCCCTGGACAGCTGGTTCTCAGGTTTCCCTGCTTGTTTGCATACTGTGGAGAGACAGTAAAGCATTTTTTTCTCTGCGTTCTCTGGTTGCCTTCACTCGGGACACCACAGCAATCTACAGCATGGAGCTGGAGCCATCCCTGGGCACTCTGGTGCTTCTCCTGGACATGTTGCTGCGAGCTTGACAGCACGTTCTGCAGGCAGTAGCAGTCTCCCTGGTGTGCCCCACTGGGGTCCTGTGCCTCATTCCTCCCTCACATCCTTCCACTTACTCCTCCCTAACCCCCCTTCCTGCTGTACAATAAAAGACACATGTTCATTACAAAAAAGCCTCTTTATTGAACAAAACTGGGGTGGGAGAGAATGAAACTGAGGTGAGTCTGGGGAAAGAAGGTGGGAGTGAGGAGGGGAAAACCTGGGAGGAGGAAGCTGGCAGGGGGAGGCAAGGAGAGGGAGGAGGAGATGCTCAGGGCTTAGGGTTGGGGGTCTTGCTGGCCCAACTGTCTCCCAGCACTGCGGGTGCAGGGGCCTCAGCATCCCTGGGGGTGTGGGGAGGGTAGGGAGGAAGAAGCAGGAGAGGGAGAAGGAATGGGAGGAGGAGCGGTAGCTGAGGAGGCAGCAGGGGCTGGAGCGGCAGGAGGCAGCAAGCTCTGCCCCAGCCTCGATGACCATCGGGGGGGCACAGACCATCCTGCTCCTCAGGATGCGGTCCATGGCATCAAAATAGGGGCAGAGGTCTGGGTCTACCCCTGGTTGGAAGCTGCCTTCTGTGGCCCTGGCATACGCCTTCCGCAGCGCCTTGATTTTCATGCGAACCTGCTCCTAGGTTCACATGTGGCTTTTGGTGGCCAGGCTGGCAGCCATCCACCAGTAGACAGTTGCATTCCTCCATTTAGTGTGGCAATCATGGACGTTGGAGGCATCCCCCCAAACCTGAATTAGGTCCCTGATCTCTGCACTGGACCAGGCAGACGCCCACCTTTTCTGGCCCCTAGCAGGCTCCTGGGAACTGGCAGACTGGTCCTGGGGAGTGGTGGAGGGCTGGCTGGCACTGAATGCCTGGCTCATGCTGGAGCCACTGGGTCAGGTGCAGCGACTGTTGTCTCAGGGCTGGCAGAATTGGAGCTGGCACAGGCATTGTGGCCAGAGTCAACCCCTTTAAGGGAGAGGAGTTTTCTTGGTTGTGCCCAGAGTGGTCAGCAGGGCACCCTGGGCAGGGCTAGAGGCCCCCTATTTTGAAATAAGCATTTACACAGCTCTTATTTCAAAATAGCAATTTTGAAATTGGCGCTATTCCTCGTGGAATGAGGTTTACTAATTTCTAAATAAGCCCTCCGCTATTTTGCTTTAATTTCGAAATAGCGGTTTGGCTGTGTAGATACTGGTAAAGTTATTTCGAAATAACGGCTGTTATTTTGAAATAACTTTGCTGTGTAGATATACCCTGAGATACTTTCATACTAATTGGAATGGCAGACCATAGTATCTCTTTCAGAGCCATTGTAATCTATAATGTCATGACACAATAGATCATAACACCACCTAAAAGTGGTGATCTGTTTTATTAGTCAGTAATCTTTTTTCTAAGTGGATAAATCAGAGGATGGATGTCCCAGTAGTTTATTGTGATAATGGAGCCAAATTACTACTGAAAAACAATAGCACAGTGCTCCTATTGTTTTTATTAGTCTTAAATCTTTCTAAATATTATTCCTAAATTTATGTATAAAATATAAATATTATTTATGTAAAGAGGGGAATGGAAGGGACAGTGCAGGAAAGGGAGGGAAATACATCTAAGACAAGACTTGGTACAAAGAGCATTTTGGAAAGTTACTTGGAGATTTGCAAATTCATAATGAAAAGGAAAGAGGCTCCTTCAAGAGGATTAAGAATTTCAATGTGAACTTCTCCTTTGTGAGATATAAATAACAGAGACATGAGTGAGCAACCACAGTCTGCAGTGTGAAGTAAACAGAAACACAGCACATATTATTCTACCAGCACACAGATTATCAGAGTGTAATTATCAGTTCGGAGTGTAACTGGGGAATATTTTTCAATGACTCACATTCTCACCAGTTCCCCTTGGGAAATTCTACATGTGCCTATATTGTGTTTTGTTTATCTCTGAAATGGCTATATTCACACTGAAAATCATGCAGTATTTTCAGTTTTTTAATTTCAAGTGGGTTAATTTTAGAGCTTGGCTTTTGAAGCCACTTTTGGATTGTGTCCATTTCTCAAAGCAATTGACTCATTTTAACTGGAAAATAAGCCTATTTCAAAGGAAACAGTTCATGAGACATGTTGAATTGCTTAATAAAGTGCCCCTGTTAAGGACTGGAATTTGAGTATTTTTCTTGGGCCTGCTTCAGCCAGCCTGCCTGATTGTCAGCCCTAAGAAAACATACACATTGGCCCTCTGTGACTTCTAGACAAGAGGCAATCTTTCAAGTATTTGGAGCAAATTTGTGAAGTATGTTATAAACTACAGTAAGCCTTTTTAACAAAAGATAGTGCAGTGAAGATTATTGATGACAACTGACTTGTCTCATTCTTATACTAGGAAATAAATGAGCGGGCATGCTTAACTACTATTGAATCCTCTATATTAATATCACAGAACATACAAAAAGCAAGAGGTTATAGAATTGTAATCCAGGAAGTTTTAAAGCTATGAATGATTGTTTAGTGATCTACATCTGAGAGAAATGGAGAGACTGTTGAATGAGCCTGAGATCGTAAGAACCATAATTTTTTTAACCACTGTTTCAAGATGGGCATTCATGCTAAAAGGCAAACCAAAGATTAGCCTCAAATTAGACTGTGATTGCATAGTCACATTCTCTAAATAAAGGGGATGTACACAGTGCAACAAGTCTCTTCACATGTATTTTGTTCTGAACCACTGAAAGTATCTTCTCATTTACTAGTATTTAAATAATTATATAACAAACAAATTTCACTATAACAACCAAAATATAAATTCAGCATAAATCCCACACTATTTATATTATAAGGAAGAGTAAATATTTGCTTCTGTTGCTCTTCATTGGACTTTATTTGGGAAGAGTAATTGTTTTGGTTGAGAATTAGTCATTTCCACACCACATAAGAGAAGAAAAGACTATTCCAAAGACATCTTTTAGAACTGACTGGCAAATCCAAATTGAACTTGATGTTTCTAACATGGACCAATGGCAGGGTAAAGTTTAAAAATTTGTATGTTATTGTAACTTCACCTAAACAAATTGAAGTGAAAAGATTCTTTGCTGGAAGTTTCGGAAGTTCTTGGTTCCAAAGCCATAAAATAGTCTGACAGGGATAAAGTGAACTTAAATTGAATATGTTGTCAAGGTTCACTGCAGCCCATGTAACAACAATTTAATGGATCAGCAAGGTAAGCAGAAACAAGAGATTCTTCTAGTAAGATACAGTAGGAGCTACGTGATAAACAGAAAACTGTATAACTGGTTCTGAAGAAATTAAGTCCCCCTTCAATCAAATTAAGTACCAGATACATATTAAACTTGAAAAACAACAAATAATCTTGTATCACTTTAGAGATTAACAAAACATGTAGATTGTATTGTGAGCTTTCATGGGCACAGCCCACTTCTTCAGATTAATGGAGTTATTAAAGGTCCAGTTTTTAAATAAAAAGCAGATGATGGGGGAGAGAAGGGAAAAGAAGGGGAAAAAAATAGCCAATTAGAGCATCCATGCTATATGAAGTTGTCAGAGAAGGTACTAATTGTTCTTACATACCCATTGTTTGGTTTTTATGTCATTAGGATGGGGAATGTAGTGGGCCATCTGGCCTAGTGTTTCTCAACCTTTTTTTATAAAGGGGCAGGATAGGGGCAGGGCTAGCTCAGAGGTTTGAGCATTGGCTTGCTAAACCCAGGGTTGTCAGTTCAACCCTCATGGAGGCCATTTGGGGTAAAAATTTGTCAGGGATGGTACTTGGTCCTCCTGTGAAGGCAGGGGACTGGACTCAATGACCTTTCAAGGTTCCTTCCAGTTCTAGGAGATAGGCAATCTCCATTAATTTAATTTTTAAAAAAGTATAAGTACTTCTACTACCTACAGTTTTCAGACACACAAACATTTTTTCTACCATTGCAACACATTTGTTTAAACAACTTAATCATAGCTGGGCAGGCAATGACATTTTTGGGTGTAAAAAGTACAAAAATAATAAAATGCTGTAAAACTTAAAACAAAAATTCAGTTTTCTCCAAATTTCAGTTGTGTTGACATACCCCCCGAGACTTTACTTGGGTTCCCCTAACGGTACTCATACTACTGGTTGTGAAACACTGATCTAGCCAATGTCTTTAATCATACCTCTGGTTTAGGAATCAAACTTGTAAATGAAGTTAAGTCATGAGGCTTCCCTGTGGAATTGGCTTGTGAAATTATCCTGAAACAATACAGTGGCTTGTAGATCCATTAATGATTGCCTGGGCAAGTTAAAATGTTCCCTAACAGGTTTCTCTGTGTTGCCTTTTCAGATATCTGATTTTTAGATCTGTGGAACAATCTAAGTGTATGTGAACATTGTAACAGTCAAATATTATTATTTATTAATCCCATGATTCTTTCCTTAGACACATGCGCAGAGTTTTCATCAAAAGCTATCAGTCAAATTGTCTTACCTTAAGTAAAAGTGAGTAATTCCACTGATTGCACTGGCACCATGCAATATTTACAATAGGGCTGATTTGATCTAAAATGTACATATTATTTTTCTACAAAATATATACACAGTAACAATCACTAATGAATTTTGAATATGAACTAGAGTATTCATGGTTTGGCAAATGAAAAATAATAAGGGCAGGAAGAGGACAGAGCTAGCAGGTTTCAGGAGTGCAGACATGAAACAAAACAGTGCCAGTTTTGTATCTTCTCTCAGATTCCATTTAAGGACCTCCAGGGATACACTGTGGAGCTAGGACTCGGAAGTATTCTACTCTTCCTCCAGAGGCAGCAAATATATGCACATAGATTGCCATTGATTGAATCAGCAGTAACTCTAATTTCACTTCTGTACCACTCTGTCTTAGTGAGTTTTGCACAATATATCCACCAAACATCAGAATGGGTCCTTTGTAAGCCGTATTGTTAATGGGACCCAGAATGATGGCACTACTCAGAAGCATGGGCTGTCCTTCTTGAGATACTGTGAATGCCTAATTGTGAGATATTTTTTTTGTACTAAGAGCTGGGTAATAAGATGAGAGGACTCCATATTTCTAAAAATAAAATGGGACTTTATTAGGATGATATACAGAGATGGTGCAACTGCATCAAGCATTCTAGTCATGTGCATAGATAACTGTCTTCCTAGTGCTTCCTCCAAACTCTTCCCTCCAGCAAATGTGTTCCTCCTTCCAATTGCCATGCGGGTTACTACAGGCTATTAACCCCTGCAGCCTCCTATGTAGCCCTACAAGGAAGGGGAGCATTCCAGGAGACCTTTGCACAGTAGTCCTCTGACAGTGTCTAGCCCACCTCTGCTACCAAATTTGCTATCAGTGGTATCTATGCTGTATGGCAAAGTGATCTAAAACTTGCAAATCACATTATCACTTCCTCAGATGCTGAAGAGAAAAACTTCAAAAACAGACTTCAGAGAGAAACTGCTGAACTGGAATTAATATGCAAATTTGAACCCCCTATAGCAAGGTATAAACACATGGACTGGTTCTCTCATTAGAGTGGGAAAGGGGTAATTTCCCATTCAGGTACTCTTACCTTCTCACCACTGATAGAAATGTAGCCACTGGAATAGCCACTGAAATGTAGCCACTGATAGAAATGTGTCACCGATAGAAATGTAGCTGTGTCACAACCATATATACCAAAGGATACAATTAAAAACATGAAAAAAAGTGTGTTCATATGTGTTCATTTTTTTAATTGTATCCTTTGGTATATATGGTTGTGACAATTTTCTTCCACTATTTGATCTGAGGAAGTGGGTCTGGCACACAAAAGCTCATTACCTAATAAACCATCTTGTTAGTCTTTAAAGTGCTACATAGTCCTGTTTTTTGTTTCTTCTCACAACTGCTGGAGATGATTCCCATCCATTCTGATTTAATTAGCATTGATGTCACACTCTCATCTCTGTATCATTTTTTTTCTTTTTGTCTTTCTTTTTCTCTTCAACATTTGAAGAAGTGAGTTGTAGCTCACAAAAGCTTATGCTCTGATACCCTAAGGCTACGTCTACACTGGCACCCTTCTCCAGAAATGCTTAAAACGGAACAGCTAAGGCTGTCTACATTGGCAGGATATTTTTCCATAAAAGCACTTTTTCCAGAAAAGTGTCTGTGGCCAATCGAGACGCGCTTTTCCGCAAAAAAGCCCCGATGGTCATTTTCGTGATTGGGGCTTTTTTGTGGAAAACACTACTGTGCTGTCTACACTGGCCCTTTTCCGGAAAAGGACTTTTGCCCGAACGGGAGCAGCATAGTTTTTCCGGAAAAGCACTGATGATTTTACAGTAGATCGTCAGTGCTTTTCCGGAAATTCAAGGGGCCAGTGTAGACAGCTGGCAAGTTATTCCAGAAAAGCGGCTGATTTTCCAGAAGAAGTGGCCAGTGTAGACACAGCCCAATAGTTTTTAAGTGCCACTGGACTCCTTGTGAACTACCTAACCCTCATTGAGACCAAGTCATAAAGATAAAACCACAATTTATGAGCAGCTAATATATTGTGTTTAATTACTTATTAGTTATCCTGATATGTAACTAATCATATACAGGCAGTCCCCGGGTTACGTACAAGATAGGGACTGTAGGTTTGTTCTTAAGTTGAATTTGTATGTAAGTCGGAACTGGTACATATTGTAGGGGAAACTCCAGCCAAACATTTTTTTTAGTTTTGGATAGCATAGGGAAAGGTTAACTCCCCTCTAATGTTTGTTTTGCTGTCTGTTCCCCTGTTCAGAAGATTTCACATCTATTTCTGTCCCTGTGACAAACTCAGGACTAAAGGAGTAACTCATCAAATACCAAACAGCTCTGCACCATGCTTTGAGCTAATAGCTTTATTTCCACACACCACCCAGGGTTCTAGGAGGAGGGTCCTTTTTTTGCTAACACAATGAGGCCAGCACTTTGTTTGTTTTGGTGGAGTCTTTGTTTGCCCAGGGAGCCCAGCATGTATAGGGGGAGGAGGGGCGGAGAGGCTGCTTTTGTCTGCTGTTCGGCAGCCTGTTGCTCAGGGGAGGGGGCAGCCTTGTTGCTGGCAGGGGGGAGGGGGGAGGCGTGAAGGATGCGAGGCCGCGGGGGGGGGGGGCAGCGGGCGTGGGGAGGCACTTTTCCTCTGCCCGGCAGCTCTGCAGGATCCCTGTCCCTGTGGCCAGCTGCTGCAGGCAGAGGCCAGTTGGAGCCGGCCGAAGAGGAGGAGGTGGTGGATTCTAGGACCCAGGTGAGCGAGCCCCGGGGACGCTGCTGCGCTCCGGGAGCCCGGCACGTATAGAGGGGAGGAGGGGCAGAGAGGCTGCTTTTGTCTGTTCGGCAGCCTGTTGCTCAGGGGAGGGGGCAGCCTGTTGCTGGCAGGGGGGTGGGGGGGGGCAGCGGGCGTGGGGAGGCACTTTTCCTCTGCCCGGCAGCTCTGCGGGACCCCAGTCGGAGCCGGCCCGAGGAGGAGGAGGATCCTAGGACCCAGGTGAGCGAGCCCCGGGAATGCTGCTGCGCATGTGCGGGAGTTGTCTCACCCCGTTCGTATCTAGGGATCCGACGTAAGTCGGATCCACGTAAGTCGGGGACTGCCTGTAGATGATTATAGATCAAAGTAACTGTTAAATGCATACAACTATATTTGCTGTTGATGAAAGCTAATGGGTTGTTACTTGCATTGTTTCCACATATCAGTATCCAGTGTAAAAGTTTGCTTTTACATTGTAAATACCACTTTAACTAAATACACTTTTAAATGAGCCATCTATTGAGAAACAAACCTTGTGAAATGCAAATGAAAAAAATTAATGGAAAAGTGCTAATTTCAAAGCAAATGGCTATCTGATGGTCAGAGGGCAAAGACTCAAAATTCAATTCTCACTTTCTATCATCAAAGGAAAAACGCACATGTATAGTGACCCTTTCAGCTTGTTTTCTATGACTTCAAGGAAAGATCCTTCATCTCTGGACTATTTGGACACTAACAGGGCAGAATAACTGAACAAGAAGACAGATCCCCAGAGTTATTCTGGATAGCCCTGAGAAACTGGCATGTCTGCTACCATTTATAGACAGTGTCTCATGAATACATGTATTTTACCTGCTTTAAACTCTCAGAAACTCATTTTTATAAGTTGATAAACCTTCTTTGGCTTGTCTTTGGTGCAAGTTCTAGAGTACCAATTGATCTGTAGTAAGCAGATCATGTGGGCAACATGATGTGCTATGATTTATGGTTTAAGTGACCTTTCATCACAAAGTCCAGTTTGCCTTGGTGGAAAGATAGATTAGAGAACCTACTCTTGGTGAAATCTAATTATTGAACACACTCCTACTTTGGGTGTGTGCCCTGTTTTCTGGCAGTCTTCCCTGTGGTAAACTCTCACAGTCCTGAACAGCACCCAAAAGAATGACAATAATATTTAATATTTCTATGATCAAACAGTTATGTGAGGTTTGTGTGTGCATAAGCCCTCATCAACATAAGTGGGAGATACATATGTCTACCAAAAACCAGAATTTAATCCAGCATTTGTATATAGCAAAAATGACACTTTGTTGTTTCTGAATTCTAATGTTTTAGCACATTTTACACATTTTTGGGTAACTTTTCTCTAGTTTTAAAAAATATTCTTAATTTTGTAACAAAATACATATTGCAGTGTTTTAAAGTAACAAACTGCAAAGCGGCTATACTCTGATTCAATCTGCTACTTTTTACCAAAGATTCTAATTCAGTCTGAAGTATTATACTAGTCTGGATACAAAATTATAATCATTGTGGTAATTCATTAATTGGTGAGGGGCTTTTTTTGTATCTTAATGCACAACAGGAGAGACTTCACTTTCAAAAGAGATTTGATCCCCATTTATAGACCTCTAGTTGCATGCATGCAGCAGAGGAATATCAGGGGAAATGAGCAAAACTGAAAGGCAGAGGAAACTTGGTAAAAGGGGAAATCAAGAATGAAAACAAATTACTGTGTAAGTGATAGGCACTGACCTGATAATGTAGGTCCCTTGCTGAATTTAATCTAATGGCTCTGTGACTATGAGGTACACTTAGTGTTATGGTACAACCATTTGAAGGAAAGTGTTAGTATAAAAATGAGAACGTAACCATAAATTACAATGGCTTTCAGAGTGAGGAAAAATACATTTCTGGTTTAACTTTTCATTAATACACACTTTTTGATGTAAATTAACATTATTTTGTCATCTGCTAAGGCTTGTTTACAATTGCTTGGAGGAGCATATTATATTCTTGTTGAGGTACTAGATGCAATGTGTGAGCTTTCCATTTCAGAAGGCTGGAAGATATCTAATTTCACACTGTACTGCCTGTGCCAAGTGCTTGCTGATGAACTAGAACATGAATTCTAAGGCCTTGGCTACAGGGCAACTCAGCCCGCCCTTCATCTTTCTCAAAGAGAGACAGCTTTTCACTGTTATATAGGGGAGTCCATTAAGAAACTAAAGCTGACATACAGTAGATGTAAAGTTCAAAATCTTAAAAGATCATAATTGTAAATTAAATGCTGTTTCAGTAGTAGTTAATGGACCATATTCCATTAAAATAGCTTTATACACATTTTCTGTTTTTGCTGAATTGAGGTTTTTCTACCAAGATGACTCAACTGCTTTGGATTTCATGGTTGTCAGGAACAAGCACTCACTGAGACCAGTTTTAGGCAAAATGTTAACTATTGCACAGTATACTTTTGAAGACAACACAATTCTATCTTCTTTGATACTAGGAAGTACTGAGCCAGATTGACCGTGACTCAGTAATCAGATAGCTGTCACATTAACATTTCAAGCCTGGTTAACTAGTGGTAATCTTCTGCAAAAAACCAAGAATGCAGTGAAATCTTTAATTTGCTCACTATCTTGGTCTTATTTCCTTGGGTTCTGAATGCCAATGATCAAAATACTGAATGGAAACAGATAATAAAAATGAAATGAAAATACAATGCTCCACTGGATGTGTGATTATAGAACCTCAATGGTGTAGTAAAAGTACATTTGACTGTATGGAATATTTTACTAATTTAATATTCATATTTTATTTAATAGATAGGGGCCTGAATCATGGCTTCATGTTGCTAGGTGCACAAACTCAAATAAACACATAGTCTGAGCCTCAAAGAGCTTAAGGTCCTGTCCTGATCCTGCAAGTTGTTCCTTGTCGGTGAACCTCTGCATTCATGTATCAAAATTTGGGCTGGAACCTAAGACAATGTCTGAAGAGTGGAAGGTGAGGGATACAGTCAAATGTAATAGTGTATAGTCTATATCTTTCCCGTATATGGATGTATTATTATTGTAAGTCAAGTCCTCCAAATAGACATTTCTAAACTATGATGCAGGTTTTACTAATTGATAGCAGGAAAATATTATTTGTGTGTGTGCAAAATTCAGGCAATTTCACTTTTATATAAGCTGGAAAGAGAATATTTATCAGTATAACTAATAAGTAATTAAACACAATATATTAGCTGCTCATAAATTGTGGTTTTATCTTTAAGACTTGGTCTCAATGAGGGTTAGGTAGTTCACAAATAAGTTCATGGGTGTATTGCTGATTAACTATTCCTTACAGTAATTCCATTTTATATAAGAGAATAAATCACATATCTACATTTAAAGTAGTCTCAAAGAAGTTCAGTATAGTTGTAAATGTGGTCAATGAACTATAACTGGCTAAAATAGTAAGTGATTTGGAAAGTACTTAAATATTTGTTCTTTATTTTTCAATTGAGACTAGAACTTTCCTACCTACATTAACAGTACATCTTTGTCCATTTTTAGATTCCAGAGGATGCTGAATATATGAAAATATTCTTTATAACAGAATATCTTCATAACCAATACACTTTACATTGATCCATACTTCTATAGAAATTGCTCCAGTATCCTATGAATAGATTGCACCATTTTTACAAATTTACAAGAGCTTGTTTCTCAGTGTTCATTGATGTTAAGTCCAGTAAACATCATTTTGATTATTAGAAAAACAAGGTGGGTGAAGTATTATCTTTTATGGGACCAACTTCTATTGGTGAGAAAGGCAACCTCTTATGCCACAGAGAGTTCTATTCAACTCTGGAAAAAGAACTCCCAGCTTCACAGCAATATGCAAGGTGGAACAGATGGTTTAGCATATGTAGCTAGTATTTATAGTAAGAGACCATTCATGGTAGATCAACGCAAATGTAAGTTTTCAATGGATATGTCTACATAGAATATTCTAAATAAAATGGACTGATAGCATTAGTAATGAAGAGGTACCAGCATCTGCATAGCTCACTAAAATAATACAAATAATTTGCATGAACAGATGAATATATTTGAGACATCTATTAAGAATGCCAATCACAGGATACTTAAGAAAGCGTTTACAGGGCAGGAAGAAGAAGCCAACATAAAAACACAGTCTGCAGCACAATCAGGGCAAAAACTACATGATTACATCTTAATATAAAATACTTGCAAACTGAGCTAAGAAGAGGATAAATCTTGTATGACTTCCATCTGATGGTAAGGGCAAGATGATAATAACAAAAGATTATGACCTACAATTCTCCATTAAACCATGGCAGTCACATTTCTTTTACACTTTATCCTGTGAGCCCATATTGCTTTTTGGAATAAATGTATGTTTTCAGGTAATTAACATTTTCACATTAAGTCAAATTACTTAATCTCTTTGCCTTCTTTGAAAATGTAGGCATATAATGTCTTGATTTACTGTCATGTCTACGAAGAAGAGAGTTGTGAAAAGGAATTCCTGTTCCCTTCACTTTGTTCAGAAGAAAATAATGCAATTCTGCATTGGATGTCACAGATAATATCAACAAGTCTGATTGTCTTCCTTATCAGCATTCTCCACAACAAACAGAAGAAAATCAAGGAGGAACTGTCTACATTAGGAACTATCATAAAAAAGCAAGCCTCCTCACACGTTTCACCTCTTCAAGACTTTACTACTATTCACCAAACCACCTATGAGGACCATTTCATCTTCCTTCAGAGGAAAAAGGACAATAAACTGCCCAAACTGCTACATGTCTCAGGATCAGATACTTGTCTCATAACGGATACTTTCAACTCACCCAACAACATCATCAACCTATCTAATCACTCTCTCAGCCCAGCAGAAGAATCTGTCCTATCCCGTGGACTCTCCTTCTGCCCCACCAGCTCCACAAATATGATTCAGTTCTGTGGGGATCTGGAATCCTATTTTTGCCGCCTCTGCCTGAAGGAATATTTTCAACACACCAATATACAACACACTGACCTCACTGCTCCCCCCCGCCAATACCACAAGAAGAAGGCTTCTATGTGGACCCCCACCAATGGACGTAACGAAAGTCTGGATTTCTACATCGACTGCTTCCGCAAATGTGCTCGAGCTGACATTATCAGCAAACAACAACATATAACTTACAACCTCAGTCATGCAGAACGCAATGCTATTCACAGCCTCAAAACCAATCCTAACATCATAATCCAAGAAGCCTACAAAGGAGGCACTGTAGTCTTCATGAACAGGACAGATTATGAACAGGAGGCGAACAGACAACTCACCAATACCAGATTCTACAGGCCGCTCTCCTGTGACCCCACTAAGGAATACCAAAAAAACATGAAAAAACTGCTCATGAAACTCCCAGATGCTACTCAGGAATAAATTTATGCTAACACTGCCCCCCTCCCCCAATCCCCGACCAGGAACTTTCTAACTACTACCCAAAATACACAAACCTGGTAAGCCTGGACAGCCCAGCATTGGCACACTTACCACAGGATTATCTAGCTATATTGACACCCTCCTCAGACCCTATGCTACCAACACTCCCAGCTACCTCTGCGATACCTCTGACATCCTGAGGAAACTCCAAAACATCAATAATCTTCCTGAAAATATCATCCTAGCCACCATGGATGTAGAAGCCCTCTACACCAACATTCCACACAAAGACGGATTACAGGCCATCAGGAACACCATCCCCGATAACAACACTGCACACCTGATTACAGAGTTCTGCTACTTCGTCCTCATCCACAACGACTTCCAATTCAGAAACAATTATTATCTCCAAATCAGCAGCACAGCCATGGGCACTCACGTGGCACCACAATATTTATGGCTGACCTTAAACAACATTTCCTCAGCTCTCGCCCCCTAACACCTCTACTTACTCTACATCAATGACATCTTCATCGTATGGACCCACGGTAAAGAGACTCTTGCAGAATTCCACAAGGATTTCAACAACTTCCACCCTACTATCAACCTCAGCCCGGACCCGTCCACAAGGGAAATCCACTTCCTGGACACTACAGTACAGTTAAATAATGGACACATTTCCACCACTCTATATCGGAAACCTACCGACCACTACACTTACCTTCCTGCTTCTAGCTTCCATCCCAGACACATTTTTCAGTCAATTGTATACAGCCAAATGGAATTTGCTCCGACCCCACAGACAGAGACAGTCACCTACCGGATCTTTACAGAGCATTCCTAAAACTGAAATACCCACCTGGGGAAGTGAAAAAACAAATCGACGGAGCCAAAAAAATACCCGGATATGAACTACTTCAAGACAGATCCAAAAGAGAAAATAATAGATCTCCTCTTGGTGTTACCTACAGTCCACAATTCAGACCCCTCCAACACATTATACACAATCTACAACCCGTCTGCAAAATGATCCCTCACTCTCAGAGGCCTTAGGAGAAAAATCTATTCTTGCTTACAGACAACCCCCAAACCTGAAATGTATTCTTTCCAATAATCATGCCACACAACCACATCATAAACCTCCAGGAACCCATCTCTGTGACCAAAAAAGATGCAAATTCTGCCCTCATATCTACACTGGCGAATTCATCAATGGAGCAAACAACATAAGCCACAAAATCAAAGGGTTATTTGACTGTACATCCAGTAATTTGATCTATGCCATCAAATGCTAGCAGTGCCCCACTGCTATATATATTGGACAAACTGGACGGTCTCTGCGGGAAAGAATCAATGGACACAAATCAGATGTATGTAAAGGGAATATACAGAAGCCTGTTGGTGAGCATTTCAGTTTGCCTAATCACACTCTGACAGACCTGCAAGTAGCTGTCTTGTTGCAAACCAGCTCTACAAGCCAAATACACAGAGAAGCCCTGTAATCCCAGTTCACCCACAAATGTAATTCACACGCTAATGGACTCAGTCGTGATATGGGCTGGTGGGGACTCTGCCTACTTAATAACCACTGAAGGTGCTAACAGCTCCCTGAGTGGTATCCTTCCAGTTTTAGGAATCTATCTACTGACTTTGATTTTTATCTGCTTAGGTTTAATTACCCATTCTCCAGATACTTAATGATGCTTTGTTTCCCACCCCCCTTCCTTTTTCTTTCTCTCTCCCCCCTCCTTCCCCTCTCCTATTTATTTCGAGTTTTCATGTCCCTAACTCATAACTCCGGTCATCTGAAGAAGTGGGCTGTCCCCACGAAAGCTCATGATACAATCTACATTTTTCGTTCTTCTATAAAGTGTTACCAGAACATTTGTTTGTTTTTTCTAAAGGCTTTATTTTTTCACTTTCCCATTATATTAAGAATATTAAGAATAAAAAGTGGCAACCTTAATGTACATGCTACTTCTATGTGGTCAGTGCCAATTATCCTTTATTTACTAGAAAACTATTTTATTTACTAAATGCTAACCTTTATTTTCTTGAGGCTGTATATTTCCCAACCTACTGTTCATATAGTTCACTCATAATAGACTCTGACTTGTTGGTTGTTTTTGATATTTTGTTTCCTTAAATGTCTTATAACTCCTTTATTAGCTGGTGGAGTATTGATGGAGCTGACTACCCAGTTAGTGCAGCTGCATAGATAGTAATGATGTAATCTTCTATATATTACTGTATATTATTTTCATTTGAATCATGAAAATGCAGGAAAGCAATTTACTGAATACACTCTGTATGAAGAAATGTGTACTGCATTAATTCATTTCTTATAGCCTCCCTATGAGATGCATTCTTATGGTTAAAAGAAATGTGTATGCACACTTTTATGTAGCTATACAATTACCAACAAACATGTTAGAATTCTGCAGGCAGTTAAGTACCACTTGGTGGCAATACCTTAACTTGCATCTTCACCCCATAAGGAGGAAAATCTGATAACTTTACTTGCCTAAATTACACCTGAACATATTGGAGACCTCCTACAGATAGCCAGCTGGAACAGCTTGAAGACCTTCTGCAGAAAACAAAGTAAACCAACCAGGGTGCTGTAAAGGGAGAAATGGTGTAAGTTTGTGAGTTATTTCCTTCTATTTCTGTTTTATTTATACTGTTTATAAAAGTAAATTACTTGTGTGGAGTGCTGTTCTTACAGCTGCCAGATTCTCTATAGGGAAGAAGTCTACCAAATCCCTTTTACTTTTATAGACAGCAGTTGAGCTTTAGCTCAGGGGATTAGATCTGCAAGGTTAAAAAGCTTTGCTTTTGAAGGGGAGAATCAATCTGATTTGAGAATAGGGACAGACTTGCTGGAATGAAGCAAACCCTGTGGAAATTACCTGGACTAGCACTGATTTGGAATAAATAGATTTACTCAGAGTAGCTGTGCTTTTGTAAGCAGCAGTGCATCTTCCTCCTTTATGATGTAATAATCACAAGATATGGATATTGTAACTTTAAAACATTCTCAAATCGTGACTGTTCCATGAGACGTCAAAGATGTGGCAGGGCAGGGAACTTCACTTGATAAATATCTTGGCTTACCCTTGCCAGTTGGGTAAGGCTCATGGGATTCAGGCTAATTGGCTGTTTAATTTAATTGTAGATGTTGGTCACGGACTGGATCCAGGGCTTTAAGACTTTATAAAGTAGAAGGGTCCCAAAGCTCAGTCCAAACATCTACTGAACATAACCAGTCCCTAACCAAGCCATGAGAGCCAGATTCAGCTGGCATGGTCGAGCCTCAGGAGTTTAATTGCAGTGAAGACAGTTTTTCAGTCTACTGCTAAAAGGCATATTTTCTAAGCATTTAATAATTCTTGTGGTTCTTCTCCAAGCCATCTCTAATTAATCAACAACCTTCTTGAACTGTGGGCACCACAATGGACTCTGTATTCCAGCAGTGGTTTCACCAGTACAAAATAAAAATACTACTACTTGAAATGTCCCTGTTAGTTGGTATTTATCCAGTGTTTGTCCAGCAATCCTAATGTAAGTACAGCTACTTTTGGCCCTCATTCTGTCATAATAATAAAATTTTAACCATTTGTACTTAAGCTACCAGTAATATTTGGTTCTATGATCAGTTCCTCATTATCTGTTAGCTCAAGATCTAGTTTTCCCCCATGATGGCTACAACACTTAAGAATTTATCATAATAATATTTAGAAATTCTAAGGATGTTCTAGTACTGGTGGATGAGACCTTCAGTATATGTCACTCATAATCACACCGTTTCATTTCCCATATATTCGTAAAGCTCCAATCTTCCTATTCTATTATATGATTTGTTGGTCTTGAGTAGACACCAACAAATACCATATCTTGTTCTTTATTTGTTGGGTCATTATTCCATAATCATTCAAGATTTTTTTTCAAATTATTGGTCATTCAGAAATGGATTCACCAAGGATAAGTCCTGCCTGACCAACCTCATTAACTTCTATGACAGGGTAACTGACTTTGTTAATATGGGAAAGGTGGTGGACATGGTATAACTTGACTTTAGAAAAGCTTTTGATATTGTCTCACACAGTAATCTTACGAGCAAGATAAAGAAGTATAGATTGGATAAATGGACTGTAAGGTGGATAGAATGCTAGCTAGATCATTGGGCTCAACAGGTAGTGATCAATCATTCAATGTCTGGTTGGCTGACAGTATCAATCCGGGTGTTCCAAGAGTCAGTCCCGGGGCTGTTTCTCTTCAACATTTTTATTAATGACCTGTATGAGGGGATGGATTGTACTGTCAGCAAGTTTGCAGATAACACTAAGCTAGAGAAAGAGGTAGATATGCTGGAGAGTGGGGATAGGGTTCAGAGTGGACTAGATAAATTTGAGGACTGGGACAAAGAAATCTGATGAGGTTCAACAAAGACAAGTGCAGTATCCTGCAATTGGGTTGGAAGAATCCCATACATTACTACAGGCTGGGGGCCAACTGGCTAAGCATTAGTTTGGAGAAAAAAGACCTGAGGATTACAGTGGATAAGAAGCTGGATATTAGTCAACAGTGTGCCCTTCTACCCAAAAAGATTAAGGGCATATTAGGGTGTATTAGTAAGAGCATTGCCAGCAGATCTAGGGAAGTAATTATTCCCCTTTACTGGTGAGGCCACATCTAAAGTATTGCATCCAATTCTGGGCCCCCCATTACAGAAAGGATGTGCACGTATTAGAGAAAGTCTAATGGAGGACAACAAAAATGATTAGGGGTCTGGTGTACATGACTTATTAGGAAAGGCTAGGGAATTTGGTCTTATTTAGTCTGCAGAATAGAAGAGTGTGGGGAGTGGGAGGGGGGTTGAGAGCAGCCTTCTATTACCTGTAGTGGGGTTCCAAAGAGGCTGGAGTGAGGCTGTTCTCAGTAGTGACAGATAACAGAATAAGGAGCAATGGACTCAAGTTACAGTGGGGGAGGTCTAGGTTGGATATTAGGAAAAAATTATTTCACTAGGAGGATGGTGACGTACTGGAATGGGTCATGTAGAGATGTGTGGAATCTCCATTCCTAGAGGTTTTTAAGTCCCGGCTTGACAAAGCCCTGGCTAGGATGATTTAGTTGGGATTAGTCCTATTTTTAGCAAGGGGTTGGACTTGATAACCTCCTGCGGTTTCTTCCAAACCTATGATTGTATAATTCTATGAAAAGCAGGCAGAGGTGGGGATCTGTGGCCTGACTCAACGCCCAAGCTGCAGCCCTGGTATAGAGGCCTTAAGGGGTATAGGGAGGCAGCCAAAGCAGAAGAAGGCAGCAGGTCCACACCCACTTACTAGTGATGAGTGGCCATTTCAGACTGCAGTTTGGTCTTGAGGCAGGAGCTAAATGACAACTGGCAGTGGATAACTGGAAAAGGCTTTATTTTCCGAAATATCCCCGTCTAGACTGGCGCTTTTTTCCGGCAAAGCTCTGAGTGTCAGCCATGTTTATGCAAATGAAGCGGGGGGGATTTAAATCCCCGCTTCGTTTGCAATTGCGATGTGTCTAATTTGCATCCCTTTTACGGAAAAGGGATGCAGTCTAGACACAGCCTAAAGGTAACAGCAGGTAAGACACCGCCAGGAGTGGCAGCTCTGAGGCTGTAGTGAACTAATTCCCAAAGTGACCAGCAGGAATGCCACAGCAATGAGTCACAAACTTGCTACTACTAGCTTTATGTCAACAAAGATTTCCCATGCAATCAGCAATTTATCCAGTAAGGCATGACAATCACAGAAATCTTCACTGGGTTATTTCATTGTGAATCATTATTGTTATAATAGACAAATTATTGCATGGACCCTTTTAATCAACTTTTTTTTTCTAATAATTGCTCACTCAGAGAAGAAAATGTCTGATGGCTAACAGCAGACCCTGGGTATGGAACGTACCAGCATGACAAACATATCCCCTACCACATATTTTGGCTGCTTCAGTTGTCTTTATTGAGTGTTAGTTTATTACTTTTAATCCATTTCTATAATTAATCAAGAGTTTATTGGTTTTTATGCCAAGATAATGTTCCTTTTTTTTAGCAGCTCAATAATAACTCAGAATCTTAGACTTGTAAATTTACGCTCAACACTGTCTGCTCTTTAGACTTTTGGTTCTTCAGATTTATTTTCTGTGTTTGATTTATTTTTAACCAGTTAAACAGTTCCATGGCCCAATAGTTTCAGTATTCTAGAATTTTATCATTCACATGTGAGAGCATCATGTTGAATGAGATGAGAGGACTTAACTCTGAAATATGGCATGGTAGGGAAGAAGGCTGGTATAGCACAGAGCTTTGATTTAGTACACCTGGGTTCCTATTCTAAGAGTCTTCCTATGTGACCTTCAAAAAGCTACATGGATTGATCATTCCCTACTAAAGTAAATGGGAGTTTTATCATTGACTTCAGTAACTGCGTGATCAGATTCAAACAGGTACAGTGTTACTACTTTACATTGGTGTTATGAGGCTGATGATATTCATGTGTGAGAATCACTTTTAAGATTCTCAGATGAATGGCTCTATAAAAATCAAATGAATAATAAACTACCACTATATAATTTACTTTTAGTCCCCTGAATTTCTTTTACACAGTATGCTGATTTTCTCTCAAAGGAAAGAAATGTTTGGTTTGGTATGATTCATTTTTATACATCCATTTTGAAGACTTCTTTTCCTGTTACTGTTGTTTTATTATAAGCAGATTTCCAGGTCCCATTCCTGCAAACCGATTCAAGCAATAAACACCTACATCCATATAGAGCCCAACTGATTTCACAGAGGTATCAAAGGTCTCTAATAAGGCGGTTTGCAAAATCAGGTCCTAGCTTGTGAGTTCCTTGAAGCAGGGACTTCATCCCTCACTTTGGCTTCATCCCACAAAGAGCAGATGGGCCTTTGTGCCAACATACAGTCTCATTCAATTCATAGGTTTCTGCATGTGTGAAAGTCATCACAAGAGTTTCATATAAGTGAAAGGAACCACCACATGATGGTCCTTGTAGGATTGAGGATTTCTTTTAGACACGTCATGGCAGAACATGTGTCTGTTTCTAACAGTGCCTTCTGGGCACCACTGTCCTATAAATATTGAATAACAGTGATAAAAACCATTAAGTTCTAAGAAGTTGACAGTTTTATTATTTTCCTTGCATCTTCCCAAATATTGAAGTTAACTTACTGGTCTATTATTTCCTGACACTTTTCCCTTTTTAAAAAGTTAAGTATAATTTCCAGTCTCTTTGGGCCTCACCTGTCCTCCAAGTTCTCAGAAATAATTGGCAATTTCTATTTAAAACCCCTTTTCTATCAATAGTTGACACTGAAATACTTGCCATTGCCATATTATTTTACTGCTTTTGGCTGACTTAGCTGCATCGTCTTTGAATAGTTTATTTAGTCAAGTACTGACAAGTAGCAAAGCTTTGGTCCTAGAGAAAGGATGAGATGGAGCTTTATGGACCCAAATGAAACTCCATTTTATTTACAGGAAACAGCTTCTGTAGAGTTCTGGCGGGAGAATCAGAAGAGCTGAGTTCTGTTCCCATATATGTCAGTGAACTGCTGTTACTGCTGAACTGTTACTTCAACTAGTTGTCTCACTTTCTCCATCTTTTAGATGAAGATAATTTGCTTTGCAATCAATACATATAAAAATGATACATGAAAGTTAAGTGTATTCATTTTCTCTTAAAACTTTTGATAAGATAAACTGTATATAGGCCTACAGATCCTTTATTTTCATTAATTTCCAGGTCTATTTCTGTAAAACAACTCAAGAATAAAATACATAAAGTAAAATACTATTGGTACTTGTGGTAATACTGGTAGTTTTGCAAAAGTAGAAGCAATTTAGGAGAAGGTATTTTAGAAGACCCACCACTCACAACATAGAAATGTGCTTTGTTGTAGTCAGCATCCTTATTTCTAGTTACACTAAATGTTGTCAGTGAATAATTCATCATCTCCAGTTTGTTTGTATACAATTCATAGTTAAATATTCATTATGTTGGGATGCAGTTTTGCAAATGTGTAAGCATGTAATTAAACTTATGTGCTTTATTTATTTAAGTGTTTATTTATTGATTGCAGAATTGGGCCTGTGGTGAGTTACATAGTCACATGGTGTCATTTCCATTACCTGCTTGGATGACTCTAACCACAGCATGGTTTTTGAGTGTAAAATTTAGTGTTAACAGTTTGAAACTGACTGGTTTTAATTAGATATGAGATTTTTAATTGGCTTTTTGGCAAATTTGCAAGTTTGAAATTACATTTTTGCATCCATACATTTCATACAGTAGCATTCATGTTATGGCAGTGCTACCAGCTTTGATCATATGCTTGATACTACCTTGGCCATACAAATCTTTGTTCTATGGTGTCTCTTATTCATGAAACATTTTCCCTCAACTTCTCTATGGCAGCTACCATACTGCCCCTTTAAATTCCTCCTCGGGACTTACTTCTGCCACTACGCCAAGAATAAATCTGCCAAGAGATGTCTATGCTAAGGGTTTGTTAAGGGAAAGAAAAAGAAACATATATATTTGTGAATTTTAAAATATATATACAATTTCCTTCTCCTTCTCACCCTTTGCATGTCCTCATTCAGGACATGCATGTGCGGCTGCCAGAAAGTATTTGCTGAGGTTGGGGGGTTGTTTGTAAGTTGTCTGTATTTAAATTTAAAACTTAGGCATTGCGCTGCTACCTCTTCACGTGAATTATTTCCCCGTGCTCCAGGGGCTGGTGCTACATCTCTTCCTCTCAACAAGCCCCTCCTTGCAGGATAGTGCTGGGCTTCTTCACAAACTCCCAGGAACTTTGCTGCTTTTTTGTTTTCAAATTTCTGTAGGGGGCCTGATGCAAGGCCCAGGCAGGTGAAATGAGGGAATTACAGACAGGCTGGCAGTGAGCTCAGTTCCCACAGGTAAATGGACATTAATTTGCAATGTTACTGACAACAAAACCCTTTGCCACAGGGAAATGCACAATGGTTGAAAGGATAGATATGTGCAATTGGCACCCACATGTATACGGACAATGACTCCCAATCATACAGACAGGTGGCTGGGGAGCACAGCTCTCATCGTTAGTGGATCAGGTCACCATTTTAATGGATGGGATGCCAGTGAGCTCAGCTCCCTTGAGCAAGTGGATGATGATCCCTGCTGTTAGGGACAAGCCACCAAAGAACCCTGCTAAAATTGGACGCTTGCCTATAGCCATAACCCAGCAATATTTCCGCCAGCCACCAATTCAGTTCACCACACTGCTCTGAGTCCCTGACAGGGGTTGGACCAGTGTGGTAGGCAAAGAGGCAGGCATCTTCATCTCTGAGCTATGGGACTATTGGCGATAGACTGTTCTCCAAGCTCACACTGGCAGGGGTAGTCGAGCGCCGCTCTGGTAGGCAGGGTTCCATCAAGGCCAGTTCCAACAGGCAAGAGCCTTTGATACACGCTCCACTGTATAGGGGGCTGACAAGCCCAGTTCCATGTGACAAAAGTCCCTGACAAATTGCTTAATACCCAGTCCAACAACCACGTTTTCCTTACAAATCAATTCCTCCCATAAATAAGTTAATGAAGCTCCCTTCCCAAAACTGATTGTCACCTTATCCTGATAAGCTGTCAATTTCTCCCTTTGGTACAGTCATACTGCTAATGAGTTCATCTCCCACAGGTAGGTGGACAACGAGTCCCACCTTTATAGATAAGGCTGGCAATGAGTTCAGTGTCCACAGGTGACTGGGCTTGAAATATCACTAACAATGTATTGCTCGCCCTTAAGTAGAGACAGTGATTGAAGTCACCCTGTGGCAGAGTTTATTAGGCCAGTTCTGACAGGAAGGTGGCCTCAATACACACTCCACTGAGGAAGGGGCCAAATAACCAAAGGGCCCTAACAGGCACAGGAATGGGTTCAGCTCATTAAATACTTAATCCTCCTCCCCACACATAAGAATCTCACTGGCCCCTCACATAAGAATCTCCCCTTTCCAATTTATTTGTGCTGCTCACCCCTCATATTAATTAATCCCTGATGCAGGCAGAATGACTGCTCCCTATGTTACAGACAGACTGTCAGCAAGTGCAGGTTTAGTGGGTGCTGATTGGAAATGTTACTGGTAAGGAAATCATCTTCCACAGGTAAAAGGATAGTGACTAAAAAATACCGAGAGTGCAGTCAGTGCTCATAGGTAAGCAGACATGAATTCCCACTGATACAGAGAGGCTGCCAGTGCCTTCCTTTTCCGAAGGAAGCCGATGACAGTCCCTACTGTGCCATTGCAGATATATTTCTAATGAGCTCGTTTTCAACAGACTGGTTGCTGGGGAGCCATCTTCCCCCAAGCCTGAAGCCAGCAACTTTAACCCCCCATCAAAGATATTTTCTCTTTACAATCAGATGCCTGAAGCTGAAGGGCCAATATCGGAAGTGTGGAACTTAAAACTTTTACTCAAGAGAGCCCTATGAAATGTTCCTCATCTCCCCAGAAGTATCTGTACCCAGGCAGAGGTCATTAGCAAAAGGCGATATGGTGGGTGATCGAGTAATTAAAGCAATGGGTTGGGAGTCACTGCCAGAGGGTTGCATAGGTAACTTTTGGTTGATGCCTGAGGTAAGTACCATCCTCTCTGAGGCTTTGTCTACCCTGCAGGCAAATGAAGTGCTGATTAGCATTTTGTTGTGCTTCATTTCCGTAATCTATTTGAGCCGTTTTTCCACAAGGGGCTTTTGCACAAAAACAAGCAGTGTGGATGTTTCATTTTTGCGCAATAACCCTTTTTTGTGCAAGATCCTTATGCCTCTCTGAAGGGGAGAATCTGTGATCATATGGATTTCCACTTATGCAGGTAAGTATATCTGGTTGTGATATTTAGCCATATGTGTTTTACCCTCTCAGAATAGTTTTCTTCCCCATGTTGGAATCATGGAGGAGCCAAGCTTTGAGCCATAGAGTTACTGGGTTTAGGTGCAGCATGTGGTCTCGGTACTGTGAAAGGAGATACAGTTATAGAAGTAGTATGTGAGGATCGCACATCGTAAGGTGTTTTAGGTAGGGAAACCAAGTCTGTCTATGCCTCGTCAGTGTGATGAGTATAATGTATGCCTGTTCCATGTATATCTGTCACGAGGCCTCTGGTATGGTTGACTGCAGCATCTCCTGTTTGATGGAGGATATATACCAATTGTGCATAATGTGGCTTGAGAGTCCTTCATGAACTTTGTCAGTTTTAGAGGCAAAAAGGTACCTTCTGTTAAAAGGGAGGACTTCCACCTTCATTTGCATGTCCAGGGGGATCCCTGAAGCTTGCAACCCAAAGGCTCTATCCATCATAACCACTGTAGTGGTGGTCTGCTGTGTCAGCAACCTCCATGGCCAGCTAGAGGGCTGCTCAGGCTACTGTTTGGCCCTCTTAAATTATTGATTGTAACAAGAGGTTTTGTGAGACCCCTATGGTAGGAGTCTCCTTGGAGAGCTGTAGAGAATTCTCCAGCAGGACTTTCTTTAAGCGGATTTCTCCATCTCAGCTAGACCTGGATTTTGGGGCATTTTGTGGAATGTGAGCTTTCCTTAGGCACCGGGCACCAAAAGAGTGGCCAACAGAGACTGGCATGGTCTCTCAATAAGTGTCACATTTTTTGAAGCTGGGAGAGCCTGGCATAACCCTGAGGTGTTAGGTTATGAAAGCGGGTAAGGAAAATAATATTTTTCAACTGTTGAGTTAGGGTTGTAGTAGGTGAAAGGAATAACTAATTTTAATATTTTTTTGGATTTTAGGAAAGCAAAAGGAAAGAAGGAAGCAGCACTACCTGAAGGCTCCATCTGCTGCTGAGGGCAGTAGAGAAGGAATGGAAGGGGTTGTACTTTGTGAATGCAAATTGGGAGCCAGTGGCACTAGGCAGCACAGTCAAGCACTACTAAGCAAGATTCTCTCATCACCGGCATAAGGATGCACCAACACTATGGAGTTTTTCTGGGATTCCAGAAAAAACCTCTTCCAACAAAACTATTGGAAAAAGATAGGCAAATTGTGGAGTGCAATTTGTGGACCTTTTTCTGATAAAACTCTGTAGTCTAGACATAGCCTTAGAAAGGAGCACCCACAGCATGGAGCATCCACAGGGAAACAACTTGAAGAAGAAGCAGGGCATATAGCCAGGAGCCTGACGACATCAGGCAGCTCCCACCAGCTTCCAGTCCTCCTACTCCTGGCTGGGGGTAACTGTTTTCAGCTTCGGTCATCTGAAGAAGTGGTGTTGTGCCCACAAAAGCTCATGATACCATCTACATGTTCTCTTAGTGTATGAAGTACTACCAGATATTGGCATAGAAAATACGCTTATTAAGTTTTCAGATGATAACAAGCTGGGAGGAGTTGCAACTGCTTTGGAGGAGAGGATCCAAATTCAAAATGATCTGGACAAATTGGAAAAATGATCTGAGGTAAACAGGATGAAGTTTAATAAAGACAAATGTAAAGGGTTCCACTCAGGAAGGAACAATCAGTTTCACACATAGGCTACGTCTACACTGGCATGATTTTCCGAAAATGCTTTTAACGGAAAACTTTTCCATTAAAAGCATTTTTGGAAAAGCATGTCTAGATTGTCAGGATGCTTTTCCGCAAAAGCACTTTTTGCGGAAATCGTCCGTAGCCAATTAGACACGGTTTTCCGCAAAAAAGCCCCGATCACCATTTTCTCGATTGGGGCTTTTTTGCGGAAAACAGTACTGTGCTGTCTACACTGGCCCTTTTGCGCAAAAGTCTTTTGGAAAAAGACTTTTGCCTGAACGGGAGCAGCATAGTATTTCTGGAAAAGCACTGACGATCTTATATGAGATCGTCAGTGCTTTTCCGGAAATTCAAGTGGCCAGTGTAGACAGCTGGCAAGTTTTTCCGCAAAAGCAGATGATTTTGCGGAAAAACTTGCCAGTCTAGACACAGCCATACAGAATGGGAAGCGACTGACTAGGAAGGAGTACGGCAGAAAAGGATCTAGGGGTTATAGTGTACCACAAGTTGAATATGAGTCAGCAGTGTGACGCTGTTGCAAAAAAAGCAAACATGATTCTGGGATGCATTAACAGGTGTGTTGTGAGCAAGACATGAGAAGTTATTCTTCCACTCTACTCTGCTCTGGTTAGGCCTCAGTTGGAGTATTGTGTCCAGTTCTGGGCACCGCATTTCAAGAAAGATGTGGAGAAATTGGAGAGGGTCCAGAGAAGAGCAACAAGAATGATTAAAGGTCTAGAGAACATGACCTATGAAGGAAGGCTGAAAGAATTGGGTTTGTTTAGTTTAGTAAAGAGAAGACTGAGAGGGGACATGATAGCTGTTTTCAGGTATCTAAAAGGGTGTCATAAGGAGGAGGGAGAAAACATGTTCATCTTGGCCTCTGAGGATAGAACAAGAAGCAATGGGCTTAAACTGCAAGCAAGGGAGGTTTAGGTTGGACATTAGGAAAAAGTTCCGAACTGCCAGGGTAGTTAAACACTGGAATAAATTGCCCAGAGAGGTTGTGGAATCCCCATCTCTGGAGATATTTAAGAGTAGGTTAGATACATGTCTATCGGGATGGTCTAGACAGTATTTGGTCCTGCCATGGGGGCAGGGGTCTGAACTCGATGACCTCTCCAGGTCCTTTCCAGTCCTAGTATTCTATGATTCTATGATTTTTGAGGGGGAAAGCATTATAAAGAAAACTTTTTTAAAATAATGAGAGAACCTACATGCATGCTAAGAAGCTCTCCACAGTGCCCCCAACCTTAACTTGAATTCCTGCAGGATAAGTTATTTAAATCCCTATCCAAGGGGATTCTTTTTTATTTCAAGTTCTTCCCAACTTGAACAAGCAAACTCATATCAAGCTTAGGTACAAAGAATGTCTAGGGAAAGAGAAAGAGTTGGGAAAGAAAAAAAGAGTAGGAGTAAGAAAGTGATCCATCTTGTAGATTAGAAACCAAAGCTATGTCTACACTGTCCCCATTTTGTGCAAAAAACCGCAAATGAGTCAAAGCATGGAATATCGCGGTGCCTCATTTGCATAATTAATGAAGCCCCATTTTTGCCCTTCTTTTGCATTTTTTTCTGGAAGAATGGCTTTTGCACAAGAGGGGGCTTTTGCACAAAAAGGAGCCATATAGATGGCTCCTTTTTGTGCAAAAGCCTCTTGCACAAAAATGGAGCCTCATTAATGATGCAAATGAGGTGCAGCAATATTCCATGCTTTGCCTCATTTGCATATTTTTGTGCAAACTGGGGCAGAGTAGACATCTAGTGCCAGCCTGAGAGAATTTGGTGCATTTCCAGGCACAGTTGGAAGGATTTGGAAAAGACATTTTCAAAAAAAAAATCTTTGTTTAGATCTCTTGTATATTACTACCCAAAATATAAGAAAACTTCTAAGACATAGTTAAAAATTTCAACCAGAAATATTATAAATCTCTGGGGTACTTCATTATTTATCCCACGAAATCACTGCAACATTCAGTATAATTAGTCCAATCCTTCCCAGAACACAGAGGCCTTTTTTTGTTCTTTCTTTCTTACTTTCTTTTATTACATCTCTATATAACAAGTAAATAAAATAACTGAAACATGATATGAGCCAATGAGGGGAAGAGGGCAGTCTCATATATCTTCCCTCTCCTTCTTTTCCCCAGTTTGCAGAATTATTGGCCCTTTACTTGAAGGGAAAACAAATAATTGTTTTGCTTTCTCTAGATTCATCTAAGTGTCTGGTATTCATAATGAATTATTAATTATTAATTTTAACTAGGCCACACCCAAAGTTGCACTGCAATAATTTGAGGGGAAGAAATAACCAACCAATAGCAGATGATATATTGTGTGCAGTTCTTCTGTAGAAAAGCCCAGAATTTCTGCAGAAATTTAAGGAAGAGTTCTGGGAATGGTAAATGTAAGTCTCTAGTAAAATCCTCCAGCTGTAGAAGTAATGAATACAGGTATGACCTGAAATTGAGGAAACAATATTGTGCCATATTTTTTTCTGTTTACCCATTTTATTTAACTCATTCTGAGATATCCTTTTGCAGCCTAAGCTCTGTTACTAAGGTGGTGGTACCCTGATAAGAAGCAATCTAGTATTTTTTAGTGATGGTCTACTGTTGGATTTTATCACTGTGGTTATCAGGTGATATTTTTCTTAAAATTAATCACCTAACTTGAAATGACCTTGTCAGAGTAAAAAAGTAGTTCTGCTGCCTAAGATTATATAACCAGAGAAATTGTCACCCAAACATGTTTCCTTCCAAAAACCACTAGGCACAAGAACTTAGTTTAACAGTGATAGAGATGCAGCTGTGTTAGTCTGGTCTAGCTGAAACAAAAGACAGAACTATGTAGCACTTTAAAGACTAACAAGATGGTTTATTAGGTGATGAACTTTCATGGGCCAGACCCACTTCCTCAGATCAATATGTGGAAGAAAATTGGCACAACCAAATAACAGAATTTGTTGACTAGCAATTGTGCTAGTTATCTTTTTTTTTCCCTTCAATTTTGAGTTGAAATGAGCAATAAGATTTATTTTGGAGGGGTTTGCATATTAGTACCTGCAAATGAAAGTTAGGGATAGAGTTTTTATAAAGGGACTCTGCTAGTGATATGAAATGTATTAGCATAATATGTTAATAAAGCCAGAAAGCCTTGGGGGACTAAGAAATGTTTATTAGAAGCAAAAGAATATAGGATTAAACTGTGTAAGCACCAAAATCTTTATCTGTAAGGCAAATCTTTGCAGACAGAAAATAGGCCCAATTACAAATGAAACAAATTACAAAGGGAAGGAAGATCAACTGTGATTTCAAAATGGTCTAACAAGATGTGGTGAGCTAGATAACGCCATATCTTTTCCATTTCTAACTCTTTCTTTCCTCATAGTTATTTATATCATGGAGCTTTCGTATGACATTTGTGATTCCAACATAGTTGAAAATGTGTGTCAAATAGTTGTGACCATTGTTGATATTTGAGAAGAAGGTCTTGTCCACATTTCTGCTAAATGGGAATGGGTCCCAGTAACAGAAATATGGGTTTGGTATGGGAAAAGTTTAGTAGTATTGACTCATGTAATGTTCTTACTGTACTTTACAAGATTAAATAAATGGTCCCTTCTGTGAAGAATTAAAACAGTTCATTGACTGAAAATAAAAATAAAGGAATGCCTAGTGAGAAAATCTCAATTCAGTGGATGTCTTGATAGCTGTATAAATATATTCATTATTCGTTTTTAATATTAACTTTAAAAGTATTGGAATTAATTAATATTGATTGAGATAAAGAATAGGATAATGGGAATATACAGCTTAGGTAGGGAAGGAAAAAAAGAGCAAGTTTACAATGTATTACAGAGTTTTATATATGTTTTGGCAGCACATTTTCGACAGTCCCTGAATTAAGGTTTTTGGAAGATAAAGTGGCTATCTTCTGGAAACATCCCCAAAGGTTTGGATCATTTAACTTCTGTGCTGGATGGTATTTACTGTCCCTGGGATTTTCTTGACAGATAGTTTGTGGGAGATTTTATGTGCGTGTTTGGTTTATATGTTTATTCAAAGATAAGTGGTGACTGTATCACTCTATGTAGAGATGGAAAATGATATTGATGCTTGTATGTTGACCTAAATATAACATTAAATACATAAAAACATAAAAGAATCTGCATTTGAAAAAAAATCTGTCATTCTGCTTTTATATTTAATGGTATTTTAAACATCTTTCACACATCATTTGTAGTATGCTGTCAGTGGCAAATTATTTCTTCTAGAATCAGTTTGGAAGATGAAAAGCAATCAATGATTTTACATGATTTAGTATTTAGGAGTAAGAGAAATAATATTTCTCTCTAATTATTATAATCTACTAGCATTTAGAAGGCATCCACCACCATAGTCTTAAATGATATGAATATTCCAGACTCTAAATATTGTTACTCAATAAATTACCACTTATTTTAGTTGAAATGAACTAATATTCTGAGAATGATAAATGAAGGTATTTTTTCTCTTTCCTTTGCACTCTGATAGCACCACACAATTATTATGGTGAGTTTAGATGTAAGAAAAACCTTAATATTAAATCATGATTCTTACAGTAAAACCATCTAAATTATAGGGCAGCATAGTAACCAATTTCACCATTTTTGTGGAGAGGATCCTTTAAGGTACAGCTAGACTGCTGGGCTTTTTTGGGATATCTCCAGTATATCGAAAAAACCCTGCTGCATCCAGGGAACGCATTTGCTCTTCCTCTTTATTTTGCAAATGTGCTCTTTCAGAAGCCCTTGTATTCTTCATTCCATGAGGAAGAAGGGGGCTTTTGAAAGAGGTTTTTTTTTTCCAAAATTTGGCCAAGTCTAGATGGACCAAATTTCAGAAAAGCCTCTTCCAACAAAAGTATCAGAAAAAGATATGTAAAATGTGGAGACATTTTGCCAATCATTTCTCAATAGATCCTCGCAGTCTAGACGTGCCCTGGATCACTCTGTTAGTATCAAAAGGCTTACAGATGAGCATTTTTATTCTTCCCCTCAATGTTAAAGCCTATATTTCCTTTAGCTGTTGTTGTTCTGTTGTGTTATAAATAGGAAAACAGCAAATCCATTTCATGAAAAATGTCTTGCATTTAGATTTTTTTTAAATTTCATATTGGAACAAAAGAAAAAGTCTTTTTGCAGTTTTGTGAGGGAGATTTAGAGAAGGATTTTGAACATAATCTTCTTCCTACCATACTAGTTGCCTAAACCACCAATCCATTGGTTATTCCAGGATTGTAGTACTGTTTCTCTCAATTCCTGGTTCTGATGGAATTTTTTTCAAAACGGTCATGTTTTCACAAAACACTTCAGTTTCAATGAAACCACATATTCTAACAGAAAAAAATCTTGAAAAATTGTCAACAAACTATAGTTATAACCATAAGAAAATAAGAACATAAGAATGGCCACGCTGGGTCAGACCAATAGTCCATCTAGCCTAGTATCCAACAGTGGTCAATACCAGATGCCCCAGAGGGAGGGAACAATACAGGTAATCCTTACATGATACCTCCCTTGTCACTCATTTCCAGACAAAATTGGCCTCTGGCCAATGTGCAACTGTTACTAGCACTTAGAATGCACTTGATGTGCACATTCTCATACAGTATGTCTACACAGCAAAGAAAAGCCTACAGCTGGCCCATGCTACTTGTTTCAGGGTGGAAGGCTACACAGCAACCAAAGACTACTGTAACCCAAGCCCTGTGAGCCCAAGTTAACTTATGCCAGCCATATTCTTTGTAGATATACCCTTATTGATTGTGTGTCTGTGTGAAGATGAGACCATTTGTTTGCATGTCTGGGTCCAGGCCCATTGTCATGGGAGACGGCTTTTGTGTTCTTCATTTGTTTCCAGGACTTATGGATTGTTACGTTTAGGCAGTCTGCCTGGAGTGCGTAGGTCATTTAAAAGGGCCCTACGAGGCTTTTAAGGATTGCTATTGGGCACAGTCAGTTCCACTAGAATATATGGAGCTCAAAGTCACTGCTGCCTATTAAGGTCTTCATTTGATATTCATTCACATTTATTCCTTTCACTGTAAATCTACTTCATCTGCTAAAATTTGCACTGTAATAAAATGATTGAAAATATGTATACTTGAAAAAAGTAGTATAAAGGGAAAACTGCTACTTTTTGAATGGATACAAAATCCCTGTAAAAGCCTAGGGAGAGAACACCTCTAACACGGACGTATATCGGAAAATATGCAAATTGCCTCTTTAATATCCTCTCTTGAAAAATAGATTGTTAGTGTCAGGATCACCTTGTACCTTGAAAGAAATTATACAGAAAGAAGGCGTTAAATTTTTGATAATTTCAGTTCCAGACATCTAAAAAAAAAAAAAGGGTGCATCAGGATGGATTGATATTCATTTATTAATTGTATGCACCGTTCATAGTAAAAAAAATAGACAGAAAAAAAAAACTGATATTCAGTACTGTCAGATGACCTTATTTTGAAAAAGAAGATTTAAAAGTGGCAGCTTAATTTATGGAAATATCCAGAACAATTGCATTTTTTGTTGAAATGCAGTTATATAGTTTGTGCAATCCAATTCTTAAAAACCTCAGAGGCAGTTCTAAAAATGCCTTATTAATTTAACACCTTTTTATTTTTTAGATCAAAATGTCCTTCTGCCCCAGGTCAAGCACCTTACAGAAATCTGTAATGTAGCTTTTTACATATTTACATCCTGTCAGGAGGGCCTTAATTAATCACCTTTGTGTACGAAATTGGTAATCTCATCAAAGAAAGATATCAATTTATTTTGATACCTTTTACTTTCCATAAAACCATGTTTATTGTGAGTCCTTTAAAATTAGAACTGATTTTAGAAGCCCCCAAGTAGAACAGAACTATTGAAAACAAAACTTCCAAGGACTAATTTGCAATATTTTACTAACTTGTTTACTGCAAATATTTTTACAATCCCAATTTTGTTATAGTTTGCAAATCTCTGGATTAACCAGTCTATATTATTTTTCAAGTGTGCAAATGTTTCAATGCTGATGTATGGTGCACTTAATTCGTGCTTCTTATGGACTTGAAAACATACATATTGAAAATATAGGACTATATAAACCAAGTATGGATATTAATAATGTTGTCATTTTAAGATTTAAAAATTGGGGTTGAGAAAAATCTGAAAATGTTATAGTTGGTGACACTGAGTTGCTAAATCTACTATAAATATCAGATTATAGCAACACACATATAGTTACTAAATAACATCCCCTAACTACTTTCCTGGATCTTGGAGACATGTTATTAAAGGAACCTACTAATAGCTCTATCCCTAATACAAAAAATGTAAAAATAAAACTTTTTATCTGAGACCCTCCCTTCCTTTTCCATATCTGATGTGCAGCTACATAATAGAACTCTTTTTTTATTCATTTTACAAATGGTTTTTGTAAGTCTATTGGTACTTTAAAAGATTTTTTTATCTAATACATTTTTCAAGCACAAAAATCACAGAGTTTGAAACATTCTTTTTGTTGTAGCTCCTGTGTGTAAGTGTGAAATGACAGCACTGCAGCACTGAATCTTCTTTCCCTTTCCTACATCAGTGCTTCTGAGACTAATGGGGAACTATGAGAGAGACGGCAGGAAAGATTGAAGTGAAGGAGGGAGGCACTGAAAGAAAACATGAGGATAAGAGTAAACAGTATAAGATAAATTAAGAGAGGCATTAGAAAGAGCTGAATGGAGACAAATAGAAAATGGGGAAAATCATAGAAAGTAGACTGGAAAAAAGTACTACAGAGGACAGAGCAATAAAGACCATATTATATAGCAGAGAAAAAAGAAAAAGGAATGGAAAGAGAAATGAAAAATAACAAAAGCAAAGGAGACACAGATAGAAGTTTTATTTATTTAATTGTCAAATTAACACCACAATGTTGCAAAAATATAGAAAGTATTATTATTTTATTATATACTGGTTGCTCCATGTGATCTTTAACGTACATTATCCATGTATTCTACATTATGGAAGATTTTAGAACAGGGTAGAGAGGAGGGGCAACAGTTAGGACCCTAAATTCATATTGAAACATTTTATATACAGCGGCAACTAGTGAGGTGGGACACAAAGGGGGCTCCAGCATGTGATGTCACCCCCACACAACTCCTCCACATGTCATACCTAGCCTGTGGTCCACATGTTCTCCCCACCCTATCCGTTCCCCATCCCACATTATCTGGGACAGGGATGTTTTGGTCTGACTCACTGCACAACAGAAAAACAGCATGTCAGGCAGTGTTGCAGGAGGCTGCTGTGCCACCACTGAACCACTTCCCACCCCATTACCTGGCAGAGGAATGGGGCTCTGTTCCTCTGTTGCTGCACAGAGACAGGCACTATCTCCTCTCCCAGACTGTGTAGCCAGAAGCTTCTTGGGACAGTGCAGCAGCTGGCCAGTGTGGCTGGAAGAGGAGAGGATCTGACCGCACTAGCTACTGGTTCCTTGTCCTACCTCCCACAACACTGGAGGACATGAGATTCTTCCTGCCCTCCATGTGTCACCCCTGCTTAAATAATCAGTCTTCTTCACAAAAGTGAAGAAGTGGCTCCTAGGAGATGCCATGAACTTATAGCAGGAAAAGAAGCAGCAACCCTTTTTAAGGCTTTGACACCAAATGATATTTTGTTATTTGAGGGGGGAAATGGATTGCAAATAATTAAATTAATGTAGTTGATTTTATATTAATTATGGTATGCATACACAAAAGGAGGTACAATTAAGGTTTATAGGAAATCTAACCTGTAATTTCTTGACTTTTAAATACCATGCAACTATAATGTACTGTTAATGTTGACTATTTCATCCAAATATTATAATTCTTTGGAATGTGTATAGTATTTTAAGTAGGGAGAATCAAAAGTATTATATTTACATTTATGTCTCAATTATAGGCAGGGAGATAGTTTTATTCGGGGAAAAATCTTGCGCCTTGGTTTTGATGCCCTTTAAAGTTACACCTCCAAATCTGTAGGGATGGCTCCAAACACCAGCTACTAGTGTTTTTCAGAAATTTCCTGTAGAAAACTGATGTTTCACTTTTTTATTGGATAGTCTGAGTCTCTTTGGATTTTAAATATCTTTTAAGATGTCTTTGTAAAGGCGTGTCAGGGCATAAGCAGTTGTCCAGGTAACAGAGAAGTTACCAAAAAAAAAGGATCTGAGTACAGGTTGAACCTCTCTAGTCTGGCACTCCTGGGACCTGACTGGTTCCAAATCAGAGAATTTTACAGACCACAGGAGGTCTAGCAATATTGTCTAGCAGCAGTACCAACACTTCCACTGCTTACCGGGCTGTTAGAGGACAGTTGGGATAAACTAGAGCTAAATAACAGCACAGAACACTGAGAGCTAGGATGGGTGGCTGTGAACAAACGTTATCAGGCCATGGGATACTTGGCTACACCCATGAAAAGTGGACATCCATATAAATGAAATCATTCTGGACCATGGATGTTTCTGGACCAGAGAGTTCTGGACTAAAGGTTCAACTTGTATTATGAATAGTGATTTGCAGTGGAACTGGTTATTTTTATTGGCTCATTCTCCTGATTCCTTCCTTTCCTTTATTGAGATGAACAAGTTTAGAAAAGTTTATTAATGAAGATTTCCTTATCCTTATCATCATAAAGAAAAGCAAAATCTTTATGCTGTTCTGAGCCTCAAACTTCTGTACCAAGGTTTGTGTATCTACCAGACAATGGTATGGGTACTGGCTTTGTCACTGCTAGAGGACTCTATCCTACAATGAATAAAATATGGTCATATTCGCAGAATTTGTCAATGGTACTCTAGTATTCCAGTAGCTGTAGGTAGAGGGGGATAGAAAGCCTTAAACAGTCACTGTAAACACCTGATATTCCTCTACAAACACACAGTGGAGGAGGGAAGGGAAACAAATAAAAACAATACTGCATCCTTGCTTAGGAAAGATTTCAAGTTTCTGAAGCTAACATCATCCATATACAGAACATGCCATATGGTGTTTGTCGAGTATTACTAGCAGAGCTGGATAAATGCCTTAGGATTTGAAAGTAATCATCCTGAATATTTTTTCTGACTTAAATCATATTTTATGAGACCCAGATAAGGTTTTCTAATAGCTTTTTCCATTATTTTTCATTTTTTGAAGCTTTGGCACCAGTGCTTGGTCTGGTGTATGTGGATTATGAAAACTGAACCTGAGGTTTTGGTTTCAGGGAGTGGATAGCAAACAAACCCTTCTTTGATCTCTGTTGAGACCCAAAAGGAATACTGGTTGATTCTCTCTAAACCGGGACTGTCTGTTCCAGCAATATCATGTCCTGGTGGAGGACTGGTGGCTGGGAGACCTACAGGACAGTCGGGCAGCAGGCTACCAGAAGTGAGGCTGTCAGCCCAGTGGCAGGGCTGTGAACCCATTGGCAGGGCCAGAGTTGGGAGGGCTGGTGACAGGGTGGTGTCAGAAATGACCTCTCCTGGTCATCTGAGGGTGCTGGACCAGGAGGTCCAACCAGTACTCACACTCTTCCCCCAAAGGACACGGACCATCTATTATTCCCAGACTTTTACAGATTCTTAAATGTTTTAAGGAACTTCTAGCTAGCAGAGACAGGTACAGTGAATTTGGTTCTTTAGACTTGAATATTATGTGGAGTCAAAGGGAGTGGAGGCTAAAGTGACTTTCTTTTTCCCACTGCAGTTTTTGGGGTAGTTCCACCTTTCCCTATTGAGAGTTTCTCAATGGACTTGGTTAGCAGGATGGATAGTGGACACACCAACAAGATAATGGACCTTTGAATGTAGAGTTTTCAGGATAAATAGAATTGAAAGGGTTTGTAGGAAGAAACAACAGGGCCAAGAGCTGTTTTTCTCCCTTTAGGTTCATCATCTGGCAGAAGTACTGATAAGAACAGGAAAGGGGGTATAAAGTCATTCCTTTCTATGGCCCTGCATTATTTTGTGAAGTCTGGTTTTCAAATATCCCAAGCAACTGGCTTTTACACTTTTTTTCAATGACCATTCAGCAGGGTAGTACATGTCACTGAAGGGACATTTTCCCAGGTAGTCAGCCTAAGTTTTCATTCTCTAGATTTCATTCCCTTGTTTCTAATTACTCTTTTCATTATTGCCATAAAAAACATCTCTATATATACTTGGTATTTGCACACTTGAAATATTTATCAACTACATCAGAGAGTTCTAGACATTGTTTGACTAAATGACGGGTACCTATGTACAGTCTGTCCTTCTAAGTTGATCTCTCCTTTAAGTCAATCCCTTCAGGCCAATGAAAAATGCTGTTGCTCTTCTCTAAACTCCTGTCTTATTCTCTATATTTACTTGTACCCAGAACACAATAGAGAATTCTGGATCATCACAAAGACAGAGATAGTTGCATCCCAATTCCATACCATGATTCTTCTGTATATGCAACCCACATACAGTTTTTTTGTCTTTTCATATCACTTTACAAGCAGTCTAGTTTGCTGTCAGCTATAATTACTGGACGATTTTTCCCCTTATGAAATTTTGCACTCTGGATTATATTTTTGTATTAGCTCTAACAGAGGAGATAAATCTTATTTTCTTCTTTCTTGACCTTGTTTCTTACTTCTCTAAGGCTATGTCTACGTTACAATGTATGTTGGCATATCTTCTGTCATTCAGGGGTCTGAATAATCCCACCCTCCCCCAAGAACTTTTCCCACTGACATAGCTACCACCTCTTGTGAGTGGTTTTATTATGTGACAAGAGAGCTCTCTACTGTTGCCATTGAGTATCTTTACCAGAGGCACTGCAAGTAGTGCATCTGCATCAGTGAAGATGTGTCCCTGTAAGGCTTCTGGTGTAGACACGTCCTTAATGCCACCGGATTATTTTTCTGGTTTGTTACTTACCACATCACTCAAATTGAGATTACCTGTACATTTCTTGAGCATATGATGGCCCTCTGCATAGGGTTCGATTTTGTTGTCTTTGAACACATCCATTCTTATGATGAAATCTAATAGCTCCTGGACCTTGTTTCTAAGCTTCCCTATTATTCTCACATTCACAAGCAGTTCTTCCCTATCTGTGGGAAATCAGATTGGTATTATTCCTCTTCTTTGTTGGCTTCTTTGCTTTGTCTTAAAATCCTGAATTAACAAAATACTCAAGGGCACTCTGTTCATTGCACAATCAAATGCAATGTTATCTTCTAAATAACTGAAAATTATTCTTGGCTATGAATATTTGGGTGGTCTTGTTACCTAACAAATATAGAGAAATTTCCCATGGGTACATCTTCATTCAGCTTGAAGTACCTTTTAAGCTCATCCAGAATTTTGTTTTTGTCCTTATCCTCCTACTTTCTTGGTGGGCTATTGCAGATCCATTTTTTTCCATCACATTCTTCATTATTGAAAAGTATACACCTTTGATGTATAGCACCAGTTTAAAACTTTCAGTATATGATACATATATATGATTAATCTATGTTAACATTCCAGTTATGAGAATAATTTCATCAAGCTGCTATTCTATCTGCCAGATCATAATCTCCATTTCATAGCATTCCTAGTTCACTTTTTCCCATACTCATTTTATTTTTCATTGTTTTGGAACACCTGCTTCTCTGCACATCGCTGCCAAGATTTCTCCAGATGCAAGGGTCAGAATGACTGAGTGTATTCTCCCCAAGCTACATGACATCTTATAATTGCAGTCATAAAGAATGATTAAAGTTCAGTTTCAAGTCTTGGGGAGACTCAGTCACCCATGGTTTTATATTAGCTCTGTAACCAACTAGCTGATAATTCTTGATCACCAATCTCAGAGAAGCAACAAGATTTTTATGGCTTGGCACTGACAAATATCAAAACCTTCAGAGTTAGATCAGCAGACAAAAGGAAAACAAAATTCAGAACCTTTTAAAGTTCTTTTAGTGAAAATATTAAGGACCTTGTGAAGATGTGTGTTAACTTTAAAATACTAACTAGAGTCTAATTTGTCATGTCTTCTCGCTTCAATATATATTTGATTTACAGCAGTTTTTGTGATTAGCCATTATTATTACAATGAAAATATCTCTACAGAAAAGTAAGTGTGTGCGGGGGGAGTAGTTTTGTTTATTTGGGGTTTGGTTTTACTTCTTGGTGAACTAATAAAAGGGTAACCAAATATTTCTTCCTTTCTTTCTAATATTAGGCTGCATCTACGTTAAGTGTCTTACAGTGTCTCTCATGTAAGGGCTCTATCAGCAGGAGAGAGCTCTCCTGCCAGAGTAATTAAATCACTCATAATGAGCAGTAGTAGCTATGTCAATGGGAGAAGATAACCCACCAACATAACCCTGTCCATATAAGCACTTCTTATAGAAATTTACATCGTTCGGGGTGAGATTTTTCACATTCCTGACCAACAAAATTTTGCCAATAAAAGTGCTAGTGTGGACAAAGACTTAGGGTATGTCTACATTTGCTCCCTAGTTCAAACTAGGGATGCAAATGCAGACGAGCAAAGTAGCTAATGAAGTTGGGATTTAAATATCCCGGGCTCCATTAGCATGATCTCGCTGGTGCGCTAGTTCGAATCACAGCTGATTCAAACCAGGAAGTGTGCACCGGGACACATTAGTTCGAACCAAAGCCCTTGGTTCGAACTAACGTTACTCCTCAAAAAATTTGAGTATCTTTTTCCAACTTTTCTTTGCAGTATAGACATAGCCTAGGTAATCAGAGTGCCACAGCTAAATACAGTGGAACAGACTGTTGAGCATAAGAAGTTAACACATTGTAAATTGACATTCAAAGTGAAGGGGGCAATAAACACCTCATGTATACAGATTTTTGGAAGAAGTCACAAAACCAATGTCTCTAAGGAATCCTTGATTTTAAAAAAAATATCTAGTGGAGTTATAGATTTAAGGTCCCTGGGACATCTTTTGATGATGTATAGGTTTGCATTTAGGTTGAGGACTCAGATTATGGAATGATTATTTTGTGAAACGTTCCACTATAGGTGATGTGGTGTTTTACTTTTTATGGGTTTATGAGCATAGTGACTATCCAGTTTCACTTATAAAACTGCTTGGGCTTTGGATGCACTGGATGAGGTACACTATATTGTGCTAAGCATATTTAAGTCCCATGCATCTTGAAAGCTGTGTTTATCATCATAGTAATGGAAATATGGCTGCAGGTTTTTCTTCTATTTTTATGGCAGGATCTTGTGTCTGGTCTATGAGGAACTTGCTTCTGATGATTAGCTTGACAAGTTTGGGGGAAGGAGTGGATATTTGAAGACCAGAAAAGGAAGTTCTGTAAATATTTATTTCATAACAGTTATTACAAGATGACAGATTTCATATGCATTATAAAACATGAGCATTAAAAATCTTATAGCCCTTTTTTCAGAAACAGATGTCTACTCCACAATTTGTAATCAAACTGCTGTTGGCATCATTAAACTCTCCCCACTAAATCCACCCTGCAGGGTCATTTAAATGCTGTATTTTTTTATTTTTTTTTTTGCATTTTCTGTCTTAAAATATACTTCTGTACTTTGTTTAACTGCTTTTGTCTTACACGACAGGTGGCGGCATTTCAGAAGTCAGATGATGTGATCTGTTATACATATTTAATATAATTTGTGGATTTTGTTGTTGCATAATATTAAGACTGTATTGCTTACTAGTAAATTGCTTACTAATAAATTACAGTAGGTCCACAGTAAAAATAAGGGCCATATATAGCTGCCTGCTTCGTCTGTGAACAACATAAATTTTATCTTCCAAAATCAGACTTCCAAAGTATAGGTTTAACAATGTGTAGGTATCTGTTAAAAATTCAGAAGTAGCTGAATAAAGATGTGTCTTTTTAGCTAAAGCTTGGAAAACACTGTATCTGTCAATTATCACTGAATATTTGAGTCCATGTTTCCATCCATGTCTGAATGCCAAGTCTTAGTCTTAGTGGCATCAATTAGCCCACATAACAATATTTTCTTAATCACGCATGCAGTGGCATCCTTTGAGTGTGTTTTTCTCACCCATAAGTTTAGCCTTGCCAAAGCAGAGTTTCCCTTGCTGACATGGACATGGGCCAGGATGCATCAGAAGCAACCCAAATTTTTGTCCAATTTACTGGAAGCAATTTGATATAACTAGCAGTTGTTACCTTTCTGTGCTACCTTCTGATAAGCAGATTTAGAGCTGTGTAAAATGCTTATAGGCTGAAACTGTCTTCATTGTCCTAAATTGTGCTGACTCATCCTATGGAAAGCAAAGGTATTCTCATTTCTCAGTCAAAATGTTCAGCAGGGGAATAGCAAAACAAATAGTTTAAATAGAATGATCTTTGTTAATCTCGACACTAAGGACTATTCTACACTAGAAGCACTACACAGCACCACTGTAAGTAGATCTGCTTTGGCTATACATCTGGACTGAGTGGGCAATCAAACCATCTCCAAAAGCAATGGCAGCTATATCAGCAGGTGAAGTTCTCCTGCCAACATAGCACTGTCCATATCAGTATGCACATATGCATCATTTACATTGCTCCAGGGGGTGGCGGGTATACAAACACTTAGTCTATGTCTACAGTGGAATTAAATACATGCAGCTGACTTGTGGCATCTTACTGGAGTATGGGCTACAAGGCTGTAAAATTTCAGCATAGGTGTTTGGGTTTAGGCCGGAGAGGAAAAAGTCCCCCTTAGTCTAGACAACAGCCCAAGTTCAAAGATCTACACTGTAACTTGGTAGTCTGGGCCCCACAAAACCAAAACAGCTGACATGAGTCAGCTGTGAGTGTTTAATTACAGTGTAGATATACTGTAAGGTAAACATCATATTACTATTAATTTCAAATTTCTCTATAGCCCATTTATTTACTTTTTGAAACTGTATCCATTCTGAAGGAATTTTGTGAACCCAGCCAGCTAAAATACATAAAATCTCAGAAAATACACACTCCAAATCCAACTTATAATTGTTTATAGTCCAATTCAGTCACAAATTTACTATATTATCTAAAAATACAGTTAAGTGTTTCACTTCATTTTAATATTTATGATGCTCCTGCCAACAGAGTACTAGAAACACTAGCCAAAGAACTAAATACAAAACTTATAACTAGACAGGCCAACATTTTCCAGACAGATATTTCATTTGTCAAAATAATGCAGTTAGGTCATGTGGAAAGTAATTGTAAATTGGTATAATATTAAACAATTCTCTCTATATATGGATTTACCTTCCATTTGCAAAATGGGCAGAAGTGCTCATTTTATAACTTTTCTTAGCCCAATGTTTAGGATTAAAAAGCTCTACTACTGCAGCTGTTTCATTTTCAGAAAATAATTAGTCATTAGTGCAGGGACATGAACTTGGGACTCCTACCTCCATGCTGAGTGCCCTGACAGCCTCTCTCTCTTTGGGTATGTCTACACTACAGCACTAATTCGAACTAAGCTAATTCGAATTAGTGCATCTAGACTTAAAAACTAATTCGAATTAGCATTTTGCTAATTCAAACTAGTGCATCCACACTGAGAGGATGCTGGGTCACATTTAAGGGCAGCTGAAACTGGTTCTGGCAGGGCATCAGGTCAGTAGTTGCTTTGTGTGTCTGCTGTCTGAGGCTATCTGAGGCTCGTGCTTAAAGGGACCCCCCTGGACAGCTAGTTCTCAGCTTTTCCGCTTGCTTGCCTACCTCGCCAAGGGACAGCAAAGCGTTTTTCTCTCCGCCTGCCTGTGTCGGTGATTCCCATTGGGGACGCCGCTGCAGTTGGCACCATGGAGCCAGAGCTCGCCCTGGGCATGCTGCTTCAGTTTTTGGACTTGCTGCTGGAAGCCTGCCAGTAATGGGTGGAGGCTGCCTGGCACCATCTGGTACATGTCAGTCCCCTGTCTATCCCCCTGGCTTCCCCAGGGGCCATGAAGGAGCGGTAGCAGTGCCCAGACACCAGCGTTCCCCGCCGCATCTGGCGTCTGGACACCAGTAATGACTAGTGGGACCGCATCGTCCTGGATCACTGGGGAGACCAACAATGGACCCAGAACTTCAGGATGAAGAAGGACACCTTCCTGGAGCTCTATGAGTAGCTCGCCCCTGCTCTGTGGTGATGGGACACTTGCATGAGGCCCGCCATCCCCCTCCAGAAGCGTGTGGCCATCGACCTGTGGAAGCTCTCCACACCGGACAGCTACTCATAGAATCATAGAATAATAGGACTGGAAGGGACCTCAAGAGGTCATCGAGTCCAGCCCCCCGCCCTCAAGGCAGGACCAAGCTCCGTCTACACCATCCCTGACAGATGTCTATCTAACCTGTTCTTAAATATCTCCAGAGAGGGAGATTCCACCACCTCCCTTGGCAATTTATTCCAATATTTGACCACCCTGACAGTTAGGAATTTTTTCCTAATGTCCAATCTAAACCTCCCCTGCTGCACTTTAAGCCCATTACTCCTTGTCCTGTCCTCAGAAACCAAGAGGAACAAATTTTCTCCTTCCTCCTTGTGACACCCTTTTAGATATTTGAAAACCGCTATCATGTCCCCCCTTAATCTTCTTTTTTCCAAACTAAACAAGCCCAGTTCATGAAGCCTGGCTTCATAGGTCATGTTCTCTAAACTGAAGTGTACTGATCTGTCGGGAACCAGTTCGGTGTGGGGAGATCCACCGTTGGAGCAGTGCTCATGCAGATACGGCACCCACCGGCCACTGGGCCGGAGGGGAGGAGGGCAGCAAGGAAGGCACGGGCTGCCCCAGGGAAAATGGGGGGGGGGAGAAGGCAAAAGTACCCTACACTGGAGGGTTCGGTCCATGCCGGCCATACTACACGCCGCATGTGTGGGTTGCTTCCGGGAGTGGGGTAGTGCCAGGGAATGAACACTCCCAAACACCCGGGCACCCCAGTGATTCGCGGTTTGCTGTGTCTCTCTGCAGGGGCTCAAGGCCATCAACCGGGTGCTGCTCTGCAGGGTGGTCCACCTCGCTGACCAGGATGCAGTCGTCCGGGGGTTCGGTGTCCTCGGCTTCCCCAACTGTGGGGGGGCCATCGACGGGATGCACATTCCCATCCATGCCTCGGAACACCAGGACTCCCAGTATATCAACCGCAAGGGGTACTTCTCCGTCCTCCTGCAAGCTGTGTATGACCACCGGGGCCAGTTCATGGACATTAATGTGGGAGCGACGAGGAGTCCTGTGGCACCTTATAGACTAACTGAAGTGTAGGAGCATAAGCTTTCGTGGGCAAAGACCCACTTTGTCAGATGCATGTGGGCTGGTCCGGCAAGGCACACGATGCCAGGGTGTTCCAGAACTCCTCCGTGTGCCAAAGGCTGCAGGCTGGGACCTTCTTCCCTGACCACCACATCAGGGTCGGGGATGTGGACATGCCCATCTGCTTGGTGGGGAGGCGGCCTACCCCCTACAGTCCTGGCTGATGAAGACCTACATGGGGCACCTCAACCTCTCCCAGCAGGCCTGCAATGCCACGTTCACCCGGGCCCACATCATGGTCGAGGGGGCCTTTGGCTGACTGAAAGCACAATTTAGGTGCCTCCTTACCTGCCTCAACCTCGCCGAGCACAATATCCCTCCCGTCCCTTCCGTGGTGGCAGCATGTTGTGTGCTGCACAATTTATGCGAACAGAAGGGGAAGGCTTTCCTGCCAGCCTGGATGGCTGAGGCTGACTGCATGGATGGCCAGTACGTGCAGCCCTGCACCACTGCCATCCGGGAAGCCCAGTGGAGGGCTGTCCAGGTCCGGGAAGCCCTGCGGGAGAGCTTCCAGGTGGAGGAGGAGGATTGAACTCTCCCTGCATGCCCACTGGGGCCTTCTTCCCCCCTCCCCCCTTCCCCTTTCCCCTCCCTAACTTCCTTTCCTAATGTCAAATAAACACACCTGTTTTGCCAACAAAAATCTCTCTTTATTGTACATAAATGGGGTTGGGGAGGGAGGAGCGAGAGTGGGAGAGGGGAGGGAGAAACCTGGGAGGAGGGAGCTGGAAGGGGGTGGAAGGGGAGGAAGGGAAGGGAAAGCTCAGGGTTGGGGGTCCTGCTGGCTCTCCCATCTCGCAGCACTGTGGGTGCAGGGGCGTCAGGGGGGAGTGGGTGTGGACGGTGGGGCAGGAGAGACGGGGGGTGCGGAGGAAGTGGGAGGGGGAACAGGGGTGGAAGGCGGAGCGAGAGCTGGGGTGGCCACAGGGGATGGAGCAAGAGGAGGCAGGAACCTGTCCACCAGGGTCTGGAGGTGACCTCTGAGGGCACAGCTGTGCTCCTCCAGCACCTCCAAGCTCCACTGCCTCAGCCGCAGGTCCTCCCAGACCCAGTGCTCCTGGATGCGGATCTGGTGCTCCAGGAGCCGCAGGTGCCGCCGGTGGTAGTCCTCCAGGTTCCTGGTGCACCTGCTGGCCCAGGTGTGGGTGGCTGTTTCAGGCAGGGTAGTGTGCCCTGCAGTCCTAGGTTCTGTGGCTGTGGTGAAACATGAGCAGTGGTCAGTTCTCCCTGGGGACACGGTGGGTGAAACCCAGTCCTCCTCTGCAAGGCTAGGTCCGCGTGTGGGGAATGGGCCAGGGCCCCTGCATGACACCCAGCTGCTGCTCCATTGTGGGCAAGGCCCAGGCACACAATCCCTGGGCTCCCTCTTCCCCCATGCCCACCAAACACATAAGGGGAGCATGAAGGCACTCACCTGTGGAGCCCTCCCCGGCCTTGGACGACACAGCCAATGTGCTCCGTGGGGTGCCTCGGGGGTCCTGGGTCCTGGGCAGGCTCCCTGCAGGCCCCTGGCTCTCGGCATCCTCCGCCTCCATGTCCAGGATGGGTCCCTCTGCCCCGGGATCGATCACCACCCGGGGGGCATGCACTGTGTGAGCCTCCAGGATGCGGTCCAGGCCCTCGAAGTGAGGGCATGCCTCTGGGTCAGCCCCTGGCTGGGAGGCCCTGGAGTAGGCCTGCCACAGGTCCTTAATCTTGCAGCGGACCTGCTCCTGAGTCTGCATGTGGCCTCTGATGGCCAGGCTGTCAGCCATGCGGCTGTAGACGGCCATGTTCCTGTGGCTAGTGTGGAGATCGTGGACATTAGAGGACTCCCCCCAAACCTCGATGAGGTCCACGATCTCCGCACTTGACCAGCCGGGCTCCCGCCTTTTGCAGCTCCAGGCAGGCTCCTGTGAGCCGCCAACCTGGTCCTGGGAAGAGGCGGAGGGCTGGGTGGCAGCGGGTGGCTGGCTGGGTGCTGGCAGGCTTGCAACTGGCCCAAGCACTGTAGTCAGACCGTGCCCCTTTAAGGGCTCCGGGGCCGAGAGGGGGGCAGAAGAGTTTCTCTGGTTGTGCCCAGAGTGGCCACCAGGGCAAGATGGGAAGGGCTAACCTCCAACTAGTTTGAATTAAGTGGCTACACAACCCTTAATTTGAACTACTTAATTCGAACTAGATGTTAGTCCTCGTAGAATGAGGTAGTTCGAATTAAGCGCTCCGCTAGTTCAAATTAAGTTTGAACTAGCGGTTTCCATGTATAGATGCTATGAAAGTTAATTCGAACTAACGGCTGTTAGTTCAAATTAACTTTGTAGTGTAGACATACTCTTTCTCTCATCTTCTCCCCTGCCCTCCCACCTATATGAGACTACTCTATAGTCTAGTTGCTAGGTCACCCTCTGCAATATGGGGATCCAAGTGCAAATCTCTGCTCCATTTTAGGCAAAGAAGGGAAAGAACTTTAGATATTCTCACGTAGGCCCGGGGAAAATGTGGCCCGCGGGCCAGATTTGGCCCACCAAGCCACTGGATTCAGTCCATGGAGGCAGTGGGAGGCCCCAGGCAGGTTCTCCAGCTTGCTCCGCAACCCCATGACCCATGCAGATGGAGCTGTAGGGCTCCTTTTCTGTTTTAAAACTGGAGGGGGGGGGAGACATTTTAGGAGCCTTCCCGCCACCAGCACATTCCCATTGGCTGGTTTCTGGCAGGAAAAGACAGGTGAAGAAGTCCCTAAGCTCCCTGGAGTAGTGATCTGACAGGCAGGCAATCAGGGCCCAGCAAGCCAGTATAAAAAAAGATGCTGAGTCAGAGCCAGGCAGTTCCTCATCATCCTGTCCCGGAGCTGGAACAAGTAGCATGAGCGTGCAAGCATGCACCATTGGTCAAAAGTGGGTACCCATGAAAAAAGGGTGAACTCATTTCAGGGCCACTACCTCCTCCAGATGACTTATGAGTCTAGGTCTTCATTTCCTTTGGTTTTACGTGAATATGTACCTGTAAACTAATAAATGTCATTTTCCCCTATTTTGTCAGTTCTTTCTTTAGAATTTCTGGATTATTTGACAAGAACTAAACTTTATTTACAACCACCAGGGTACTGAACAATCAGTTATTCCCTCAGCTCTACCTAGAACTAACACTGCCATTGACTGCAATACAGAAGCAACTACATTGCTTCTTTTCGTGCAAAAAACCCTTGTGCAAAAAGCATTGGCAGAAAATATGCTAATGACATTGCGACTCATGCTAATGAGTCCATCCTTAGCATACTCTCTGCTACAAAAACGTGTAGTGTAGACAGACTCGCAGAGACACCCCCTGCCTTCATTCTTGTTGTGCTGCTGGTTCCCTGCTCACCTCCTCAGCCCTCCCCACCACTTTCTTCACTACTCATTTAATGATGCCTCTCACCCACTGCTCTCCTGACTGTTTGCCTCTGAACCCTCCCATCCTTTTCCACTTGTGTCCTCTGTCTACTGCTCACCTCCTCACCTGAATATCAGGACAAATAGTGTAATTGTGTATAGGTCAGGATGTAGGACAAATGGTTAAATATCAAGAGAGTCATGATTTTATCAGGATACCTGGTCACATTAAACCTTGACTGTACTTTAGTGCACATAAAGGCTGCTGGATGTCTGTATTGACTGGGCTATTTTGAAGCTTCTTGAACTTCAGTAAGGGATAAATGAGTAGGTGTGGCAGTTAGCAAACTTTCCCTGAATAGCTTGGTCATTACTCATAGCTGATAAACTAGACTGCTAAAAGCAAACAAATAAAAATAGAAGTCACTAGAAACTGTTAAATTAGGCATCATTGTCTACCTTTCTATGCTGAGGAAGATATAGAGCTGACTTCTCTGTTTATTACAGTCAGATAATGTTCCTCCTCATAAACTTCACTTTTCTTAAACACACACTCTGGTACTGTAGTAAACAATATGAAATTGTAAAATTGGGTCAGGCTGGTATAATTCATATTATGTTCCAAGGTTTCAGATTATCCAGGAGTTTTACGCTAAATTACAGATCAGCTAGATGTGATGTTATCTACCCTTACAATAAATGAACCAGTTGGAATGGATTAAAGGATATACTAATGAAATTGACTAGAGATTAATCTGGAAGAGCTTGAACAGGCCTTATAGGTAAGCAAGCTTACTTAAAAAAATGCTTATCTCGTGAGCCTAGAAAGAGTTTAATTAAAGCTCTGTTTCTCTGATACTCAAAAGAAAACCAGCACTTAAATTTCAGTATTGAGTGTACTCTATGCTCTTTCTCTCTTCTCTTTCTTTACGTTATTGCTGATTCATAAGGGAAAGAACCTCACGTAGTGTTATGGGGACCTGAATATAAACTTACGTATTCTCTTCTCCCCTCTCCTTTCCCCCATCTGTCAAAAGGCTCATCTCAATGGTTAGTTTACATATAAATCACTATTTGAAAATGGAAATATGATCCATCATAGCCAACAACTATTTAATTTTTAAAATATCTTTATTTTCTTTTAAAAATAAGCTATTTCTGGCCAGTGTCTATACATATGCTGATAGTTACACATATGCTGATATGCTAACTATAGTTAGAGGATACCATAAATATAAATAGAAATGTATATGCTGAAGAGCTGCTTAAGTGAGTAGAATATAGGAATTTCAAAACCCTACGTTATATATTCTGCATGATCAAGCAATGCCAACCCCAAGAATCTGTTCTGTATCTAGCTACATGTCTGCCGTTCACTGTACTATATAGCTATACTTAGCCTATATGCTTCTGCCAGTATAGACAAGGCCTAAGAGGGAAGTAAAAGAATTCTATAGTATGTAGGGCTACATCTACACTGCACAAGTATTTCAGAATAAACTCTTCTGAAAGAAATTCTCCAAAATATTGAAATAGCACATCTACACTACAGGGAAGGCTGGAAATTAGTCTGAGGTAGGCTCCCCTAATGTGGACCTGCTATCTCGATTTAGAGCCCCAGGAAGCACTGGGGAGTAGTTACTTTGAATGACCTGGGGTAAGAGTTATTTCAAATAACTGCAGTGGATCAACCACACTATTGCTATTCTAAAATAGCTATTTCAGAAGAGATGTTATTCCTCATGGAATGAGGTTGACAAATTCTGAAATAAACCACACAATATTTCAAAATTATTTCAAAATAACGAGCTAGCTGTGTAGACACTTAGGGTATGTCTACACTACAAAGTTAATTCGAACTAACGGATGTTAGTTCGAATTAACTTTAATAGGCGCTACACTAGCGCTTCGCTAGTTCGAACTGAATTCGAACTAGCGGAGCGCTTAGTTCAAACTAGGTAAACCTCATTCCACGAGGACTAAGCCTAGTTCGAACTTACTAGTTCGAATTAAGGGCTGTGTAGACCCTTAATTTGAACTAGTGGGAGGCTAGCCCTCCCCAGCTTTCCCAGGTGGCCACTCTGGCAAACACCAGGGAAACTCTATTGCCCCCCTCCCGGCCCCGGAGCCCTTAAAGGGGCATGGGCTGGCTACGGTGCCCGTGCCAGGTGCAAGCCTGCCAGCAACCAGCCAGCAGACCCTGCACCTGGCACAGCTCGAGCCAGCCACCCGATGCCCTCCAGCCCTCCCCCTTTTCCAGGGACCAGGCTGGCGGCTCCCGGGAGCTTGCCCGGGAGCACAAGAGGCGGTCACTCGCTTGGTCCAGTGCAGACATCATGGACCTCGTCCACGACCTCCGCACTAGGCACAGGAAAGCGGCCATCTAGGGCAGGAGAGCTGCCAGCCTGGCCACCCAGGAGCAGGTTTGCATGAAAATCAAGGTGGTCCAGTGAGACCCCTGACCCTGAGCCCTGAGCTTAGAATGGCCGTACTGGGTCCATCTAGCCCAGTAGCCTGTCTGCCGACAGTGGCCAACCCTACGGACTCTGGAGGGGATGGAACAAAGACAGTGACCAAGCCATTTGTCTCATGCCATCCCTCTCCAGACTTCCACAAACTTCGGGCAGGGACACCACTCCTACCCCCTGACTAATACCACTCCATGGACCCAACCTCCATGAATTGATCTCACTTCTCTTTAAACTCTGTTCTAGTTCTAGCCTTCACAGCCTCCTGCAGCAAGGAGTTCCACAGGTTGACTCTTTGCTTTGTGAAGAAGAATTTTCTATTATTAGTTTGAAGCCTGCTACCCATTCCTTTCCTTTGGTGTCCTCTAGTCCTTCTATTATGGGAACTAATTAAGAACTTTTCTGTATGTACCCTCTCCACCCCACTCGTGCTTTTATAGACCTCTATCATATCCCCCCTCCATCTCCTCTTTTCTAAGCTGAAAAGTCCCAGTCTCTTGAGCCTCTCTTCATATGGGACCTGTTCCAAACCCCTCATCATTGTAGTTGCTCTCCCCTCTCCCACCCTCTCTCTTCCCCGCTCCCACCTCCTTTTCCCAGTCTCCCCCAGTTTTGTTCAATAAAGAGAGATTCTATTTTTGAACACAATCGTCCTTTATTTTGTACATCAGGAAGGGGTGCTAGGGAGGGGTAAGTGGAAGGAGGTGAGGGAGGAATGGGGTACGATTCCCCGATGGGGAGGACTGGGCTGGCTCTGCGGGCTTCTGGGGGTGGAACCTCTCCTGCAGCCCCCCAATTGCCCCCTCTTCCCAGATGGCAGCCTGCGGCAAGTGCAGCCGGTCTGATGGCCGAGTGCTGTGATGTGCCCAGTGTGGGCACTCCGGGCACTCCAAGCCAGGACTGGTTTTCAAGCGGGGCACACCTGAGAACTGTCTGTCCGGGGGGGAGGGGGGAGGGTCCCTTTAAGCACAGCCCTCGGCTAGCCTGAGACAGCATCTCCACGCTCTAAGTCCTCCTCTGATGCCCTGCTGGCACTGCTTCCGGCCATCCTTAAGCCCTGTTCAGGGTCCACTCAATGTGGACATGCTAGTTCGAATTAGCAAAACGCTAATTCGAACTAATTTTTAGGTCTAGCTGTGCTAATTCGAATTAGCTTAATTCAAATTAACTAATTCGAACTAAGTTAGTTCGAATTAGCGCTGTAGTGTCGACATACCCCCACATAGTTATTTCGGAATAACAGATGTTATTCTGAAATAACACTGCCGTGAAGACATACCCTATAACTGCCCTGAATGGAGGGCTCATCCTAATCTCCAACAATTCATTTAAGCCCTGAAACATGAAGTTTTGATATTCTACTCTCAGTATGTATTAAATCACAATACTACTTTTGAACCACAGTAGTGAACAAAGAGCACTATCATGCCTATATGCACTGGAAAATGAAAGTTAATCCTGGAGACTTCCTTGATAGTGCCAAGCTTTGGAACTTGATTCTTTCCTATTTTCATACAATCTTGTATTTTCATTTTAGCAGATGCTCTATTTGTGGCCAAAACCATAGATACAATACAGCAATGTTAGTATTCTTTCCCCCTCCTTCTTAAAGAAGCAATTTGTACATTTTAATAAGGTCTAATCCTGTATTTCAGTAGAATTACAAGCAGTAAAATTCATCCTGGCAAAAAGGATAACTTGAGGCCATATTGACCACTTAAGTCCCACATCAGCCTCATGTTGAGGTCTTTGCATATATTTCACCTCTAAGAAATGACTATTTATTACTCTAATTTATTTAACAACCTGCTCTTCTGTTAGCTAGGAGTGGGAGTAATGAGAAGTGTTTCCTGGGTTTGTGGCTAAGGATAGAGAAGACTCTGCAGCACTCCAAGCCCCTGCCAGCACCCAGCATTCCCCATTTCTTAAGTAAATAATGTTTTGTGCTTCACAGTAGAACAACAATGCTATCCTTTGGTAGTCCGTATATACCCCTGGAAGAGGATTCAATGTTTGCTGTGAGGCATATAAAATGAAATTCTTTTCTCTCACAGAAGCAGAAGCTAGAAACACACAAAGGATTCCACTGTGAGGGGGGGGGGGGGGGGAAAGCTTGGTAACATGTTGCCAACTGATAATCAGAAAAGGAAGTGTATAAATCTTCAAATTCTGTCATTTCAAGTAACACCAAAATAGCTTTGGCAAAAAAAGGCAAACCCTTTCAAGCTACACACACGTTGTTTTAAAATTTCCTGTCTTGAAGTATGTGGAATTTGCATAAATAGAAAGAGCCAAATTTTGTCCAGACGCTTATATTATATAAAGTCACTGATACCTGTGGGATTGCAAAGCAATGAATGTAAATCAGAACTTGCTCTGAAATGTTCCCTGTGACCATCACTTATACTGAAATGATACACAGATTTTTTTTTGTTCAGTACCTAGACATTCCTCAATTTCTCATTCTAACCTAGTCATTTCTCTGTACTTGACGATGTGGTATCCATGCCTAATGTGAAATCCAGATAAAATGAGACGTGGCCTATGGGCTCAATGCTGTTGCCCTACAAAGTATTCCATTTGCATGCTAGGGCCACACACAAGAAGATCATTACAGGGTTGGAGCCTGAATAATTTTGAAGAACATAATGATATATTTGGGGGAGGAGGGGAAATGCTACAAGTGGGATACAAGTTATATTGTATTTGTTGTTTAGCCTTAAAATCATCATTAGTTAAAACTAGTGACATGCTAGTAATGTCACATTTTGGTGACTTTTGAAATTGTAGTCCTGAAAGCAGGGGAAGGAAGAAAAAAAAAGTAGCTTAGGTTATCCAGAACTGGGACTAGAGACGATGGATATGTTTTTTAACATAATCATTTTAGCAACTTTCCACTATATCTGGTATCTGTGTTCTGTACAATGAATGAAAATTCATGTTCTTCAAATCAGATCAGGATCAGGTATTTCTTCTAGTTTTAAAGAAAAAAATAATTTCTTTCCACTGCAAGCTCTTCAGGGCAGGGACTGACTCTCATTCCATGTTTATATAATGCCTGGCTCAGTTTGGTCTCAGTACTAGATTGGCTCCCTAGGTGATACCGTAATAAAAATAAATGACTTTGTATATGATATTATATATCCAATTTTGTGCCAGTGAGGAAGAGCACTAAGCTGGTAGTAATGTTTTATACTTAGAAATTATTTATTTTCCTTGGAGACTTTATCAATGTCTGAACTTTTAATTATGTTCCCTCCCACAATCCCCAACAGGACCTGAGAAATATTTCATTCTAAAAGACAAAAAGGAAATAAGGAAGAGAGGTGAGGATTACCTCTTACAGGAAACAAATTTGGAGTAGAAGCAAGGAGGGAGAATCATCACTTGTATAATTATTATCCCTTTCCAATCCAGGTAAAATATGTCTCATAAGATGGTTATTGTAGGAGTTGAGGCATAAGAAATTTAATTTATAAAATTTGTTAAAATGTTGGATTACTTTGATTCTTAGGTATGCAATATAAGGGAAGGGGAATTATAACCTAGGTTGTTTCTTTGAGGACCTAACATATAGAATGTAAGCAATTTTATCTTTGACACTCATCTATTGTGCATTGAAGTCAGTGGATGCCTTTCAGTTATGTCAGTGGGTTTTGACTCATGCCCTATCTGTAAAATTCACAGTTTCAATGTAGGAAAAGGTTGGCCAATTTTTCAGATATTGCCCTTTGATGACTAAATGGGATTTCTCTTTATATTTAGATTAAATGTTCTGTTGTTAGTACATAAAACAGAGAGGACTTACCCATCCAGGTAAGTTTATCTTGACAGCCCCCCAAAAAAAGCAGAAGAGCAGATGCGTTCCCTGGATGCAGTGGAGTTTTTCCAGGATACCTCAGGTATCCCGGAAAAACCCCGTAACCTAGATGTAGCCTCTGTCTTTAGACAATATCTTAACTAAGTCTACCATGCTTGGTCCAGAGCCACTACCACATAAGATGAGAACAATAACAATCCTATCCAGCCTGTGTCTCTATCTTTGCACGTTTGTCTGCTGAGAAACAGAAATTGAAACCCCAGAAATTTCAGGAAGCTAGAGTTAGTAATTAGGAGCAACTAGAGCTATTAATTCATTTTTAAGAGATTGTAAGTGAAGGTGGAGCATGTTTCTGATATTTAATTGTAACTGTTATTTTAAATGAGAATTTGAGTATTTTATTGATTTTTTAAAAAATCTGATTTTAATAAAAAAGGATTTTTTATTTAAAAGATATAGATTTTTATCCACCTGGGTACTAGCATGATCCATAATAGCACAATGTGGTGACTCACATAATGTTAAAAAATCTAGTAAAAATCTGTAACGAGTCAAAGAATTTGGATAAGCATATGGATGTCTGAGGGCTTATATCGGCCAAACCTTGTGATGTTTGCCATCATTAGTATCTATTTACTCTTGGAAGCTTATTTACTGTATTGTTTTGTGTAGGTTGACTAGATTGAATATTGATATATTTTTTGGGAGACCATGCTATGGTAAATTGATTCCTGAATAATTAGTTCTAAGGAAAAGAACACATATGAAAAAGAAAGAAACTAGAAGAGAAGAGTCATTGTTAAGCAGTAAAATGTTCTCACTATCTAGACGTGTTGTTAAAACAAAAAAAGCAATCATGTAGCACTTTAAAGACTTACAAGATAATATATTAGGTGATGAGCTTTCATGGAGCAGACTCACTTCCTCAAATGTGTTGTGTTGGGTGGTATCCTGATGACTTAAAATCAGATTTTGTGTTTGTCAAAGAGAATTGTGCTCCTAGAGATTTTAGATGTTTCTCTGCACTGTGTATTCTTTTTCATAAGGTGCCAATTTTAGTGACTGAAAGACAAAAACTTATTTTTTTAAAGAAGGCATAGGATGAAAATTTACTTCAATGCAGATGCCTCCTCTACATCAACATAAGAAAATGTTGTTCTGTTTGAGAATGCCAAAAGCTACCTGTTTTGAAGATAGTATACAAGATGAAAATAATGTTGTCCGCTAATGAAGATTTGTAGTAAATATGATCATGACTTCAATGTGGACAAAACAAATTTATTTTATAGAAGGTTCAAAACAAGATTAGATCATATTTCTATATAGAAGTCAGAGGATAATGGCAAGAGACACAAATACAACTGCAAGACATTGTATATTCTCATAAATATGGCCCATTAGTTACATACTTTCTCTTTTCCCTACAAAATAATTACCAAAAAAAAAGGAAAAGAAATTAAATCATAACACACCTCATAAATTTCTATTATATCTTGTGGTTCTCTATAAGTTTGCATTTTAGAGGGGGAAAAAAATCAGATATCTTCCATGCTGTTCTAGTCCTTTGCTATGCACAATCAGATCTTTAATTAGTAATACAATTTTTATTTTTCTACTGGTATCTTCAACAAAAAATAAACTCTCTCTTTTTTTTCAAATGATTCTCCAAGGTATGTTGAGGGGAGGGAATTTTCTGTGTGTGTTTTCTGTTTTTAAGGTGAAAGGAAATGGTTTGACACTACAGCCTTTGCTCTCTGGTGCCAGAAAAAAAAAATGCTGTGCAAACATTGCCTTGGTGCTTCATGCGGAAACAATAGACTTGTTGACTAAGTATACTCTGGCCACCCTCAAAATATCATTCATTATAACCACTGACATTGTCTTTCAAAGGAATTTGCCTTTCCTAACTTCATGGGACTCTGTGCCAGAACTAACTTTTTATGTTAATACTCTTACCTTTATGCAAATTCATAAGTAGTGAATAGCACAATGAAATATGTATATATAGCTTTGACAAGCTAAAGCACTTGTTACATTCTCTTTTAATCTGAAACTCTAGATTTATTTAGGTTAATCAATTATAAAACAATTGCTATTGTTTTAAATGCTTACTAGGTAAGTTTATGGGACTATAGTGGTCCTGGTGAATTATGGTACATAAGCTCTCTTATTTTTCTTGTTGGAAGCTTATAAAACTACTCTACCGGCTTTAAGAAAGACTGGTATATCTTGTCTTCAGTGACATGTCTATGCTAGGAAATTATTTTAAAATAACTAAATTCAAAATAATAACTCCTGAAATAAAAAATTGAAATAGCATATTCCCACTACAGGCAAGCCTCAAAATTAGTCCAAGGCAGGCTCTGTTAATGTGGATGTGCTACCTCTACTTAGAGCCCCAGGAAATACTTGGAAGTAATCACTCTGGGTGTGTCTAGACTACACCTCTCTGTCGACAGAGAGATGTAGATTAGGCATGTCGAAATTGCTAATGAGGTCAGGATTTAAATATCCCACGCTTCATTAGCATAAACATGGCCATTGCTTTTTTTCAAAATGGAGCTTAGACAGCCTAGACACGGATCTTTCAAGAAATAAAGCCTTTTTCAAAACATCATTTTATGAGGCATAAGGGATCTTTCGAAAAAGGCTTTATTTCTCAAAATATCCATATCTAGACTGCCATTTTTTTTCAAAAAAGCTCCGTTTCGAAAAAAAAAAGCGGTAGCCATGTTTATGCTAATGAAGTGCGGGATATTTAAATCCCAGCTTCATTAGCAATTTTGACGTGCCTAATCTACGTCTCTCTGTCGACAGAGAGGTGTAGCCTAGAATGGCCTATGAATGGCCTGGGGGAGGAGCTATTTCAGAATAGCAACAGCAGAGCATCCACACTAACTATATTGAAATAACCGTTTTCAAAAAAGTGTTGTTCCCCAAGGAATGCGGGAGTTCAGATTTTGAAATAACCAGCCCCTTACTTTAAAATAAAATACTTTGTAGTATGGATACTCCACTTATTATTTTGAAACAAGGGGGGGTGTTATTTCAAAATAACTCCCCAGTGTAGACAAGGGCCAAGAGACATTATCTCTGGGAATTATGAATAGTGCATAACTGCTGTCCATTCTAATGATAATATCTGTTTTGCTGGAAGGATGGATTTTTGTGAATTGTTTTTTCAAAATTTGCCGGGTTTGAATGCAGCAATCTGGCAGAAATATTTCACTCTCAGTAAAAATGGTATGTGAAATGTGGAGGAAGTGATGGTGTATGAGGCCCCATATTTTACAGGAATGTATTCAGTACTTCAAACTACTGTATTCTATTTCTGTCTTTACTGGTAGGTCAATGATACTTTGTACTTGGATAGCACTATCAGATATTAGTAATAAAACACCTATTTGAAAAACATTTGCCTTCCTCCCAGATTCCCATGTTAGAATTTCAGCTATTTACTTTAAATTTAAATACAAAAAAGAACCAAGGATACCTAATGGACAATACTTCATTATTGTAACTCTCACCCACCTTCCATTAACTGTTACTACCCATTTCCTTTGCCTGTGAAGTAGTATAATGCTACTAACAATGAATATATACAATTGTCCACATTTTATGGATGTGGAAACCAAGGGTCCATAAAGTAAAGCCCAGAACTTCAAAACTGGGGGACACAATTTAGGCACCTAAATCCCTATGAGGCAGCTAAATAAGTGGCTTGATTTTTACAGGTTCTGAGTACTTTCAGGTTCCTTTGACATCACTGGAATTGCAACTATGGAAGACAAGCCTAAGCCATTTGTGCCTGATCTCTTTAAACAAATGTTATCACTCTATTTGTAGTTTATTTGTATGAGGTAGCACCCAAATGCATCAGTCAAAGTTGATGTCTCATTGTGCTAAAGACTGTCAATACATATAGTAAAGACTACTAGCCCAAATGTTTGCATTCATCCTGATGTACTTTCATACTTAATAGTCAAGGAGGCAAAATGTCATAAATCTTTATGAAAATATGAAGCTAGAAATACGGTGAATTTGGTCCAATAAAGTTTGAAATATAGAGATATAGGTGTCACAGGAGTCACCTAATGAAGTTATTGAAAACTTCTTGCAACACCTCACACTGTGCTGATGGTCTGTGTAGTAATCCATAACTCTCAGAACATATGATAGTTTATTAAGATGCTCTGAGCATTTTTAAGATGCTGAAATAAGTTATTTGATGTAACTAGATACTTTAATATTTATTAACACAAGCATATCACCTGCAATTGATCTGTTTTCAGTCCTGCTGCTGGTGATGACACAAGCAAAACCCATGACGGCATGTAGTTAACAGCTAAACATGAGAAAGCCTTCAAAGAGATATTGGCTTCTAATAATATTTGAAACCTGTTTTCATAGTTTGTTAGCATTTAATTTTCTTTCTGTCCAAGTGAAAAATAATTTTGAAATTCAGCTTTACATTTATCTTTTTTGCTGCTTATCTTTATTAAAATGTGTGTTGCTTGGAGCTTGTAAGAGTTTACAGACACAGCAACATAGTGTCTGTGTGCTTTCTTAATTATAATCTCATCTGGAAATAAGAAAAAATTCATTATGCTGTCTTGACTAGTAAATAAAAAAGTTGCTTTCAAGCCATTTAAATTTACTAATAAAAGTATTCCTTTACTTTCAGGCCAGAGAGCCACAAGACAACCTCCTTATACTGCTGGTGAAGATGGCCATCTACTGTACCAAGAGGAAGAAACTGGATGGTTGTGCTCTGTGACTATGGGACTTATTTATAGTCCCTCATTAGGTCACACCTCTAAGCAACATTTTGGTGAGAAATGTCCATGGACTGCTTAGATGCAGGAGAATTATTTTGTTTTCTGAGTAGGGTCTCAAGAGTAAAGAATCTGTCTCACTCCCCTTTTCTTAGTTCTGAGAAGAATTGTTGATTTTCTCCATTCCAATCTTTTATCATGCTAGACAGTCTTCTCCTAAATTCCTTTAATTTGTTATAACACCTGTCCCATGACACTTATTGCTTCAACGATGGGTGAGTAGTTTTCTAGATAACCAATGGCATCTGAAAGATCAACCAATGAAGCAGTAAGTCTGTTCTGAACTGGAGACCAATTGCTTTCATCATGTGTTGGCTACATTATTCAGATAAATAGTTTTTATACTATGAGATGGAATGGTAAAGACTTAGATCTGTTCCCATTTAGGCTTATAGATAGATGGTATAAGCATTCCCTCCGTTAAAGTCTTGCACTTTCAATTGTGTGAGAGGAACCATTGAACCCAGGCCACAAGTTAATTTGGAAATTGGGATGGTAATAAGACAAAGAAAATTAAAAGTTAAAAATTGGGGATTTGAAAGGGACCGCTACCAAAGAACATGCAACAATGCCCACTGCCCTCAAATATGTCTACTCAGTCTATGGACATTTCTCAGAGAAATGCTGCCTAGAGGCATGATCTAATGAGGGACTAGAAATAGATCTCATAATCACAAAGCACAAGTTTCATCCTCCTGGTGTGATAGATGGCTGTCTTCACCAGCACCAGGAGGAGGAAGATGAGGAAGATGTCTTTTGACTTCAGATGGCCACAGATTGGGTGTCCAAGGATAAGTGAGGGAGACATGTTGTCAGAACTTCAATAAGAGGCCCTGAAGGAGCTGAAAGAAGGTCCGCAGCATGACATGCTCTATGTAAATGTGTGTGTCAATATCATCCACAAACTTTATACGCATACTCTCTATGCCATTGACAAAGATACTGAACAGAATGGATCCCTGTGGGATCCCACTTATTTTATGCCCTTCCAGCATTATTTTGAATCATTGACAACTCTTATCTGAAGCACAAGGTACAGATAATTCCTGAGTATGGATTGGAAACAGACCATCTGGATTGCATTGAGCCTGCTCAAGTTGTGTGAGGGGAACAGCCAGGGTTGCTCATAGGATAAGAGCTCCATGAAGAGCTCATGGTGGCTAAGGATGGGGAGGAAATGTTTTTCCACAGTACCAACTCTTAGGCTGTGTCCAGACTCAGGGTTTTTTTTGAAAAAAGTAGCCTTTTTTCGAAAAAACTTCACCTGCGTCTAGACTGCAGCCGCGTTCTTTCGAAATTAAATCGAAAGAATGCGGCTTTTCTTTCGACGGCGGTAAACCTAATTCCACGAGGAAGAACGCCTTTTTTCGAAAGTGCTCTTTCGAAAAAAGGCGTTCTTGAAAGCAAACAGGCTTTTTAGAAAGAGAGCATCCAGACTCACTGGGTGCTTTCTTTCGAAAAAGCGGCTTGCTTTTTCGAACGATCCGCATGCAGTCTAGACGCTCTCTTTCGAAAGAGCCTCTTTCGAAAGAGGCTTGCAGTCTAGACATAGCCTTAGTAAGTAAGGGCTTGTGTACATGGCATGCTTATTTTGGAATAATCTATTCCAGAAGCTTCCAACATAGCTTATTTCAAAATAGAGAATGCACACTACTGGGAAGCCTCAAAATTAATCTGAGGCAGGTTCTCCTAAAGTGGAAGTGCTATTTTGACATAGAGCACCAGGAAGCACTGAGAAGAAATTACTTAGAAAGGCCCTGGTGAGGGGCTATTTTGAAATAGCAGCAGCAAAGCATCCACACTGCAGTTATTTCAAAATAGCTGTTTTGGAAGAGCAGTTATTCCTCATGGAATGAGGTTTACAGAAGTTGGAATAAGCTGACCATTATTTTGATATATTTTGAAATAACAGAATTGCTGTGTAGATGCTTGCATTGTTATTTCAGAATAATGCTAGTTATTACTAAATAATGGTGCAGTATAGAGGCACACTAAGAAAAGCTGGGGTCAAAGCTGCCCTTATATCCTGGAGCACAAGATAGTGGGCACATAGAATGGGAAGGCCCATTTGCAGGTCAGGCTCCAATAAGTCAACCCAGTCCTTTCAATCATAGTAGAAAGGATATCAGAGTATAGTGTCACCAATCAGGACCATCCTTTGACATTCCAAGAGGCACTCACCATCTGCACATGGAGGTGTGTACTGTGTAGCAGGGACTCTGGGGTTCCTTCAGCAGTTGTTATGGATCTGGTTCAAGGCTGAAGAAGTCCTGGTGAAAGACTGTCAGTCATGTCACAGCCCTGAGAAGTGTATCTGTATGGTCCATGCTGCAATCTATGCAGTGCAAATGAGTTTCTTCAGAGCCTAAAAGTGAAAGATATGAACTGGACTGCAGGCACAGAGCAGGTTCTTTTCACTCTCACTTGGAACACAAAGGAGGGTATGTCTACACTACCCTGCTAGTTCGAACTAGCGGAGTAATGTAGGCATACCGCACTTGCAAATGAAGCCCGGGATTTGAATTTCCCGGGCTTCATTTGCATAAGCGGGGAGTCGCCATTTTTAAAACCCCGCTGGTTCGAACCCCGTGCAGCGCGGCTACGAGGTGTACCGGTAGTTCAGAATAGGAAGCCTAGTCCGAACTACCGGTACACCTCGTCCAGAGTAGTGTAGACTAGCGGGGTAGTGTAGACATACACTAAGAGATATACAAGTGGTATGAATAGCCAAATTTCCTCCACCCTGAGCCGTGCTCAGAGAATCTTGAATTGAGGAACTCTTGAATTAATCATACTGTGGAACCATCTTTTGATGCAAACCCTAAAGACTTTGTTCATGCTTGTATCATTCTTGCTTGAAGTGGAAGAAAAATGTGAGGAACTTATGAAGGAGGAAACCTCAGTAATGAAATGATCCCTTTGTAAGATACAATGTTCCTTGAAAATATGTTACAATTCTGATTATATTATCTGTTTAAAAAACAAGGTTATTTTGAGCAAATTCCATAGGGCTACACAAACAATGAGGCATGCCTCAATCTTTCCCAGTCTGCCTATTTCCCAGCAACTTTATTACATTGTTCCCTCTCCTGTCCAGCAGCGGTGAGGGGAAAGAACTATTTAATGAAGGAAGTTAATCCCTTAAGTTTTGGGAGATGTTCTCATACGTCTAAACTTCTTTGTGCAAATTGGGCAAAGGAGAAAGGAACTGGAATTCAGTTATTAATTCATCCTTGGTAAACTCCTGTTGACTTCACATAAGTAAAGTTTTGCTTGCATAAAAATGGAAAAGGAAAACCACTCTCAGGATTAAGTCTTTTAGCAAGCCATTTATTTCTAATAAACCTTAGCTGCAAGCATAGGAACATGTAATATGAAGAGCAGTTTGCACATTAGAATACTTTGAAATAAGCAGATGGAAGTTCAAAATTAAGAATACAGTTCCACTTTGTCTAAGCTCAGAAAAAAAATAGATTCCACTATATTCCCCTGAAGACTTCTCTCTTGCTTATGTATGTTGAAGCATTAAGTGTCTTTGAATTTTGTTATTCTCTTTCTTTTGTATACAGGCACTGTTTGTTTAGCTTCTCTGCAAATTCATGCTCCTGTATGGTACTTCAGGTAAACAGAACAGAAAGTCAAATTGTCCTCCAGCATCTCTAGTCTAGCAGAACTAATTGTAGAGGTGAAGAAATGCTGCAAATATTGGAAGTATTTCACTAAAATATTTCTTTTCCTTTTTACTACTGGCACTTATAGCATTCATACACTGAAAACATAGGGTTAGTTCATTATTTTTTTCTTATACTGGTATAGGCTCAGATTTACACCATTATCAGTGAAAGCAGAATTAGGCTCATGATTCATTCTCCTGCTCTGCTTTTGGATATGATTCTGCCAACATGAAAACAGAAATTTCCTCTGAATGTAGGTGACCTTGTTAGTAGACTTCTCATTTGGATTGTTTAAATAGAAACTAGAATTAAAGTTCCCAGTTGCTTCTTTCTGCTGAAAACAGAAGAGAAAAAAAACAATCTAAAAGTTCCAAAGTTTTTACCTGTAAGCAGTATCTTGAAACAAATTAATTCAAGATGTCATCAGTGAAAAGGTTACATGCTGGTGTGCTATCATAATGATTCTCAGAACCAGGAACAAGGGAGCCTTTTGACAGCCAATTGTCCAGCCATGTAAAAAGGCTTTTGACAGAAGAAGTTTTAGAGGCTTTAGTACAGCTTTGTGACTTAGTCCAAGAGAGTTTACTATGCGAAACAAATTAAACACCTTAGAACATGCACATGGAAATGTATACACATTTTAGGACATTGGGGAAGGGGAAGATTTTTCTTTGCTTGAATTGCTGTGTTACTCTTTGTGTGTGTTTCTTTTCTTTTCTTTTCTTTTCTTTTCTTTTCTTTTCTTTTCTTTTCTTTTCTTTTCTTTTCTTTTCTTTTCTTTTCTTTTCCATATACTGCAGGGAATCCAATAATTGGAAATGGCTTCATTAGGATACAAAAGTAGGGGTAAAATATGGACACTTAACTAGTTAAATTGTCACGTGCAATAATTCTGTAACCCCCCATTTCTCAAACTGTGGGTCCTGACCCCCCGGGGGTTTGCGAGCAACTTAGAGGGGGGTTGTGGTATCACAAAGTTTGAGAACCCCTGCTGTAACCTAAGTAAGTAGTGGGGGAATGTTAATTAAATCATCCAGTGTTTCACTGTGCTTTGTACATATATTCAGAGACACATCCTCATCCCTAAGAAGCTTACAATTTTATTTCAGACAAGACATTTTACATGGTTATAAAAAGAAAACGACAAAAGGCACCCACAAAGCCTGCAAAACTTGAGTTGTGGGCAGTTTATACATATACTACTAGTCCCATCACATTCAGCGGAACTACTTATGCTGTTAATGTAATTGAGGTTTGTAAGTATTTGGATTGGGGCCAAAAGCAGAAAAATGTCGATGTACAAGGATGATGGAAGTAGGCTGAATGGGAGATTATCCAGGCCACCTAGCCCTGACTCAACAAAACAATTAAGCGTCTGCATATCTTTAAGTACATGAATAGTTCAACTAATTTCAATATTTGTGTGCTTAAAGATATGCAGCTGCTGAAGTATTTGCTGGATAGGAACCAACTTCCTGGTTCTGACATATATATTTCCCGTGTCTATGTAATTAAATGCAGGCTATAAAAAATAGATATCAGCAATAATCAATGACCATCTATCTTAAAATTATTGATCTTTGCCCTGACGTTATGTAGGCAAAAACGTTACAAACCTTTGAATTCAGATGTTTTTAATGAATACCCACAACATCACTTTAGAGCAGAACTTAAAATATCTTGGTTTAGGAAGAATGTGCTACTAATACAGATTCCCTGCCAAATTGCACTTCTGCCTGTTATATGATACACTTGAATTACTCTTTAGAAATAAATATACCATGCTGTTGTAAAGGAATCTGCTGTCATTTTTGAGCCTTGAGTGTTAACGGGAAAGCACAAGAGACAGTTATGTTGGAATTGGTTGTCCTTAATTTGGAGTGTCCATCCTCTGAGACTTCAAAGGTAAATTAATTCCTGTTTTTTATTCTTCCCCTGCAGCATGTTCCCAAGACACATTCTGAAATGTCATTAGTGATATGTGTGTCCATCTACAGACAAGTTGTTTGCCATAGGTTATTGTTTGCTCTTGTTCAATTGTCTTTTTGTTTCTTTTATTCAGCTTTATCTGTAGGTTATACAGCATGAAATTCATTTAAAAGTACACAAAGGACTTCAAGTCTTTAAACTTCCATTTTTCTTTCTCTTTATATTGCAACTAAATTTTACCAACCACTTTCCATACAAATACAAGTCTCCCATCCCATCTCTAGAGAAGAGTTTCCTAGATGTTGCTTTAGCCATTTTTATGGACCTTATTTGCAGGATTTTACAATTCAGTGTCAGATTTTTCAGGGTTATTTGCAGTTGTGTCAGCAAAATATAGATTTTGAAAATCCCTCTCTGGTGTAATGCCTTCAGCTTCTAGGTGTCAAAATCAAGAGTTTCACCCTAAGATTCACATGCCATACAGTAATTTTCACAGCCTTTCAACTAATAATTTTAACTATCTCAGAGAATCATACATTAACAGTTATTTGGATAGTGATGGGCTGTTGACTAACACAAGTAATAAGGTCCCTAATTTATAAATTCAGTGTGAGTTCTTTATTTAAGTTTCATGAAACCTGGACCAATACCAGCTCAAGATAAAGATTAAAGTTTTAGTATTAAAATGGGGAAAAAATGTTGTCCCAATGTGATGATGTTGCATAATCTAGAAGAGAAAACATAGAAAAAAAACCTTTGTGTGTGCACATAAATCACAACTTTGTCCAATCTATCAAGTCACTTTTTCCACCCCTTACATCAGGGGAGACCCAATGAACATTAATGAGTGCAAGGCCAGAATCGCAGAAGTAGCAATCAAGTTTCAAATAATAAAACATCTAGCTGAAGCATGGACTGCATATTGTGGGGTGAATAAGCTAGTAGAGCAAAGAATTTAGTTACTTGAATTAATTCTGTTCCATTTTTACAGCAGACCTGATACTTCAAACTCCACAAATTAATACCGTAACATCTTGAGTTGTCCATGAATACCCCACTACCTAAAGAATCTGCTGTTTCATGCAGAATACTTTATTTCTTCTCATTTATATTTCCATTGTACCAAAAATATTCCTTAAATTTACTCTGATGTCTGTTATAAAATGTATATGACCTATATAATCTACCCTTCTTTGATACAATGTACATAATAATTATATAATGAGCAGGCCATTGAAGAAACTAATATTAATGTCACTGAAAGATACATTGTTATTTAATATTGTTCCTATATCTGTTTAACACTTGGGGTATATCTAGACTACATGGCTCTATCGACGGAGCCATGTACATTTGTTTTTTTGGCAAAGGCAAATGAAGCCGCGATTTAAATGATCGCGGCTTCATTTAAATTTACATGGCTGACGCGCTGAGCCGACAAACAGCTGATCAGCTGTTTGTCCACTCAGCGCGCTAGTCTGGACGTTCCCCTGCCGACATCAAAGCCCTTTGTCAGCAGCCCTGGTAAACCTCATCCCACGAGGAATAACGGGGCTGCCGACAAAGGGCTTTGATGTCGGCAGGAGAGTGTCCAGACTAGCGTGCTGAGCGGACAAACAGCTGATCAGCTGTTTGTTGGCTCAGCGCGGCAGCCATGTAAATTTAAATGAAGCCGCGATCATTTAAATCGCGGCTTCATTTGCCTTTGCTTACAACCCTAATCTACATGGCTCCATCAATGGAGCCATGTAGTCTAGACACAGCCTTGAAGACAAGTGAAAAGCAGGGAGATATGAAAAAGGATTATAATTATTCTAGGGAACCCCTCTTATCACGTTTCACCCCTTCATTTCAGATTTTGTTTTCTTTCACCAGTAATTCCCAGATTTAACAAAAACTATTTGTTCTTTTTTGATCTTTTGCTCAAATTTTGCACCACTCAAGTACAGGTCAAACCTCCCTCATCTGGAACCCTCAGGACCTGTATGATCCTGAAGGAGGGCGTTTGCCAGACGAGGCCCTACTGCCATTCCCAGCTGCCGCCCTGCTGCAGCAGGTGGAGCTCTCTGGCCTCAGCCAAAGGAGGCTCAGCTGATCCATGCCCCCAGCCAACAGGGACTCCCTGTACCCATCTAGCAAGGCTCCCCACCCAGCCCTGCTTCAGCTGCTGGTCACTGGCTGCACATTCTGTCACCAGGCCACTAGCCCTCCAGGCTGCATGCTGGCTTAGCTCTCAGCCACTGGCAACCTCTGTAGCTGGGGTTCTTTGGTCCAGAAACATCCACAGTTCTGATGGACCACAGATGTTGCCATACCAGAGAATCCCAGACCATAGAGGTTCAACTTATGTGTGAGAAGACTGATTTTAAGAAAATCAATTTCAATATTTTAGATAGATGTGTTTATGTTAATAATCATTCTAACCGTAAATGTGGGGTTGCCAAGGTAAATCAGTGTAGTGGAAATTCCACATGCATGAATGTGTGTATACCGAAAATGTGCAATTCATGTAATAAGCAGCATTTAACTTCAACCTTTTCTCTAGCTGCTTTTTTTCAGTCCCCCCAATAAGAGACCTTTTATTTATGCCAATAACTGTAAAGTTATTTTGTACATTCATTTTACCCATTTTTGTGGTAAACCATGATTCATTCTTGGGGAAATGTTAAACAAAATAATAATCATTTAGCCCTATCCCAATATTAAAATACAGTAATGTCCTGGCTTGTGATCTTTAGGCCCTGAATTCCAACTGCCACAGCTTTTTTTTTTTTTCTTTTGGCCCTGCTATTGTGTTGGCCAGGGATGATAGTGACCTTGCCCCTTCACTTCTGATTGTTCACTGCAATTGGCAATGGAAAGGCTAGTTGCCTGACCCAGTCCAATGGGGGATGGTGGATGCAGCAGACAGACATGTATCTCTGGGTGTGTCTAGACTACAGGGTTTTGTCGACAAAAGTGGACTTTTGTCGACAAAGCTATACCTGCCTCCACACTGCCTTTGAGTTATGTCGACATAACATCGACAAAACTCAGCAGTTTTGTCGACATATGTAAACCTCATTCTACGAGGAATAACATCTTTTGTTGACAGAGTTCTGTCGATAGAAGGCATTATTGCATCTACACTGTCCTTTGCGTCCACACTGCAGCTTGCTTTGTCAACAGAACTGGATGTAGTCTAGATGCTCTTTGTTGACAGAAGCTTTGTCGACAGTATCTGTCGACAAAACTTCTGTCGACAAAACCCTGTAGTCTAGACGTACCCTGTGTGTCCTACATTAGTAGAACAAGTCTAGGAGATACATCACTCATGTGCCGAGATAGGAAATGCCTACTAGCCACTGGACATATTCCATAGCTGGAGGAATTGCTAGAAACTGAAGTCAAAGCAATTGCTGAGTCTGCTTCTGCCTGTACCACCGCTGCTGGTCATTGTATCACTATTTGTGCTTCCTGTTCATTTCTTGTTTAGTTTTCAGACCCAGATATTGTCTTAGTTTAAGTGGAGCTTGATGATTCCAACCAACTCACCATTTTTATGGCACAACATTTACAGTAATTCCATGTCAACAGTCTGCCAACAGATTGTAATTGATATAATTGTTCTTTTATCTATTCATTTTTATTTCATTTTACATTCAGTTCTTTTAATTGTCTAAGTTGTAAAACAACATTACTTATGTTTCAGTAACACCTTGAAGCTTATGTGCATATATTTAAGTAGTTGTCCATATATTGACCAGAAAATTTCAGGAAAGACAAGAAATGAAAGCACTTGTGCTTGTAATTGTGTTTATAAATACATAAGTACTATTTTCTCAGCCTACATGTACTTAAAATATGACTTTGATAGAGTAGTTGGCATTTAGTTTAGTCCATTTTATCAATATCTAACAGCAAAACTGCTTTCTGGTTCATCTTACATGTATGCACCATGACTGATCAAGAATCGAGGAATGTACATGATATATTTGGCCATTCCATGTAGCATTCATTGCTTCGAATGTGTACCTGACAAATCCAGAACTGGCTGCAGAGGCTTTCAGGATATTATAGCAAGGAGAGGACTCAACATGTGGAGCTGGTGCTGGAGACTGTATCTGGTGGCCACAAGAGCAAAAAGCCTCTCAGAATGCTCCTCCTGCATTGCTGTCTTTCTCCTTTACCATGTTGTCAGCACAGTTCCTGGAGCATGACCATCTCCTCTTGTACTGGGCAGCCTCTCTCTCTCCAGCCATCTGTCCTTCTTCTTGATCACTCAATCCTCATCCAAAAATGCTCATCTTTCATTTTTTCCCTCCTTGTCAGGTATTTGAAGGTTCCTTCCCCAAGGCTCCCTGTTCCTTATTTCTGCTTAGCAGAGTTGGAAGGGAGTGCCAAGGGAAATGAGAGCGCACATTGTCTTAACATGTATAAAAAATACTTTGGTACCATCAGCAATGGATCACTTCAAAACAAAAAGAGTTTGTTTGTTTGTTTGTTTGTACTATTCAGTTTTATTTTATTCGCACAAAATCATTATCCAGTTCAGAAGATTCTGTAAACTAAGCTACAAGCTGACACATCATGGTAAGATGCTAATAGTAAAATCAATTAATATCATTTATTAAATCCCCACATTCTCCCTCATGAGGTAGAGTGTTCCTGTGATTTACAGTCCTATCAGACTAGGCAAGCTATGGAGGACACTGTTGATCCGGATATATCTGAGTGCAAGTATGAATTTCTGCTCCAGACCAGTGAAGAAGATCTATCCTTCTATTCTAAGGAGATTTTTTTTGGCACATGGTGACTGACCAGCATATCTTCAACTGCAGGGGACTTCTGAGTTACAGAGGTGGCCTTAATAACTATACTAGCCCAGGGAACACTCCAGAATTCCTATCTTGTAAGAAGCTTGCATGAATCACATGATAGGAATTGGTACAAAATTTTGATTTAAAGCAATAAAACGTTGATTTAGAATGGGCATTCTTTACAGTGTCCTTACAAGAACCCTGCATTCCTGCATAGATGTGATTGACAGTCTGGGACTGAATACATCCTCTGCTACAATGTGGACTCATAATACAAGCATGATGGGCTAAATGCACCTTCTATGGTGTTTAGACTCATAATACAGACAGGCTGGTCTGGTCCAGTCAGGTGTGCTATAGTTGCAGAAAAGAGAATGTAAAGCTCATACATCTAATGCCCTAACCCATTTTCTAATGATAAGTCTATACCTAGTAACATTTCCAAAATGCTTCTTTAAGGTCCATTCTACCTCCTAGTGTCCATTTTGAATCACACGTAGTGTCCAGGGGAGAGGGATGCTAAATAAATTGCCTAGGATCTACTCTGAGTGGAAACACATTTCATTGCGCTGCTTGCAGTAACAATAATAATGTAATCCAGAAACACCTCCTTTTCTTATACTGATTACCAGAAATATGATGGCAAAAATAAAAAAGGTTAAAACAATTTCTGATTCCAGCTCTTCTTCTGCCACTACTTCAGTTATCCCCAAACAAGTCATCTGAATGTGAAACCAGTATGCACAGTAGTTACTCCACTAGTACAGCCTAATCAAGGACCATCATCAGGGTTACTTCAGGTGCTTAATCCTGGATCAAGTGCTCTCTTCTGCTGCTGTGTGTGATTGTGGGTTAATCAGAGTATCACCCTGTTCAGCAGATTGTCATGCACCACTGTGTGACATGCACCGCTCACGGCACTTGATTGAATTCCTTGTAGAAGAGGCAGGTAAAAGGGGAGTTCCCTGACATGCAGTTATCTCTACTGGTTGATTTTGAGGCACCTGACTCACTCTCTCTGTTGATGGTTTGTCCAATAAATCCCCAATGCCTCCAGCCACTGATATTTCCATGTGCACATTTTCCTTTCTGAAGTCAAAAGCCATTTTTGTCTCAAACCTGATATTTACCAGAATTTGACTGTGTTCCTCTGGCCTGCTAGCATAGTAGTGTGCTGAGGTAATGCTGACCATAACTAATGGACAATAAGGTGAACTATGTATCCTTGAGCAATCATATTGGATGGGTAGGAATGGTGTCCCTAGCCTCTGTTTCTCTGGAAGTGGGTGACAGGGGAGGGATCATGTGAGGATTACCTGTTGTGTCCCCTCCCTCTGGGTCATCTGGTATTGGCCACTGTCAGCAAACAGGATACTAGGCTGGATGGACCCTTAGTCTGACCCAGTATGGCTGTTCTTATGTTCTTAATCTTTGTGGAGAGGAAGGGTTAAATGCTGTGCAGCTATATTTGAATCAGGAGACTGCTTCCTTTTCTGGGAACTGAGTGGGAACTTTGAAGATAGAAGGTCAGAGATTGTGAAATTGTTGGCAGAAATTCTGGATACAAGCCTGGTGAACATACGGTATCCATACTGCCAAATTGAGTGGCTTTGGGCCTATGCAACAGCAGGCCTTGGGCTCCCACTCAAATTCCTGGATGAGTCAGCAGGACTGAGTCTTGAAAGATCTCTGGAATGAGTTGGAAGGCTTTGTGCGTGGATGGCAGTCATGGAGGAGATTGCGCTTCTTCTTGAGTCTGAGACCAAATTTACCATGCCATGTAAGTATACCCATAGGATATGCACTCCAGCAACTAGTCCAAGCTGCTGCTGCTTCTGTCTCTGGCTACAATGTTATTTGTATTGTGCTATCTTGAGTTGAGCTAACATATGCCATCTACCCATTTTGGGAAATATGAGTCCAGTATAGACAGGCCCTTGAGGTTCTCCTTCTGAGTTAGGATTGAAGCAAAATGGAAAAATAGAGGCCTGCAGTTCCACTGACAATGTTATCTGTTATCTGTATAGTCTGTCTTGTAATGAGACATTTTACAGATCAAAATGATTCTGTTAGTGCACTCCACTTTATGGGGACCGCACATATTTTTAAATCAAACTGAGGAGACAGAATTAATATTCCATAAAAGGGAAGCTTTGGCTTTTTTTTTCTGTTTGAAACTCGAATGGTGTCACATCTTGGATGGAATGAAGATAATAATTTTAATTCCTTCTGAGAAAAAAAATGAATATATGTGGTGATATGGAATAAGGCTGATGGTAATAATCAGAGGGACTGCTCTTCTTCCCAGAACCCACAATCTCAGTGTTGGACTGCTAGTTTACACTGGTCGAAGTGAGAGGAGAATCAGGCTCTCTTATATTTAGTGATCAGAAATAGTCAAAACAATGAATATTATCTCTGCTGGTTGGACTGTTTTTGGGAGTAATATTGCCTTCATCTTTCAAGTGAATGGTTCTCAACTGTCTTCTACACTTTGGGAACATTCTTCATTTGCTAACCTTTGGTCTCACCTATTACCTGAATGTTACATGGAGAAAAAAATTTGAATAGATATTTTGCCTACCTTCATTCTTTGATTAAGTTGTTGTGCGCTTATGTCACCTCATTTAGTACTTTCCTCTTCATGAAAGCCATTTGATTATTCTTGATGATAATTGATCAGAAATTGCATTTTAATGATGTTTAATATGTATTTATTCAAAGATTGGGGCTTTGTTTGGTCTTTTAAAATATCATGGCTTCTAATTGACTTCCTAATTGGTAATTGCTCTACTACTAGCAATTTGTTTGTTTTTATGGAGATAAGTGATTCACCTCAGTTCATATTAATGAACTGTTCTTCACACCTTTCTTCATGACTTGAAACTTTTTGTATATGATTTTTTCTCCCATTAAAACATATGTCTATGTATATATTAATATAAGTTCATGAGTATTTTTGAATAATTTGGGAGTCAGAATTTCTGAAGTATTCATTTCTCTTTTGAGAATTATAGCCTTTCCTTTTGTATCTGATGATTTACAGCTGGGTCACCCACAAATTGTTTGCTAATATCTTTACTAATTTTCCTAGAAATACATTAGATAGTGTGTGCATTAGATTCTCAGATATAAGTCATTCCTTCTTCATTATGCAGGCACCCCACAGGAAATGGAAAGCGGGCTTCAACAGTCACCTCTCACATAGTTGGGATGTGGAATTGCCTTACATAGCTCTATGCCATCTACTCCTGGCTTCCTCAAAATGCATGTTCGCAAATTGTGTCCCCCTCCAAAAGCTATAATTTGGCTTTTCAAAATAGACTCTCTGTACTCGGTGAAACATTTCATCTCACTTCGTGCTACCATAGTTTTTTTTTTATTTTAATTTATTTGTTAAATTTTGATTTTTCAAAAACAAAGGAGAAAATATTCCTCAGACTATAAATTCTCCAAGGGAGGAGGAGAGGTATTATTGTAGCCCCTAGCAGCTCTAGCTAAAAACAGGAAACAAAGTGTTTGTGTGATTTTACACCCATATACTGGTCTATGTTGACTGTTTACACCCCTTTGCCTCCTGCAGAAACTAATATACTCTGATAATACAGATAATTATCCTTGCACCTCAAGGACTTCCTGCTCTACACTGAGACCAGCTGTCAGGATGTTAGCAGCTCAGAGCTCAGGGGAAGCTTCCACACAGCAATTCCAACAGTGAAGTTGTGTCTGCTGCACAAGGTAGAGTTTTAACTCCCTGACATTAATTGTAGGGATGTGAAACATAGGTAAGTGGCTAGTGAACAGCCCCCTCTGTTGAAAAAGAAACAAACATATTTAACAAGGAGTCCAGTGGCACTTTAAAGACTAACAAATTTAATATACTCTGATAAATTTGTTTGTCTTTAAAGTGCCACAGGACTCCCTGTTGATTTTGCTGAAACAGATACATGACTACCTGTTTGAAAAAAACATATTGTTTTTCTTTCAGTGGAAAAATATAGTGTTTTTTTGAAGATTTAGAGAACATTTTGAATGCATTGTATTTTTTCAGAACTTATAAAAAAATAAAAATCCTAAGAGGCAGCTAAGGTATTTATATCTTTCAGAATGTTTGTAGTGGTTGTAGTATTTGAACTTTCAGAATGTATAGTCTTGTGTATTTGATATGTCTGTGATATATTTGTCTTTATAGAATATTCATTTTAACAATTCAATGAAATAATACCTAGTAAGCCAAAAAAGTGTTCAAGAGAATTCTATATGGAATAATAGACTTGTCTACTGAAACAACATTAATTTCATTTATACTTCTTTGAAATGAATGAGACTACTCCCCATAATAAAACATAAAAAGACAGATAAGTAGCTACTGAAAACTGACATCATCTTTAATTTCAGCCTCCCTTTCCCTCCCCCTTCCCCCCAGGAACTGGCACTGGCATAGATCCAAACAGTCCTTTTTTTATGGTTAACTATTTAATTTTTGGACACAATAGATACAAATAGCTTTACCAATTAGATTTAATGTTTAGCAACTCCAGATGCAACATAAAAAGGTACAAAATATTTGTTTTTAATATGTAGCAGATACCTATATTCTAGAGTCATGCAACCTTTTGAGTCATGTAATATATCAAAATAATAAGGTTTAACTCTATTATCCTCCTTTGGGTATGTGTAGGTATCTTAACGTTATTAAATATTTTGGCCATGTAGTATCTCAGATTAGTGTTTGGATGGATTTCCACCAGAATTTGTAGTTTATTTAAATTTTCATGCTGATAGTCCAAAAATGTAATATAAACTGGCAATGTGATTTGTTGGTGTAGTTCCTTTTTACACATTTTTTATTTAATGTATTACTAAGTATTTATAACTGCTTCATTTAGATAACTTTATTTAGAAATTGCTGAAGCTCTAGGGTTGTACTGCTCTCTTTTGGTTATTTGTGTATTCAGGTTGTTGTTGGTAGTCTGTCATGTCTGATGATGATGTCTTGAGCTTGCACAGGCTCATCGATTGTGGACTTGCATGTGGCTGAGCAGTCGAAGCATTGAACAGCATGAGCGTTCACAGTGGGGACAAAGGAATTGTCCTAGCTCTGTCGGTGTAGCTGCTACTGTTGCTTTTCTCCTCTCACAAGCATCAATCAGGCATATGTGTCGCTGCTCTTCGAAGTTGTCATACATGTGTTGTTTGAGAGCACACCAGCCTGTTCAGTCTTCTGCATGCTGCTCTAGTTGCTTTGTATTTAATTCAGTATGAGAAATGTTGGCCTTTACACAGTCTTTATACCTCTTGTGAGGCCTACCTTGTTTCCTTTTGCCCTGGGCAAGTTCACCATAGAGGAGTTGCTTAGGAATTCTTGACTCCTCCATTCAAGTGCCCTGTCCAACGAAGCTGGGCTTTCAGAATCATGGCTTCAATGCTTCTGGTTTCTGCTCTGTCATGGACTTCCAAGTTCGTGACTCTGTCCTGCCGTCAAATGTGCAGTAATGACCTCAGGCTGTGTTTGTGGAAGCATTCCAGTAGTTTCACATGTTTTCTGTACAAAGTCCAGGCTTCACATCCATACAGGAGGCTGGTCAAGACTACAGCCCTGTACACTTTCAGTTTAGTGGACTGTCGAATATTATGCTGATCCAATACTCCTTCTGTCAGACGTCCTAAAGCCTGATTGGCTTTGCAGATCTGGGTATTGATTTCTTTGTTAAGAGAGCCATCATTGGCTATCACACTGCCGAAGTACTTAAACTCATCCACTGTTTTTAACTCTGTTCCTTCAACAGAGATTGAAGGGGGGAGAGCAGCAGATCCTGGAGCAAGCTAAAACAGTACCACAGTCTTTCCTAGGCTGATGGTCAAACCAAAGAGGTGAGTGGCTTCAACAAACTTGTTGACAATAAGCTGGAGATCAGATTCCTTGTTTGCCATAAGTGTGCAGTCATCAGCAAAAAGACCTTCAAGAATGAGCCTCTCAAGTGTCTTGGTTCTAGCATTCAAATGATGAAGGTCAAAAAGTGACCCATCAAGCCTGTACTTCTTATAGACTTCATGGTCCCTGACTGCATGGCTGAGGATGCACGTAAAAAAGAGGTTGAATATCACTGGGGCCAGCATGCAGCCTTGCTTCACACCACTGGATATCTCAAATGGATCTGAAAACTCACCATTCGAAAAAACGAAGCCAGTCATGTCATCATGAAACAGGCATATGAAGTTGACAAATCTTCTTAGGCAGCCAAATTTTAACAGGATAATCCACAGGGCTTCTCTGTTGACAGTGTCAAATGCCTTGGTCAGGTCTATAAAAACGGCATATAGATCAAAGTTCTTCTCTATGCACTTTTCCTGGACCTGATGAACAGCAAAGATCATATCAATGGTGCTGCAGCCTGGACAGAAACCACACTGTGACTCTGGTAGGTTCTCCTCTGAGATGCTGGTGATCAGACGGTTAAGGATGACTCGAGCCAAGATCTTCCCAGCAGTAGAGAGAAGGGAGATGCCCCGATAATTTCCACAGTCAGCTTTATTGTCCTTGTTCTTAAAGAGCGAAACGATTGTGGCATCCCTAAAGTCTTTAGGCATGTCTTCTTCTTCCTGGATGCTGGTCAAAGTGCTGTGAAAGACTTCGAGTAACTATGGTCCTGCTGCCTTGAAAATTTCAGCATCCCAGGGGCTTTGCCAGAGCTAGTCTGGCTGATTGTCTTTTTGATCTCATCCATTGTAGGGGGCAGGTCAAGACTGTCTATCATGGGTTTCTGAGGGATCTGATCTAGGGCCACAGAGTCGACAATGAAGGGCCTATTGAGAAGGTTGCTGAAGTGTTCTCTCGACCTATCATTGATGATGCTCTTCTCTCTCAAGAGGGTCATGCCATCTGCAGACAGGAGTGGTACAGTACTTGGCTTTTGAAGGTCCATATATAGCTTTGATAGTACTGAAGAACATCTTGGAGTTCCTGGTATCAGCATAATGTTGGACTTCATCACCTTTTCTCTCCCATCACTCATCTTGCATTTTGTGAAGCACAGTCTGCACCTGACTCTGAAGGTGCTTGAAATTGTCATGTTTGGAGATTCACTATGTTAGGCTTTCCTTCATCAGACTTCTCGGTGAAGACTGAAACAAAGAAGTCATTAAGCATCTCTGCCATTTCCAAGTTTCCTGTTACTGTTTCTCCCTCGTCACTGAGCAATGGACATACCCTGTCCTTGGTCTTCCTCTTGCTTCTAATATATTTAGAGAATGTCTTCTTGTTTCCCTTTATGCCTGTAACTAGTTTGAACTTGTTTTGTGCCTTTGCCTTTCTAATCTTGCCCCGGCATTCCTGTATTGTTTGCCTATTTATCTTTTGTAATTTGTCCTAGTTTCCAATTTTTATGTCTCCTTTTTTATTTTTAGATCGGGCAAGATCTCCTAGTGAAGCCAAGGTGGTCTTTTGCCATATTTTCTATCTTTCCTACGCAGCGGACTAGCTTGCTTTTGGGCCCCTAATAATGTCCCTTTGCAAAACTGCCAACTCTCTTCAGTTGTTTTTCCGCTCAGTCTTGCTTCCCTTGGGACCTTACCTACCAGCTCTCTGGGTGTGTCTAGACTACAGGGTTTTGTCGACAAAAGTGGACTTTTAGCAACAAAACTATACCTGCATCTGCACTACAGATGATTTTGTTGATGGCTGTAAACCTCATTCTACGAGGAATAACGCCTTTTGTCAACAGAGTTTTGTTGACAGAAGGCATTATTGCATCTACACTGACCTTTGTGTCTACACTGTCATGTCGACAAAGCAGCTTGCTGCTTCGACAGAACTGGATGTAGTCTAGTCCCTCTTTGTCAACAAAAGCTTTGTCAACAATATCTGTCGACAAAACTTCTGTCGACAAAAGCCTGTAGTCTAGACATACTCTCTGAGCTTACCAAAATCTTCCTTCCTGAAATCCATTGTCTCTAATTTGCTGATCTCCCTTCTACCATACCTTATAATCATGAACTCTATGATTTCATGATCACTTTCACCCAAACTGCCTTCTACTTTCAAATTCTGAACCAGTTCCTCCCTAATTGTTAAAATCAAATCTAGAACAGCTTCCTCCCTAGTAGCTTTTTCAATCTTCTGAAATAAAAAGTTGTTTTCAATGCAGTCCAAGAACTTATTGGATAGTCTGGGTCCTGCTGTATTAGTTTCCCAATATATATCTGGATAGTTGAAATCCCCCATCACCACCAAATCCTGCACTTCGGATGATTTTGTTAGTTGTTCAAAAAAAGCCTCATCCATCTTTTCCGCCTGGGTAGGTAGCCTGTAGTAGACCCCTAGCATGACATCACCCTTGGTTTTTTCCCCTTTTAGCCTAACCCAGGGACTCTCAACACGTCCGTCTCTTATGTCCATCTCCACCTCCGTCCAAGTGTGTATATTTTTAATAAATAAGGCAACACCTCCTTCCTTTTTCCCCCACCTATCCTTCCTGAGTCAGCTGTACCCTTCTATACCAATATTCCAATTATGTGTATTATCCCACCAAGTCTCTGTGATGCCAACAATGTTGTAGTTGTATTTATTTATTAGCACTTCCAGTTCTTCCTGCTTATTACCCATACTTCTTGCATTTGAATATAGGCATCTAAAATTCTGATTTGATCTTGCCTCCCAGTTCTGCCTTGTCCCTCCTTTCTCTTTGCTATTATAGCCCACACTCCCTTCCATTTCCTATCCATCTCCCAGGTCTCCATGTTCTTCACTTATCCATGGGCTTTGTTCACCTTTGTTCACCTGCCCCTTTGTTCACTTGGAGTCAGGCAAGATAGAAACAAAGAGCAAACAGTTTTAGAATGAAGATGGAGCAGAAGTTAATGCAGCTTGTGATTAATGCAGCTTTGAGCAGTCAGTGTCCTGCTTCTAGTGGTCTTAGGAGGAAGCCAGCTGATCACTTCAGCAATTGGGCAGTTTAGTCTCTCAGGCAGTTTAGCTGTGGCACAGTTGTTCATATTAGATTGCCTGGGGGTGTAAGTAGCAGGTAAGAAAGCTAGCTGCAGGACCCTTATTCCAGACATTAGTTGCCTGAGTCTTGACATTTAAATTTTTTAAAACATCTGGTCTTAGGCCACTTTGGGAAATGGGACTCAGGCTTCTAAATCACTTGAGAGCAATAGAAAGTTTTGTCCTGGGTACAGCATACTTCCTACTCACAACAGCTGCCTAGCTATATTGAGAAGAGTATGAGGGAGAATGGAGCCAAAGTTCCACCAACTCACTGTCCCTTAAGGTTCCCTTTCTGCCAAGATACTACTAGAAGCAAGTAGGAGAAGTATCTGTTTCTGCTTCTTCATAAGCACCAGGGCTGCAATTCTGTCTACCCTTACACAAACCATGGAAGCAGAGGGGAGTCCTAATTCCCTCTCATCTCTGTGTAAGGAGAAAGCACAATTCAGCCCAGGGCATAAAAACAACCCTGAAAATGAGAAATAAATATATCTGCTGAGCAAGCGTGAATTTCTCTTTCTTTTTTTCCTCTTTAATTATAAATTTGTCAGGTTGCTGAGCCTAATTCATCAGTAGAGACTTTTAGAGCTTGTCTACATGGAGCATTATACAATATTGGAGAGATTTAAATTCTAATACTCACTAGTGTGATATGCACTAATGTACCCTGCTGGCATGCACTAAAGTTCTTCAGTCCTCATTAATTCAAGAGGGGGCAGAGTAGCTTTGGGAATAATATGATTTGTGATGCATGTCCAAACTATCCAGATTTTAAGAGTTCAACAAATTGAGGTTGAAATTGCAGAGATCTGGGAAATATTTATATGGTTTTTTTTCCCTGAATATTGGATGATCCAGGAGGAAATAACCAGGACATGGAACAATGGCAAATACAGTTATTTGAAATCCATTTATGTGCATGCTTGGCATCTTCTTTTGATAAAAATATAATACTTTATGCTAAAGGAACAGCTTCTCTGTCACTGCAAACTGCTACTGTCCACAGGCTCCTGGAAAAAAACTTTTGAAGATGCAAAACCTGTTGGGATTATTAGGTATCACAGTTGTAGCCAGAGGGTATATCCATATCTCATAGCCCTGGTCAACACTAGGGAGTTATTTCAAGATAACATCCATTATTTTGAAATAACAAGGTGAGCGTCCACATTACCAAGCCCGTTATTTCAAAATAATAGGCTTGTTATTTCAAAATAATAACTCCTGCTGATCAACCCCACCCCCACCTGCAGGCTCTTGGTCAGGCCTGCACCTTCCTATGCCTTCTTTTGCCCGCGACTTGGTGATATTGAGGCTCCCCTGGGACATCTATGCCTCTGCAGGAAAGTGCCCACTGTCTAGACAACATGTGGCCTTGCTTGAAGCACATAACCATTGTCTGAAAAGAGACCATCAATGTTGGCCCAGAGAATGGGGCTATGCTTCATGCATAATGTCTGCTGGGATGACAGTCATTTGTCTTCACAGCTGGTCCAGCTGCCATTATGGTGCATCCACCACCTCCATCACCACGAGCATGACTCCATGAGAGCCACAGGCAAAAAAGAAACTGCAAGGACCTGATGCAGGAACAGATGGCCAGCTTCCAGTCCCTCACCCAGAGGTCTGATGAAGAGCACCAGGAGTGGGCCCACTAATCGTGAGGAGCACTATGCTGTCTGGGAGCTGAGGAAGGTCATGTTCTTTAGTGGGGTCCAGGCAGCCTTTAGTAGGACTTCATCAGCCAGGGGAGCAAAGAGTAGGCTGCGCTGCCCAGGATGCACATGGGCATGTCCATGTCCCTGACTATGATAGTGCGGTCGGGGAAAAAGGTGCCGGCTTGCATCCTCTGGAACAGGCTTGAGTTCTGCAATATACATGGTTCGTGCACCTTCTCCAATCACACAACATAAATGTCTGTGAACTGGCCCTTGTGGTCCCTGAAAGTTGCAGCACCATTTAGAAGTACCCCTTTCTGTTGATGGCATCTGAGGCTCAGTGGTTAGGGGCCAGGATGGGGATAAGAGTGCTGCCTATGGCCCCCGTGCAGTTGGGGAAGCCCGTGGTGGCAAAGCCAACAACAATGGGGTTGTTGTTCCCCATGGTGATGATTCCCACAGCAGGATGTTGTTGATGGCCTTAACCACCTATGAAATCATAGAAACATAGGGTTGGAAGAGTCCTCAGGAGGTCACTGAGTCTAACCCCTTGCCCAAAGCAGTATCAATCCTAACTAAATCATCCCAGCCAGGGCATTGTGAATCTGGGATTTAAAAACCTCTACAGATGAAAATTCTACCACTTCCCTAGGTAACCTATTCCAGTGCTTCACCACCCTCCTAGTGAAATAGTAAAATCATCAAACCTGCATGAACACAGCCCTGACTGAGGATTTCCCCATGCCAAATTGGTTCCCCTCATAGTGGTAGCTGTCTGGCATGGTGAGCTTCCAGAGGGCGATGGTGAGGCACTTCTACACAGGGATGGCAGGTCTGAGGGGGGTGTAGTATCACTGGGGAGAAGGAGCAAGCCACTTGCAGTGCTCCAGGAAGGTAGCCTTCTGCATGAGGAAGTTCTGGAGCCACTGCTGCATGACAATGCAATCCCACTAGTCAGAACTAGTCACCCTCTGCAAGAAGCAGAGTTCCATGGTGTGCGGGGGATTATGGATCATTTGATGCATTAGGAGTGCCAGGCCTTGGATGAAGAGGTCCTCCAGTTCAGGCTGGTTGTTATGGTCCTGAATCACCACTTGGGCAGTGTGAATCGACTGTGCTATGAGGTGCAGCATGAAGCCCAGGAGCCTGGTACTGCTCTGCAGCAGCTCTGGCTTCATGTAGTCAGTGTTGTGGTGCCCACAGGGACAACCGGAGCACATTGTGTAAATTCGGTGTCTTTACAGGGGGGTAAACAGTGGAGAAGTGGTGTGTGAGATGTGTCTGTAGAGAGGAGCCTCTGTAAGCACAAGGCTCAGCTAGCATCAAAAAGTAACTACAGGAAGTTACTGCTCTCCTAATGCCCTCTCTGGAGTTCTTCCGGGGGCTTTAAATATGATACAGGCTCTAATCACGATTTCAAAATAATTCAGTGCTATTTTGATGGTGCCTTGTAGCGTGGACACACTAATTCAAAATAGTTATTTGGGGAGTTATTATTTCAGAATAACTTATTTTGAAATAATTTCAGAGTATAGGCCTGACCATAGATTTGAAAGCCAGAAGAGACCATCATGATTATATAATTTGAGTTCCTTCACATTGTAAGTCATGGGACCTCATCTTTCCATTCCTATAAAAGATTCATAAGTGCTGATTGAGTTACTGAACTTGAAGTATAGTTGGATTATCATGTTGCATCCCAAAGATAAGTGGAGGCACAGGGTTCTGCTTGAAAGTAATATAGTTATGGGACTGGAAAAAAAAACACAACCTACAGGGACCATGACAAAAATCGAATTAGTATGTTTCTTAGGCCATGACTACACTAGGAAATTATTTTGATTTTACTAAATTTGACTTCTGGACTCCTGATTTAACAAATTCGAAATTGTATGTCCTCATTACGCGGAAACGTCAAAATTAGTCTGAAGCTGTCTTCGTAAACGTGGATGCACTACTTGGATTCAGAGCCCCAGGAAGCACTCTGGGGAGCTTTGTGAGATGTCCCGGAGGCCAAAGAGTTTGAAATAGCAGCATCAGAGCATCCACACTAATGTTATTTCAGAATTACAAGTTTGGAATTGATGTTATTGCTGATGAAAAGCAGGAGTATTCTGAAATAATGGGCTTGAAAGTGTGTGCCCACCACTTACTAATTCAAGCTTGGGGGGTTATTTTGAACTAAGGTGTTAGTGTAGACCAGGGCTTACAGCGTTTTGGAGTTTTTCCCCCTTCTTCTGACTAATGTACAGAAACATAAAAATGAAATATAATAGGGGAAAATACTATTTAAATATTATTTTTAAAGCCACAGAGTATAAATTTAGCTTAGGTCAGGTTTTATCCAAACTCTTTTCATAATCTTTGCATGCTACTATTTGAAGAAATTCCTTTGAAATTCTCATCTTAACTATGGATCCTTAGGACATGAATATCTATCTCTATAGCCATGTCTGCACTATGAGGAAGATATACACTACTCGTTGATCTTCTGGAGTTCAATTTAAAGGGTTTAGTATAGACCTGCTAAATCAAATTTTACCCCCACTGACACCGGTATTCCTGCTCCTCATGAGGAATAAGGGAAGCTGTTGACCTCTCAGTGTGCAGATGTCCCAGAAAAGCAATTTAAGATGCGCTGACTCCAGCTACATAATTAACGTTGGTGGAGTTGCGTGTTTTAAGTTGACCTTCTGCTGTAGTGTAGACCAGGCATAAGGGTGTATCTATGTAGCACCGATAGGCAGAACCAATCCTGGGACTTCTGGAGCTTAGTGCATGAGCTTCAGTTAAGGATGTAAAGCAGATTCATTCTTTCCCTCTGTAAGTTGTCTAAGTACCACTAGCTGAGACAAAATACCACACCCAGAAGATATGTGGATTACATCTACACAGCAGAAAAGCCATCTGCTGCACCCAGAATCTGAGCCCAGGAGCAACTGACTTTGCCTTGTGGGGCTCAGACTGAAGTGATAAAAATAACACAGTAGACATTCAGGCTTGAGTTGGAGCCTGGACTCTCAAATCTCATGGGATGTAGGAGATGTATCAGAACCTAGACTCCAGACAAGCCTGAACATCTACACTGCAATTTTTAGTCCCACAGCTCAAGTCCCTTGAGCCTCAGTCAGCAGTAGGTATAATGTGGGAGGGGGAGAGGGGAAGAGGGAAGGAGGGGCAGTACTTTTCGATGAGAGCCTCAAAGAATGTATAAGTAGTCTAGGGCTGCACTCTTCTATGTTTAATGAAGAAGCTGTGGGTTCTGGGAGGGAGTTTGGAAGAAGGAAGGGGTTGTGATCGGGACAGGGTCTGGAAAGGGGTAAGAGCTCTAATGAGGATTCTGATGTGGAGGAAGAGTGTAGGAGCAGGTGCAGAATCTGTGAGGAAGTTGTGACGAGGGGCAGAGGTACAGAAGAGGGTGCAAAGGATTTCTTCCAATCTGGGGCAGGCGAGGGTGGTGACCTGGGCAGGGAGTTGTGGGGGTGGGGAGAAGGAGAAGGTAGTGTCACGTGAAGGCTCTAGCCTAGAGGTTCTTACTCTAAGTTGCTCCCAGTGACTTCAATGAGATCAAAATCTATGGCTTAAACCTATGTAAAAGAGTTCGGTAACTGACCCTAAAGTTTTAATTTATCTAAATGAGGAAGTAGAAAATACCCTATAAATATTGAACAAACAATGACTAAGATAATTTTATAATTATTTATTTGAAAACACGTTTTAAACATGGGATATAAAGCCTGTGCAACATAGCTTTCAAATCACCCTTGTGATAAATTGCAGTCATGCCTGACCATATGCCTCACAATTTCTGTGGGTATTGATAGATCTGTCCCTACCATTATCCTAGTTACAGAGTTTTCCCCTTGTCTTTTGATCTGAGCACATTTTGTGCGTATGAGAAAGGGAGCTTTGACATAAATGACAATCCCAATGTTCACCTGAGAATATATCTTATGTAGCACCAAGGTTCAAGTCACAGTGACAATGATCAGCTGCATGTTATTTCAAGCTTCTGAATTCACAGTTAAGCAGAAAATTAATTATTGTTGTTTCAAGAGACAAAGGTTCAGGTTTTAAACTAATTTTAATTTATCCCATAGTTCCTTTCTTGTATTTTTACACTTTATTCTTTCAGATTAATAGTAACAGAGAGAAAAAAAAATTTGAGTCATAAAATGTGTCAATAAGTGCACCACATTTGAAATCCTTATGCAAATACTTTAAAAACCCTACATTCAGAATTAGATCTGTTTTCCCTTAAGTAATATCCATAATCCGTTCAGAAATACTTAATAGAAAACTGTGTCCTCTGCATAAGACTCTATAAAAAGAAATATTTTACGGTCTTATTTTTTCAGATTTGATCAACTGTTCTCTGTGTGCTATCTGTTACTAAATATGAGATTGTCTACTGCAGCCTGCCAATGATTTACACTGAGGGATTGCATAAAGAGTTTAACATTCTATTCTGAGGTATCTACTTTCTCTTACCACAAGCCATAATGTATTTCCCACAATTAATCTGTCACTTCCTGAGTCAGTATAATGTGCTTAGCCAATTAGGATTCTAAACTACAAGAGGTAGTCTGGTTACAGACAAGCCTATATCAGCAAATGGTTTAAAATATTCCATTTTTGAAAATTCATATGCAGCAAGACTGAAACTCACTTTAAAGCCAGCACGTCCGAGATTGGATTTTGTGATATGGTTTACTAAATTAGCTTTGCCCCAGTCCAGCTAACTTCAAGAGTTCCCAATCCAATGATAAAAGCCCAGTTTCTTCATTCATGAAAACTCCCTATTGACTTCAATATAGTGTTTTGCCTGAGTTATGACTACAGCATCAGACCTTCAAAGCATTATTTAAAGACATTAGGCATGCATTTTGAGAGCACACAATGGTAGTTGTGTTTCTTTGATGCTCCGAGGATAATAGCACATCACTGAAGAACAGCCATTTACCCCACCATTGTATTTGTCTTCTTTGCAATATTTGCAGTATTCCTCATATTTTAAATGATAAATAACACATACAGTTAATTTAACTAATGTGGGTGTTAGGGGTCCAGTTTTTACAATTTATTATAGATAAGGGGAAAATTAAGATGAGAGAATTGTCTAAGATAGTTCTCTCAATTTATATGACTCTAATGCTCTGATTTTACAGGATACCAAGGAATTCCATACGCCTAAATTCCCTGTTGCATGACTCCAGTTTTACAGCTTTGTAAATCCATTGACTTTAATAGTTATGCCATTGTAAAACTGGTGTAAAAACTAGGGTTATTGATTTCAAGAAGGGTTATATCAGTGTAAAGCTGAAATAAAGCAGAGGTGAATCAGGTCCCATACTGAGAATAGACAATCTTTGAAAAATAAAAAGTAGAATTAATGTATGTGTAGATCTGGCACAGTAGAAATAATCTCAAACGTAATTTATTTGCTCTTTGTAGGCTGAATCTTTTAAGTTGGCACTATCTGGTCCTGTGGTCTGGCAACATCTGTGGTCTAGCATGATTTTAGTTTGCCGGATGTGTACTTATCATGGATGTGGCCAAGTTTCTCGTAGTCTCATAACATTTTTTGATAGCTACCAGTCCTGGCTTTCAGTGTTCTCTTCTGTTATTTAGCTCAAATTTACCCCTAAATGTCTTCTTAGAAACCAGTAAGCAATGGAAGTGTTGGTATTGCTGCTAGACAATAGAGCATATCTACACAGCAGCATTATTTTGGAATAAGGGACGTTATTCCAAAACCTGCCCATATTCTGTCCAGCTCCACCACATCCTAGGGACTGACCCCCCCTCCCCATTGTGGACTCAGGGCTGGAGACACTGTCATGCTCTTGCAGGGGGCAGAGCCGGTGCAGAGGAGGAGGCAGACAAGGATAGCAGCATTTTGATGCCCACCAGCCTGGAGATCATGCTTGCCCTGGAACTGGTACCCCCTACCAGTGTTCCCTCTAAGCTGCAGGGCAACACAGCTTCACAGGTGATTAATCAGCCCAGCCCAGTCAGTCAGCTCCTTGCACTGAGCCCTGAGCCTTTGACTGGGAAGGGCTGATTAATCACTTGTGAATCTGTGCTACTCCACAGCTTAAGAGGGAACACTGCCCCCCACTCAGGATGTCTCCAGGAATCATCTGAAACTGGGAAGGCCGATAAGGTGAGTGCCATTACTTTCCCTAGACACACATCGGTGGAAGTGGTGGGTGGCAAGGGCCAGCAGTGCACTTCTCGCTTGGCCTTCTCAACATGGAGATTGCTCAGCAGCCTGTGAACGTGGGTGTATATGGAATGCTGGTCTGGGACACACAGCCCCAGGAGGCTGCAATGGAAGAGGGAAGCCTACTATACTCCTGACCTCAGGGTAGAACATCCTCCTAGCACAAGCCACCACTAGAAAGAGGCTGGCAGCATGGAGGCTGGGGTAATGGAGACACACACACGCGCACACACACACACACACACACACACACACACACACACACACACACACACAGAAGTGCCATGGTACAGGGGTATGCCCGCACTCTTGGGGCTGTGTCTACTCCCAGGAACAGCCCAGCAAGGCAGAGGAACATTTGCCACTCACACATAACTCCCCATAACAACCCTCCCCCCCTCCATCAGGCAGGAATACAAGTCTTCTCTCTGTGGGAGGCCACCATTGCCGGACGCAGTGTATGCATGGCATGGAGGGAAGCCCAACACTGTCCTCAAACGACTGGTGCCTGCTCCTCCTGTTCCTGCCTCCCGCCTTCTCACCCTATTCCCCCACACTGAGGACCCCGGACAAGAGGCAGTGGGAGCACCCAAGGCAGATGCCAGTCCCAGCCCCATCCCTGAGTCTCTCTTCCACCCTCCTCTTCCTCCTTCTACATCCCTCCCCCCACAGGGTCTTTCCCCAGTCCCTCCCTCTCCAGTTACATTTACCCCAATAAAACAAAACCAGTTTATTATTTCAAAACAAAAAGTGTGGTTTATTGTGTCTGCAGGGGAGGAGGGGAAGGTGGGAAGAGAAGGCAGAGGAAGGAAGGGGTTGGGGAGGAAAGACACAGTGGGCCACTGCAGAGGCCCCTTGTGAGTTGTCCCAGGGGAGAGTCTCACAGCTGGTCCTGGCTAAAACTCCTCCTCAGGGCGTCCCAGATGCGTACAGCCTCTTGATGGGCCTGCTGGATGGCACAGCTACTAGAAGGTCCCACTGAGCCACATGACCTCTACTCTCCTCCCCTGGTAGAAACATCTCCTCCTTATGTTCACAAAGGTTGTGGATGGCACAACACACAGCCAATACTTGGGGGGATATTCTGGTCCCCGAGGTCCAGCCGGGTGAACAAAACTGCCCCTTCAGATGCTTGAAGGTACGCTTTCACTACAATGTAGGCCCAGCTAAACCTGGTTAAAATGTTCCTTTGTGGGGCCAAGAAGTACGTCTAAACTACATGCCTCTGTCGGGGGCAAGGCATGTAGATTTGTTTTTTTGGCAAAGGCAAATGAAGCCGCGATTTAAATGATCGCGGCTTCATTTAAATTTACATGGCTGCCGCGCTGAGCCGACAAACAGCTGATCAGCTGTTTGTCCACTCAGCGTGCTAGTCTGGACGCTCCCCTGCCGACATCAAAGCCCTTTGTTGGCAGCCCCGGTAAACCTCATCCCACGAGGAATAACGGGGCTGCCGACAAAGGGCTTTGATGTCGGCAGGGGAGCGTCCAGACTAGCGCGCTGAGCGGACAAACAGCTGATCAGCTGTTTGTCGGCTCAGCGCGGCAGCCATGTAAATTTAAATGAAGCCGCGATCATTTAAATTGCGGCTTCATTTGCCTTTGCCTATGTGTCTAATCTACATGCCTCTGACGACAGAGGCATGTAGTCTAGACACAGCCAAGGTGTCCAGCGTAGGGCTTCATTAGCCAGGGAGCAGAGGGTAGACTGCATCTCCTACAATGCACATCAGAATGTCTTCATCCCCAATCCTGATAGTACTGTTTGAGGGAAAGTGCTGGTGTGCATCTTCTAAAAGAGGCTGGAGTTTCAGAAGACATGGTTGTTGTGTGCCTTCCCTGACTTCCCTGGCTACCTGTGCATGAACTGGCCACAGTGGTCAATGAACACCTGCAAAGACCATCAAAAGTACCCCATGCTGTTGATATATTCAGATGCCTGGTGGTCGGAAGCCCAGATGGGGATACAGGTGCTGTCTATAGCCTCTCCCCCTCCCCCCCCCACACAGTTGGGGAAGCTTATGGCAGCAAAGCTGGTGGTGATGGGGTTCACATCATCCAGGTTGATGATGCTGTGCAGCTGGATGTTGTTGATGGCCCGCACCACTAGCAGAAGGAGACACACAGAGAATCACAGGGTTGCCAGGGCCCTCAGGAGTTCCCCAAGCTCAAACCCTGCCCCCCCTCACACACACACTGGAAGTAAGCCCTACTTACTCTGCTGGTAGGGCTTTGTGAAGGTGAGACTGAAAAACCTCCCAGGAGGGGGCATCCATCACCACCACCACCACCACTACCCCCTTTCCCAAGGAACCCCATTTGCACAGTTCATAACCTTCCTGGGACAATATTATGAGCACCAGTGCATTACCACGGTATCGACAGTCAGTCTCCCCATGCTGAACTAGTTCCTGATGGATCGATAGCTGTCCAGCATGGCAAGCTTCCAGAGAGTGATGGCTACCTGCTTCTGTAGGGGGATAGTGGGTCTCATGTGGGTGTCCCATCACTTGAGGGCAAAGGTGAGCTACTTACACAGCTCCATGAAGACTTCCTTCTGCATGTGGAAATTCTGGAGCCACTGCTGGTGATCCCACCACTCCAGGATGATCTGGTCCCACCAGTCGGAACTGGTGTCCAGTCTCAGAAGCAGCAATGCATGGTGGGAGCCGTGCCAGGAGAATGGTGTGCTAGGAGAAAGGTGAGAAGGTGCCCTACAATGAACTGGGGCTCCGCCTCCTGCAGGGCCAGGAGGGCAGCCTGCAGGAAGTGTAGTATGCGATATAAGAGCCGTCTACTGCTTGGAGGCAGGTCTGGCTCAATTGCAAGAGTGCTGTGGTGTCTGCAAGGGCAAGCAGAGCAAACAGAAAAAAGGCTTTGCTGTCCCTCAAGGAAGTAGGGAAAGGAGAAGAGCCTGAGACACAACTGTTCAGGGGGGGTCCCTTTAAGCACGAACCTCAGATAGCCTCAGGCAGCAGCTACGGGAAGTGACTACTGTCCCGATGCCCTGCTTGAAGTGCTTCTGGGGTGGCCTTAAATGTGATTCAGTGTCCAATGAGTGTGGATGCTCGATTTGGAAATAACTCAGTGTTATTTCGATGCACATTTGCTGTGTATACATGCTATTTTGAAGTAAGCTATTTCAGAGTATTTCTTCCAAGACAGCTTATTCCAAAAGAAGCGTGCAGTGTAGACGTGCCTATATTGACCTCCTGTGATCCAAAATACAACATATATGAGACAATAGTGCTGCTAGCCAGACAGTGGAATATTGTGGGTTTAATTGGGAGACCTGACTGAGGGTATGTCTACACTACCCCCCTAGTTCGAACTAGGGGGGGTAATGTAGTCATACGGAGTTGCAAATGAAGCCCGGGATTTGAATTTCCCGGGCTTCATTTGCATAAAGCCGGCCGGCGCCATTTTTAAATGCCGGCTAGGCCGGACCCCATGCCGTGCGGCTACACGCGGCACGGACTAGCTAGTTCGGATTAGGCTTCCAATCTGAACTAGCTGTACGCCTCGTTCCACGAGGCATACAGCTAGTTCGGATAGGAAGCCTAATCCGAACTAGCTAGTCCGTACCGCATGTAGCCGCGCGGCACGGGGTCCGACCTAGCCGGCATTTAAAAATGGCGCTGGCCAGCTTTATGCAAATGAAGCCTGGGAAATTCAAATCCCGGGCTTCATTTGCAACTCTGTATGACTACATTACCCCCCCTAGTTCGAACTAGGGGGGTAGTGTAGACATACCCTATGAAAGTTGATTTGAAAATGGGTCCCTGGACAGCTTAGGCTGAATTTATGGCAGATATAATGTGTTCTTTGTATTTTCATCTCATGAAGATGTGCTTACTTGAAAATCTAGAAGTGATATGGTTGTATTTGAATACATACAGAATAAAAACCATGAATTACAGAGATCAGGAAAAAAGACATTGTATGGTGAATTTGTTGTAGTTTATAGGTACATCATCGATTGCAATATATTCATAAATTACTCATTATGTGGATGCTGTTCCTATTGAATCAGATATGTTGCAGTTGAGTCAGTTATATTTCTTACTGGAGCATATATGCTGACTACAAGAACAGATATTATGTGCATCACCCACTGAAAACTGCAAATAAGATAGAGCTCATATTTCAAGAGATATTGTATATCAACTGCCAAACCAAAATCATTTCTTATTAAATTAGAAATGTCTCTTGTTGGAACAGGCGCTTCATATTTTTGAAGAAGACATATTAGCTACTCTAAATTTGCTGGCTATGCAATCAGATGTACTGCTTATTGAAAAAAACAACAACAACAAAAGGATTCATTGCATTTCTGTCCAAATATAGTGTCTGTTTAAAAGAAAAAAAAATCACGTACTGAAATAGAAATAAACCTGTAAATTCACCATATAGACACAGAGAAATAAATATTAATTTGACGATGTAGTTCTGTATTTTCAAAAACAGCTGAAAGCCCCAAAATAAAGGAATGCACTTTTGGGTAATTCAAGCCCACATCACCATCATTTTCAAAACTTATGGGTATACTTCCATCAAGAGTACTAATCTTAAAAAACAACAACAAAAAACATGTCTTGTGGCACCTTAGGCTACATCTACACAGCAGAGTCATTTCAGAATAACTGGCGTTATTCCGAAATAACACAGTATGCTATACACAGCAAGCCTTTATTTTGAAAAAATGTCGAACTGGAAGACTTCTTACTCCGACTTATGGTAACCCTCATTTCACAAAGAGTAAGGAAAGTCAAAGGACAACATCAAAAGCAGAATTAAGCTATTTTGACTTAAGCTACTCAGTTGACATAGGTGAAGTTGTGTAGCTAAATTTGACTTTAGCCCTGTTGTGTAGATATACCCTGAAGCTGTGTCTACACTGCACCCCCTTTCCAGAAAAGGGATGCAGATTAGACAAGTCAGAATTGCAAATGCAGCGGGGATTTACATTTTCCCCGCTCCATTTGCATGAACATGGCTGCCGCTTTTTTCCGGCTTTGGGCTTTGCCGGAAAAAAACACCAGTCTAGACAGGGATCTTTCGGAAAATAAAGCCTTTTCTGAAAGATCCCTTATGGTATGTCTACACTACAAAGCCTTAGGTTATGTCTACACTAAAAAGTTAATTCAAACTCACAGACGTTAATTTGAATTAACTTAACAGGCGCTACACATACAAACCGCTAGTTCGAACTTAATTCGAACTAGAGGAGCACTTAATTTGAATGAGGTAAACCTCATTCTACGAGGACTAATGCTTAGTTCGAATTAAGCTGTGTGGCCACTTAATTCAAACTAGTGGGAGGCTAGCCCTCCCCAGCTTTCCCTGGTGGCCACTCTGGGCACCACCAGGTAAACTCTTCTGCCCCCTTCCTGGCCCCAGAGCACTTAAAGGGGCACGGTCTGGCTACAGTGCCCGTGAAAGCTGCCATCCATCTCCAGCCTTCCACAAACAGAGGACAGGGGCACCATTTCTACCCCCTTTCTAATACCACTCCATGGACCCAACCTCCATGAATTTATCTAACTTCTCTTTAAACTCTGTTCTAGTTCTAGCCGTCACAGCCTCCTGCAACAAGGAGTTCCACAGGTTGACTATTTGCTTTGTGAAGAAGGACTTTCTGTTATTAGTTTGAAGCCTGCTACCCATTCACTTCATTTGGTGTCCTCTAGTCCTTCTATTATGGGAACTAATGAAGAACTTTTCTTTATGCACCCTCTCCACACCACTAATGCTTTTATAGACCTCTATCATATGCCCCCCCAGTCTCGTCTTTTCTAAGCTGAAAAGTCCCAGTCTCTTTAGCCTCTCTTCATATGGGACCTGTTCCAAACCCCTAATCATTTTAGTTGCCCTTTTCTGAACCTTTTGCTAGGCCAAAATGTCTTTTCTGGGGTGAGGAGATCATATCTGTACACAGTACTGAAGATACGGCGTAGCATAGTTTGATACTTCCCCTCCTCCTTTTTCCCCTGTCTTCCCCCTTCCAGCTCCCTCCTCCCAGGTTTACTCCTCCCCTCTTGCACCCTCTCTCTTCCCCTCTCCCACCTCCTTTTCCCAGTCTCCCCGTTTTGTTCAATAAAGAGAGTTTCTATTTTTGAACACACGTGTCTGATGGCCGAGTGGTGTGATGTGCCCAGTGTGGGCACTCCGGGCAATCCAAGCCAGGACTGCTTTGCAAGCGGGGCACCCCTGAGAACTGTCTGTCCGGGGTGGGGGTCGGGTCCCTTTAAGCACAGCCCTCGGCTAGCCTGAGACAGCATCTCCACGCTTTAAGTCCTCCTCTGATGCCCTGCCGGCACTGCTTCCGGCCATCCTTAAGCCCTGTTCAGGGTCCACTTAATGTGGACATGCTAGTTCGAATTAGCAAAACGCTAATTCGTACTAGTTTTTAGTTCTAGACGCGTTAGTTCGAATTAGCTTAGTTCGAATTAATTCGAACTAAGTTAGTTCGAACTAACTCTGTAGTGTAGACATACCCAAAGGGAGTTTATCCACTGATTTAAAGGATGTTGGAAAAAGCCATAAAAGCATACTAAAAGAGTTTACTATTTACAGAATGCAATATTCAGTCAGTCAATTAAGAATGAAATCAAGTCTATCCCTCTGTCCCTTGGCAATATATATATATATATATATATATATATTTCATGTCAAATTTCCCCTTTCAAATCTCAGCTATTTGAGCAGTTGGGATGGATGCTCAAAACAAGAAACTAGGCTCTTGCTGCTTATAATGCAAATAGGGAAAAAAAACCAAAATCTCAAATTTCCATACCTCAAGATAGAGAAAAAGTACATCCACAAACTAAAACCTAAAACTCAGTTTTCAAAAAAGTTTCAATTTCAAACTTAAAGGAGATTTTTTTCATAAATCTATGTGTGTAAGAAAGTTATTTGTCATAGATATGTTTTAGCATCCAACTGTATAAATAAAAAGAAAACAATATATTTTCAATAAATATCTTCACCACAGACTGATAGAGCAAGACTACCAAAACTAGTCCTTTGCAAATATCACTGATGAAGGAAGAATATGTGTCTGTCTATGCAGTAGACTTAATGTTTACTAGAGGTGTAGGAAATTGCTGCTATTAGAGTTGTAGGAAATTTTGTGACATCAGTGCACTTGATAGTCCACTAGCAACACAATGCATTGAATCAAATTGCATAATGGAATGGATTATAGAATAAGATGAATTTACCATGAAGTTACCATTTTTTTACCATTGCTACACATTTGTTTAAACAACTTTATTGTGTATGGGCGGGCGATGAAACTTTTGTGTGATAAAAGTACAAAAATAATAAAGCTCTGCAAAACTTAAAACAAAAATTCAGTTTTCTTCAAACTTCAGTTTTGTTGACGTACTCTCCCCCGCCCCAGTCTTCTCTCAAGTACCCTTAGGGGAAATCGTACCACTGGTTGAGAAACACCAGTCTAAGGTATCAGCTGAAGGTAGGGAGGTGGGGTGGATCCCAAATGACTCTTTCCCATCACAAGACAACTAGGAGTCACTAAATGAAATTAATAAGTAGCAGGTTCACACAGTCAACTTGTGGAATTCCTTGCCAGAGTATGTTCTAAAGGACAAGACTATAATAGGGTTCTAAAAAGAACTAGATAAATTTATAGAGGACAGGTCCATCAATAACTATAAGCCATGATGGTCAGGGATGGCATTCTTAGACTCTGTCAAATGTTTGGAATGGGCGACAGAGGATGACTGATGATCAACTGATGAAAAAATGTTCTGTTTATTCCCTCTAGAACAGCTGGCGTTGGACACTGTCAGACAAAATATTGGGTAGATGGGCCTTTGGTCTAACCCAGTATGGTTGTTCTTATGTTCATTTGAATTAAAATTGAAACATAGAGGCTACTCTAGAAACTAGTTAGTTGTTCTAACATCCATGTTACTTAAGGAAAAATGATTCTCTGATTAAGGCTCACACAGAACCTTGGTTCTGGACATCCAACGCTGCGATCATCTGAAGAAACGGGCTGTGACAATGAAAGCTCATGATACCATTTACATGTTTTGTTAGTCTTTAAAATGCTACCAGATTATTTGTTGTTTTTTAAGTTTATACAGGACTGAGAGATCAGGATTTTTACTTAATAGTTTTGAATGATTTATTTGTATTTCAAAGGATACTATATACCAAATGTACCACAATAATAAATATAGCAAAACATGCAAATCCAACTATATAGGTGATGGCTATGTAGAATTTTAAAGGATCAAAATACAGAGTTAAGTTTTAACTAAGACTAATACACATCTAGGAAACATATTTGGGTCAGCAACATTTTGTTACAGTTATAATACAGAACAGTACAGTAGCTGATGATTTTGAATCAGAGCAGTTGTGCATAAAATATATTTACGTACCTTGCAAAAGGCTGAAATGCATGGAACTATTTTTCTATGAGATGCCAGAAGGAAAATGAGATAGCTAGGAACACTTGATAAAAGAAAACAAAATGAGAATGCAATCCTCCAAAATATTTTTTGTATAAGAAGATATAATATGTTCTCTATGCCTTCTTCAATTAGTAAATATCACTCTTATGCTCATTTTAATTCCCAAATCATTATATATAATGATTTGGGAATTAAAATGAGCATAAGAGTGATATTTACGAATATATATATATATATATATATATATATATATATATATATATATATATATATATATATATATATATATATATATATATATATAAATCTTCAAGAGTGTAAAAAATATACTCACATACTTCGAAAACTGACTGACTCCTTTCTATGCTAGTACTAAAAATAATTTTACATGATTCAGATATGCCATTTTAATATTCTGTGCTTCTATAATAACACAAGCCTATTGAAACTCATGCTTTCTAGTCAGTTTTTATATCTAATCGTTGGGACTACAAAATGCTGTTGTTGAGATTCTCATTCATCTCTTTTATAGTTATACTTCTCAATACTATTGCCGTTCATTGCACGTATCTAAAAAAAGTAAAGAAAAACTCTAGCTGTCACACTGAACAACTTGTGCTGGAAATAACAGAATGTGATTTTTTTTTATATTAGTGATAATGAGATAACGGAAAACCATGAGGAGGAAAACATAGAATTAAAGAATCCTAGGGCTTGAAGAGACCTCAGGAAGTCATCAAGTCCAGCCCTCTGCCCAAAGCAGGAACAGCCCTAACTAAATCATCCTAGCCAGTCACTTTTAAGCCATTACTTAAAAACCTCTAGGGATGGAGATTCTACCACCTCCCTAGGTAACCCATTCCAGTACTTCATCACCCTTCTAGTGAAATAGTTTTTCCTAGAATCCAAACTAAACCTCCTGCACTGTAACTTGAAACCATTGTTCCTAATTCTGCCATCTGTCATTACTGAGAACCTCCCTTCAGAAAGCTGAGGGCTGTTATCAAATCATCCTTCACTCTTCTCTTCTGAAGACTAAACAAACCCAAATTCCTCAGCCTCTCCTCGTGGGTCATGTGCTCCAGCCCCCTAATCATTTTGGTTGCCCTCCACTGGACCCTCTCTATGGTGGGGGTGGGGAGGCAAAATTGTACACAATATTCCAGATGTGACCTCCAATGCCGAATAAAGGGGAATAATCACTTCTCTATATCTGCTGGAAATGCTCCTAATAATGCATCCCAATATGCCATTAGCTTTCTTGGCTACAAGGGTATGCTGTTGAGTCATATACAGCTTCTCATCCATTGTAATCCCCAGGTCCTTTGCTGCTGAACTGCTATTTAGCCAGTTGGTCCCCAGACTGTAACAATGCTTGGGATTCTTCCATCCCATATGGAGGACTCTGTACTTGCCCTTGTTGAACCTCATCAGATTTCTTTTTGGCCCAATCCTCCAATTTGTCTAGGTCTCTCTGGACCTTATTACTACCCTCCAACGTATCTATCTTTCCCCCTATCTTACTGTTATCCTCAAATTTACTGGGGGTTCAATCCATCTCCTCTCTCATGTCATTAATAAAAATGTTGAACAAAATTAGCCCTAGAACTTACATGAGGGGCACTCCACTTGAAACCAACCACCAGTCAGGCATCAATCCATTGATCACTATGCATTGGGCCCAACAATCTAGCCAACCTTCCAGCCACCTGACAGCCCATCTAATCCATACTTCCTTAACTTGCTGGCACGGATATTGTGAGAGACCATATCAAAAGCTTTGCTAAAGTCAAGGTATATCACATACATTAACTTCCCCATGTCCACAGATCCAGTTACCTCATCATAGAAGCTAATTAAGTTGGTTAGGCATGACTTGCTCATGGTGAATCCATGTTGACTATTCCTGGTCATTTTCCCCTCTTCCACGTGCTTCAAAATGGATTCCTTAAGGATTCCCTCCATGATTTTTCTGGAGACTGAGGTAAGGCTGACAGGTCTGTAGTCCCCTGGATTGTTCTTCTTCCCTTATTTAAAGATGGGCACTTAATTTGCCTTTTTCCAGTCATCCGGGATCTCTCCCCATCTCCATGAGTTTTCAAAGATAATGGCTAAAGGGTCTGCAATGACATCTGCCAACTCCTTCATTACCCTCGAATGCATTAAATCCAGACCCATGGATCTGGGTATGTCCAACTTTTCTAATAATTCTTAATCTGTTCTTTCTCCACCAAGGGCTGCCTATATCTTGCATTTCCTAGCATTTTCTGAAAATTAAACTTGTGTAAAGTGCCTGTAGATGGATACCCAGAAATGGAGGTATCTCAGAGTTACAAGACACTTTTGAAAAGGCAGGCCATTATTGTGTATTTAAATAATATATTGCTGTTGGATCATGGTCTCCAACCTTTTTAACCACAAGATCACTTGATCAATGTAAATTCAATGTAAGATCTACCTCAAACTCAAATACCTTTGCCCTGCTTCCTGTCCACCCTTTCTGAAGCCCTGCCCCTGTTCCATTTTTTCTACAAGGCTTCACCCTGCTCACTCCATCCCCCTACCTCCCCAAGCCTCATTGACTTTCACCAGGTAGGGGTAGGAGTTAGGGTGTAGGCTCTGATCTTGAGCTAAAGGGCTCAGAGTGTAGGAGGGGTTCCAGGCTTAGCCCAGAGTGGGGAATTGAGGTCCAGAAGGGGTTGAGGGTGCAAGCTCTGGGAAGAAGTTGGGGTACATGGGAACTCATGTCTGGGGCAGAAGGGGGTTCAGGACTGAGACAGAGATACAGGATGTGGGCTCTTACTGGACACCACTTACCTGAGATGGCTTCCCGGTGGTGGAGCAGTGAGGTTAAGGCAGGCTTATTCCTGCCTTGGCTCTGCACCACTCCTGAAAGCATCTGGCATGTACAGCAGTGGCTCCATGGTGCCATATGCTGCCCCTCATCTACAGGGTCTGAGCCCACAGCTTGTACTGACCACAGTTCCCCATTACTGATCAATCGGAGCTGCAGGCAAGAACAGCATGTGGAGACCCCCTGCTTTGCCTTTCTCAGGGGTTGCAGGGACATGCCTGCCATGTCCAGGAGCAGCAATTACCATAGAGATAATTACTCCAGCCACGACAGGTTAGACATTTTAGAACTCACTACTCAAAGAATTAAATTTAAGCATAAGAGAGAAATAAAAATTATGAAATGCACAGACCAGTCAAAAACCAAAAATAACCCACTTTGCAAGCAGTAAAAGAAGTAACAGCAACCCCCTACATTTGTGTTAGGTTGAAAGATGAGAGGGAAGACAGTGTGTGCTTGTGAGAATGACACACACACACAGGCTGTGTCTAAACTAGCAAATTTTTCCACAAAAGCACTTGCTTTTGCAGAAAAACTTGCCAGCTGTCTACACTGGCCACTTGAATTTCCGTAAGAACACTGATGATCTCATGTAAGAAATCAGTGCTGCTTGCGGAAATACTATGCTGCTCCTGTTAGGGCAAAAGTCCTTTTGCGCAAAAGCTTTTGAGCAAAAGGGCCAGTGTAGACAGCTCAGATTTGTTTTCTGCAAAAAAGCCCCGGTCGTGAAAATGGCAATCGGGGCTTTTTTGTGCAAAAGCTCGTCTGGATTGGCACAGACGCTTTTCTGCAAAAAGTGCTTTTGCGGAAAAGCAACTGTGACAATCTAGATGCTCTTTTTTGCAAATGCTTTTAACAGAAAACTCTTCCGTTAAAAGCATTTGCAGAAAATCATGCCAGTCTAGACGTAGCCACAGGGTATGTCTACACTATAGCACTACTTCGAACTAACTTAATTCAAATTAGTTAATTCGAACGAAGCTAATTTGAATTAGTGCATCTAGACCTAAAAACTAATTCGAATTAGCGTTTTGCTAATTCGAAATAGCATGTCCACATTGAGTGGACCCTGAACCGAAGTTAAAGCTGGCCGGAACCAGTGCCAGCAGGGAATCAGGTTAGGTGTGGAGCTGCTGCCTCAGGCTAGCTGAGGGTTGTGCTTAAAGGGACCCGACCCCCACCAAGGACAGACAGTTCTCAGGGTTCCACGCTTGCTTGTCTACCTCTCAGAGTGCCCTGAGTGCCCGCACTCGGCACATCACAGCACTCGGCTGCACTTGCCGCAGGCTTCCATCCGGGGGGTGTGTCAATCAGGGGGGCTGTCAGGATCCAGGAAGCCCTGCAGGAGAGCTTCCACCCTGAGGAGCCCGCAGAGCCACCCCAGTCCTCCCCATTGGGGGCTCGTGCCCCATTCCTCCCACAACTCCTTCCACTTACCCCTCCCTAGCCCCCCTTCCTGATGTACAAAATGAAGGACACGTGTGTTCAAAAATAGAAACTCTCTTTGTTAAACAAAACTGGGGGTGGGGGGATTAACCTCTGGGGAGACTGGGAAAAGGAGGTGGGAGAGGGGAAGAGAGAGCGTGGGAGAGGAGAGGGGGAAACCTGGGAGGAGGGAGCTGGAAGTGGGAAGCCAGGGGAAGGAGGAGGGGAAGTATAAAACTACGGTATGCCATATCTTCAGTACTGTGTACAGATGTGGTCTCCTCACCTCAAAAAAGATATTTTGGCCTTGGAAAGGGTTCAGAAAAGGGCAACTACAATGATTAGGGGATTGGAACAGGTCACATATAAAGAGAGGCTCAAGAGACTGGGACTTTTCTGCTTATAAAAGAGGAGACTGAGGGGGGATATGATAGAGGTCTATAAAAGCATGAGTTGTGTGGAGAGGGTGAATAAAGAAAAGTTCTTTATTAGTTCCCATAATAGAAGGACTAGAGGACACCAAATGAAATGAATGGACAACAGGCTTCAAACTAATAAGCAAAAGTTCTTCTTCACACAGTACATAGTCAACCTGTGGAACTCCTTGCCACAGGAGGCTGTGAAGGCTAGAAGTATAACAGAGTTTAAAGAGAAGTTAGATAAATTCATGGAGGTTGGGTCCATGGAGTGCTATTAGCCAGGAGGTAGGAATGGTGTCTCTAGCCTCTGTTTGTAGAAGGCTGGAGATAGATGGCATGAGACAAATTTCTTGGTCATTGTCTTTGGTCCATCCCCTGCGGGGTACCTGGTGTTGGCCTCTGTTGGCAGACAGGCTACTGGACTGGATGGACCTTTGGTCTGACCCAGTACGGCCATTCTTATGTTCTTATGTTCTAAGCTCAGGGCTCAGGGTCGGGGGTCTCACTGGACCAACTTGATTTTCATGCAAACCTGCTCCTGGGTTCGCATGTAGGCTTTGGTAGCCATGCTGGCAGCTATCCTGCCCTATACGGCCACGTTCCTGTGCCTAGTGCAGAGGTCGTGGATGTTGGAGGCCTCCCTCCAAACCTCGATGAGGTCCACGATCTCCACACTAGACCAGCCGGGTGCCTGCCTCTTGTGGCCTTGGGCAGGCTCCTGTGAGCTGCCAGCCTTGTCCTGGGTAGAGGCGGAGGGCTGGGTAGCAGCGGGTGGCTGGGTCCTCTTGTGCCAGGTGCAGGGCCTGCTATCTGGGTGCTGGCAGGCTTGCAACTAGCACAAGCACCGTAGCCAGACCATGCCCCTTTAAGGGCTCCAGGGCCGGGAGGGGGGCAGAAGAGTTTCCCTGGTTGTGCCCAGAGTGGCCACCAGGGCAAGCTGGGAAGGGCTAGCCTCCAACTAGTTCGAATTAAGTGGCTACACAGCCCTTAATTCGAACTACTTAATTCGAACTAGGCGTTAGTCCTCGTAGAATGAGGTTTACCTCATTCGAATTAAGTGCTCCACTAGTTCGAATTAAGTTCGAACTAGCGGTTTGTATGTATAGATGCTATGAAAGTTAATTCAAACTAACATCTGTTAGTTCAAATTAACTTTGTAGTGTAGACATACCAACAGTGTGTGAGAGTGACAGAGATTTGCTTTGATAAGCTCTCTCCATCCTCTTCTCTCTGTGTGGAGATAGAGTACAGGAGTGGGGGGAGGAGGGACACCCTGACATCAGTGCCCCTTCCCCCCTTCAGCCTCCCACAACCTGCACAGCAAGCAGGAGGCTCCTCGGTGGGAATCTTCAAGGCAGAGAGTAGGTGCAGCATGAGGGTGGGTGGAGGGGCAACTGAAGTGCCAATGCTTGATAGCTTCCCAGCCAAACCAGTCAGGATCACCTGGTAGGGGCTCCAAAATCGACCGGTAGATTCTGATCTACTGGTTGACAACCACTGCTATAAGAAAACTATTTTAAAACACACATACTCACATAGGGTATGTCTACACTACCACCCTTGTTCGAACTAGGGTGGTTAATGTAGTCATACAGAGTTGCAAATGAAGCCCGGGATTTGAATTTCCTGGGCTTCATTTGCATAAAGCCGGGCGGCGCCATTTTTAAATGTCCGCTAGTGCAGACTCCGTGTCGCGTGGCTACACGCGGCACGGACTAGGTAGCTCGGACTAGGCTTCCTAGTCCAAACTACCGTTACTCCTCATGAAATGAGGGTGAAACGAGGAGTAACGGTAGTTCGGACTAGGAAGACTAGTCCGAACTACCTAGTCCGTGCCATGTGTAGCCGCGCGGGACGGAGTCCGCACTAGTGGACATTTAAAAATGGTGCTGCCCGGCTTTATGCAAATGAAGCCCAGGAAATTCAAATCCCGGGCTTCATTTGCAACTCCGTATGACTACATTAACCACCCTAGTTCGAACTATGGTGGTAGTGTAGACATACCCATACATTCTTATTCAGAAATAGTGAAGCCTATGCTTCTAAAGAAAAATAGATCATATATTAAATTATGCTTTTTTATTTCCACCTCCATTTACACTTTTAGAATTCCATTATAAAAAATTTATGCATTTTCTTTGTACCCTTAAATAGGAATGTTTTTATTTCAAAATGTTCAAAATGGAGATGTGTGATATTACTTTGTTTAAATAATTACTTCGTTTCCCTAGTGAATTCTTATATTTCTATACTTGTATAGAATTCTATACTTGTATATACTTGAATTCTTATATTTCTAAATTGTAAGTAGCAGCCCCTGTCTTCCTCCTACTCTTTATATTTTTTCCCTAATATATTACCTGACATTTAATTGCTCTATCCTTTCTTCACTACCAGAATCATAATTGGGGCTTAAATGTACCATGGCATTTTCTGTTGTTCTTTTTCTCCTATTTAAATAATGAAATGACTATTTAAATGATAAAAGATAAATAATGCTCTAAAATTATACCTTTAAAATACTTGTTGTTTCAGCTGTAGCTTTTTATCCTATTCTTCCCCTTGACAATATTACTGAAATAAAGTGACAACCTAAATTCAATTAAGAGAAAATGATTATGTGAAAAAATGTAGGACTAAGTGCCAAATTCCATACACTTTTCCATTTTTATGAAAATTATTGGGTTCCAATGGTGTTAGGAAAAGTTTTATTTCATTGCTATAAAATCAGCAGACAATTAAAATATTTCTGAACGCACTCACCAATTATTTCATGTTCTCCTCCATTGACTGGTTCATATGGTGGGTCAGAGCCTTCTGCTACTTCCATCTGACAGTTATGCCTTCATTTCAAGTTGTGGAGTTCTGAGCTTTTAGTGCTGAAAATCCCATATTTATGGCTAGAGTTGGGGACTATTATATAACATTATGTAACAAAAAGTTGCAGAGGCTTATGCATTAGCTGACTACTTACCTCATGACTATCATGCATGTGGATGTTAGTGATACTGACAGATATATAAGAACCACCATATCTGGTCAGACCAATGGTCCATCTAGCCCAGTATTTGCAATGCTAGGTGCTCCAAATGAAAAGAACAGAAAAGATAATCAACAACTGATCTACCCTCTGTTGCCTATTTCCAGTTTCTGGCAAATAGAGTCTAGGGACACCATCACTGCCCATCTTGGCTAATAGCAATTGATAGATTTATTCCCCAGGAATTAATCTAGTTCTTTTTAGAAACCTGTTACAATATTAGTCTTCACTACATCCTCTGGCAAAGAGTTCCATAAGTTGACTGTGCGTTGTATGAAAAAGTATTTCTTTCTGTTTGTTTTAAACCGACAGCCTATTAATTTAATTTGGTGGCCTGTTTTTGGGTGTTATGAATAATAAATAACACTTCTTTATTTACTTTATTCACACCAGTGATGATTTTATCCACCTTTATCACATCCCTCCCCCAGTTGTCTCTTTTCAAAGCTAAAAGCTGCAGTTTTTTAAATCTCTCCACATATTTAGTGGCTGTTCCATGCCACTAAAATTTTTTAACTTTTTACTGAAACTTTTCCAGTTCCAAAGTATCTTTTTTGAGATGGGGATGTGATATTATCTGGTTCAAATATGGCCATATAGATTATTGTTGAAACCACTGTTATATATTTGCAATAAACCTTGTACAAACATGGCACGTAAGATGTCTATGAAAAGACTGTGACCTGTTGAATATGATTATGCCACTTGTATGTGTATGTCATTTTTGTATTTGAAGTCACCTGTATTTCAAATGTTTGCTCCCAGAGCAACATCCAGCATATCTTGAAAGGGCTTGTCAAATTAAGAGACACTTACAATGGACCATGGGAGACACTCCGATATATTGCATGTACTTTCCTGTGGATGTTCCAACAAAAGTATAGGAAGTGGTTTCTTCTGCAACTAAGCAAACATATGAAAGGACATATGACTTACCCATGTGACATCATGGTCCATCTATACCTCTAACTGTTGCTCTAAGAACAATGGCATTCCGTCCATTGCAGAAACTATAAGAGGACCTGGAAATGCCTCCATTTTTCATCTTTCCTATTCTAGTCTCTTTCTTGCTCAAACCTCTGGACTTACAGTAGTGGGAGAACTCTAGCAAAGGGACAGAAGTGTTTTCAATTACTTGGAAGTAACTAAAGAGCATGGAGGTGCTCCCCCACCCCATTGACCAGGGGTCTGGTGATCCTGTCAGTTCCCCTTGTCCAGAGAGAGTAACACAACTTATAAAATGTTTAAAAAACCTGATTTGTGAAGAAAGGTTTTAAAAGGGGTATGCTTAGTTCTTATATTGAAGAAAACTGAGCAAGACCTTATAACAGGATTTTAAAGAAGCCTTATTAAAGGCAAAGGAAGAAACCATCCCAAAGCACAGCAAGAAAACCACATATGGTAGGCGACCTGATTGGCTTCCCAAGGACATCCTTGGTGAGCTTAAACACAAAAAAGAAGCTTACAAGAAATGGAAACTTAGACAGATGACCAGGGAGGAGTATAAATATATTGCTTGAGAATGCAGGGGAGTTATCAGGAAGGTGAAAGCACAACTGGAATTGCAGCTAGCAAGGGATATGAAGGATAACAAGAAAGGTTTCTACAGGCATGTTAGCAATAAGAGGGTGATCAGAGAGGGAGTGGGGCCCTTACTGAATGAGGGAGGTAACCTAGTGACAGATGATGTGGGAAAAGCTGAAGTACTCCCAGAGGCGTAGCGAAGGCGGTGCGGTTGCCCCCAGACACCACAGTAGGGGGGTGCTGGGCTGGGGTGGGAGCAAAGCGCACACTGCTCTGGCCCTTGTGATGCTTTTGAACAGAGAGCTGGGAGTTGGCTAAGTGCTCCAGGCTCTCCACATGCTGCAAGCTGAGGTAGCAGGGTCGAGCGGCAGCAGCAGCCACTTTAAAGGTTAGATTTCCTTACCCGGCAGTTCCTCCCATGCCTGGCTAGGGGGAGAGGTGAGTGCTTTGGGATGGGAGACCCTGGGGGGGCAGCTGTCTCAGGGGGAGGGTTGAGTGCATTGGGATGGGGATCTCGGGGGAGGGGGCTGGCTTTGGGGGAGGGGTGAGTGCATTGGGATGGGGGACCCTGGGAACTGGCTCAGGGAGAGGAGTGAGTTCATTGGGATGGTGGGCGCTGGGGGGGGCTGGCTCAGGGGGAGGGATGACTGCATTGTGATGGGGGGCCCAGGGAGGGCCTGGCTCTGGGGGAGAGATGGGTGCATTGGGGTTACTTATATATTTTTTTAATAAAAGTTATTTTATAACAAAAGGAAAAACTTAAAAATATAATAGTCTGGTTACATTTGAAAGACTAACAAATGATTAGATCAGGCATGTCAAACTTGAAGCCCACTGAGGGCCACACAAATGAAAACTGATAGCTTTCAGGGACATCAAAGAAAATGTACTTCTATCAGAAAGTTATAATTATGTATTATTATAGATTATGTTTTAGGTATATTTTATAATATTTTTTCATGTCTTGTTTTATTATAATACAATAATTTGATGTGTAACATTGTTATTTACTCATAAAATAATTTGTAATTTAAATATAAATTTAAGGTACTTTTAACTTTTTTATATGATACATAAGAAGTTGTTTTGTTGAAATAAAAACAAGTATAGACCATAGTTAATCAAATAGAACAGGCTTCTGTGAAAATTTCAGATATTTTGTAAGTTTGAGATTTTGCATAAAAATAATTATTCATGCAATTGCAAAAAATTACATATATTTTGATATAAAATTAATATATGTTTTGTGATTTTATTTGGAAATAAATAAATAAAAACCAACAAATAAAAACATTAACAAAATATCCTCCTCCACTCCCACAGATCCGGGCATTCCCATATCCCCATTCTAACCCAATTCCCCTCCTCTCCCCCAGAGCACCCCCCACCACTCTAACCCAATGCCTCCTCCCTGCCCCAATCCAGGCACTCCCCGCCCCTCCCTCCCATACCTAATGCCTAGGTCCCGGATCCAGTGTCACTGCCACCACACATTTCGTCCTCAGGTGCTGAGGAGGCGTGAGCACAGCAGCAAACTGTGAGCAGGCACTTGATGCCTGTGCAGAGCAGCCCGGCCAGCCATGATCTGCACTGGGCCACAGGCTCTGAGCGGCCAGTGGGCCGCACTTTATTCTTTTATAAAATGTAGTGGCAGTCCACAAAACATTTCGATTGGGCCACATGCAGCCTGCCAGAAGCCTGTTTGACATGCCTGATGTAGATGGTATCATGAGCTTTTGTGGGCACAACCCACTTCCACCCAGGAAACTCATGTTACCATCTATATAAGGTGTAGGCAATAATTTTTGCCCGGGGCCTACTTACAAATTTTTGAAGTAGTCCTAGGTCACTGCAGAAGGGGCGGGGTCTAAACAGGAAGGGGCGGGGCTACCCAGACCATGATTGGTCTAGGATAGGGGAGCCCCTTTGTCCCCCCCTTCCCACTAGGCACCCATGTCTTTGGTAGGGCAGGAGGAGGCTTTGGGCGCTCCCCCACCCCAGGCCAATCAGGGCTTGAGGGTGGGGGAGCACGGGAAGCCTCCTCCTGCCTTGCGAGGAGTACGTGGTGCTTGGAAGCACCGGGTACTGCTTGCAGGGTGGGGGCAGAGCAGAAAAAGCCTCATGTGCTCCCCCATCCCCAAGCCCTAATTGGCCTGGGGGGCAGGGGAGCATCAGGGCCTCCGCATACCGGATCCGACCCACGGAGGCCCTTTTGCCTACCCCGATCTATATGTTTTCTTAGTCTTTAAAGTACTACTAGACTGTTTTGTTGTTTTTTAATTTTTTGTGTTACAACTAACTCGACTACCCCTCTGAAGCTTATAAAAAAAGGTTCTATACTATACCATTCCTTTTTGCCTCCCTGTTTCCTTTCTCCTTTGGCGAGTTGGGTAGGCAGGAGTTTTGGTAAAAATGTGCACACAATGTCCTCTCTACCTCAGCTGGTACTGGATAATCAGAGCCTCAATTCTAAAGAAGTTGACATTACTGAAGTGAAAGATCACCCTATATTTTGTTGCAGATTTTCCATCTCCCCGTCATAGCAGAGACTTGAGATTAACATAACTTTCTCAACTAAAAGTCTTATACATGTTTGGCTGTTGTGATTGTGAACACCTGGAGAGGCAGTCTGCTCAAGACAAAGTTGGCCTTGAATCTTGATATCTATGGCTTCAGTTGAATGGCTTGTGTGAAATTTGGAGGAGCAGCTCAGAGAGACCTCTCTCCTTTACTTAAGGATAGAATCTCATGGCAGCCTGAAGGGAAAAGTCCTCATGGCAGACAGAAAGCCATGCTTGTAGGGTATCCTCAGCCTTAGGCTACTTATTGTTTCAAAAGCGGTGAGGAATCCCTTTGCAGATTCAGACTAACACGGCTAACCCTCTGATTATTGCTTCAAGTGCCTTCAAGAAACTGAGGGTGTTTCTTGTGTTGTGTGTTAGTTTTATTTAAAAGTTTTTCAGAGTGTTATTTAACAGGTAACTTAATCTCTTACATTCATAACTCTCATAGTTTTTCGCTGTGTGATAATTTGAAAAACAATTAGGTTAACTAGGTAAGTAAACGGGCAGTTAGGAAGCATTACAGATTGCTTACAATAAATTTATTAGGTATCTTGTTAGTCTTTAAAGTTCTACATTACTTTTTTTTTGTTTGTTTTACCAAGATCAGACTAACACGGCTACCTCTCTTGTACAATAAATTTGATATGCTCAGAGTCTTTTTTACTTTTTATTCATTAAAGCAATGTGTTACTCATTTCCTATAACAGTGGTTTTAAATGCTTGAATGAAATATAGTGATGACATTCATATTTAGGTTGTATAATATTAATTTCTCTCGTGTTTTATAAAACTCACATATTTAAGAATCTGACAATTTTATGTAAAAGACATGAACCTAATGAGAATGGGATATGAACAAATTAAAGACTGTAAACCACAAAACTTTATATGTCTGTAGTTAGTAAAATAAGTAATTCATTAAAAATAAATATCCTAAGAGGTGGATTATTTACAGTGGTGTAGTGAGGAGGGAGCCGGAAAAAAGCGGCGGCCATGTTTATTTAAATCCTGCGGGGGATATTTAAATCCCCCGTGCATTTCCTATTCTGACTTCTCTCATTTCCATAGCTATTATGGGTTATGTGGCCAGTGTAGACACAGCCAATGTGTTTGTGTGGACTGAACTGTTCACATTTCACTTTTAGTTTTCTTTTTATGTTTACTGTAACTATAGACATTATTTGTGGGTTATAAAATAGCTCTGTTCTGTTGTAAGAATTAGATGATTTGTCTCTTCATAAGATTTTATAAAGTTATTTAATTAAATTCATGTCTTTAGTTTCTTTTGGAACTTGAATGTAGGGAGGCTGACACTGGGCAATCCTTGCCGAAATTCCTTACAGACTGCACTCTGGGTCTCCAGTAATGCTGTGGAAGTGGAGGTTTCTTTCAGACACTGGAGAAGGGTAGTGAAGTCTAGCCCACGCAAGGTTACATATACATGACCTAAGTGTGTGGTGGGGCATAGGATATGGGGACAGGATAGCAGACCTTGCTGTCAGACACATCTTGGCTATTGGAGTAAGTTAAGCTCACATGTGGACCTGTGTGTATCTAATAAAGTCTATTGTGTTTAAATGCTGAAGAATATGTAACACCCCAATGTTTGACTGAAGCCTTTGTAGCCCATCAGCTGCAGCCATGCAGAGTTCTGTGCTACAGCAAGGCCGAGAAAGAGACCTATGAAAAAGCAGATGGGAATGGATATTAATCGCTGCATGAAATAATTCAATCAGGAAAATGAATCTGAAACCTTATTGCAGTTAAGGCCCTGCAGTGCCTAAAGCCTGTAAGAGCTCTGTAGCTTACTCCCTTTAAACCTGAGCAGCTGTCACTCTGCTGGCAGCTTCTTTGAAGTTGCCCACAGCTCATAGAGAACTGGGCTTTTTCAGCACACAAGCTTTTCTAACTATCCCCCCAGTCCCAACTGGAAATGTATTTTTTTAAGGTCTTCACAACTTGACACTGATTATTTTTAAATAAAAGGGATGAACAAAATAGAGAGAGAATGGTTTGTTAGAAAACCATTCTGTGAAAAAAAGCCCATTCTCTCCTCAGCACATCTGCTTCCAAAGGAGCAGTGACAGGAACATCAGGATTCAGCAAAAGTAAAATGAGAGCTCCTCCAGGTGTTAAGATTTGTAAAGCCTGGAATCTAGCAATATTCTAGATATGTTACAATTGTGCTTTGCAGGCTGATGTGTATTACCTTTGATAGTTTCTTTGAATGAGCATAAAAATATTATTTGACTAAACAACTTTTGGTAATTTCATTTGTGGCATAATCATGTTGCTGCCAGTGGATTACAATGAATTTGACCCTATGGTATTATGTTTTCCTATTGGCTTAAGTAACTGTATTCAGCCTTATTACAAATAGTTTGTGTCCTGCTCTGTTGAATAAATAGTCCGTGTGCATAGAGATAAACTGGCATTGTATGTGTAACTAGAAAATATAAGCTTTGTTACAAAGCTTACTGAAATCAGTGGAGGGACTCCTACTGACTTCTCTGGACATTGGATTCAGGCTTCCTACTGCTGGCCTGAAATGATAACGAATTCTTATTTTAATTTCTGACTCCTTGTGAACCACCCATTTGTTTCTATTATAACCTTTCTGTCAGGTGAAGCCAGCAACAGCCAGGGCCACATTCCTCTCTATCTGTCCAACACAGAACTGGCTTGAGCCCCCATCCAGTAACCAGGAAAATTCACACACCACCCTGGATGCCTTTGAGAGGCAATGCTTCCCCATTCACAAGCACATCATCTGAGGATATGTCTACATTGCAAGCTTATTATGGAAAAAGCTATTCTGGAAGATATCTTCTGGAATAGCTTATTTAGAAATAGAGCGTCCACCCTACAGAGAAGCCTCAAAATTAGTCCGAGGCAGGCTCCCCTAATGTGAACACGCTATATCCATATAGAGCCCCAGGAGGCACTGGGGAGGAGCTATTTCAACATAGCAGCAGTGGAGCATTCACACACAACCTCTTCTGTAAGAGCGTTTTCAGAAGGGGCGTTATTCCTCATGGAATGAGGTTTACCAATGTAAAAAAAAACCCTCTGTTATTTCGATTTTCTTTTGAAAGAACACAATTGCAGTGTGGGCACTAGAATTGTTTATACAGAATAATGGCTTATTCCAGAAAAACAATGCAATGTAGATGCAGCCACATGTGTATACAAAAGAAACTTTTAACAAAAAAAGGAGGAAAGTATCTTGATATAAATTTGAGAAAACACCGCAGAGTTCATAAGCAAAAACCATGAATGGAAGTCCCACCTGAAATAGGTTGAGTAATATCCTTTTCCTGTGAGGTTCTTAAGTCCAGCAATCTACATGTCCTCTTAACTTGCTCAGCCCTTCTCTGTACCTCACTCATAGTTGCTGCCCTTGGTCAGGACAGATCCAGGGATCAGAGTGCATCTGCAGAGTTCACCTCACATACTGAGTGTGGGGGGAGGTAAAGAAACATCTTACTTGCTCTGTGGTCACTTGCCATCCACCTGCTCACTGCTCTCTGCTGCCTTGCTGGCCATTTGTCTTGCCTTTCTCGCAACCCTGCTGGTCAGTTTTCATGCCACCACTTCTGTGCTGGTCACTCATCGCATTTCTCCACCAATGCCATGTTGATCTCTTATCACATCTCTTTGCCACCAACCTGCTGGCTCTTAGTCACCATCTGCTGCCATCCACTTCTTGGATGTGACTTCTGTTCTTTAGTCTCCATGATTTCAGCTCCCAGTGATTTCAACTCTTAGCGAGCAGGGTAGAAGAAACACAACTACAAGATCTTTAATGTAAGAAAAGAGGCATTTAAATGATGCCTATTTAACTCTGTTCTTTGAACAGTGGGGGAAAAACAGGTAAAACAAGTCTAAGTAGGAGAAGCCATATAGCCTTCTGAGCAGAATAACTTTCCCTTATCCATCATAGAGGTCTGAAAGTTAAGTCCCTGCATTTGCAAGATTCTTTCTGCTAACTGTGGATTCTTACATTTGGAACAATGTATCACAGTCCTACTTTTCTGTATTCCCACAAAATTCCAAACATTGGGAACCATATCCGAGCTATCCCTGCATTTAATACAAACATAACTTGTGTTGGATCACAAATTAAGTTGATTACAATAAGCAAAATACCAGTCAATCTGTTAAATATCTAACAAATCTGAGTAAAGTAGGAGCAAACAGTATTTATATAGACATACCCAGAGTTTCTCTCCTATTCCAGCTATCTATAATGGAAACATTCCTTCAGATTCTCTTACAAATTAGAAGCTAAGTTTTAGTAATTAAATCCAAGTGGGTATTTCAGATATGGAAATAAGTTGTATGAAGGGTAGAAAGTTGTTTTAAGAATATATCAGCTGATATATCTCACTAATATTTCACATGCAGTGATTACTCAAATTCAGTAAGATATTATTGTGCCTCTCCAGATTCAATTAAATATAAATGTACGTATTGGGCATAAACAGATGCTTACTGAATGTGGAAATTCTGTCACAAATGGTAGTCTGTGAGGGTATGTCTACACTACAGCACTAATTCGAACTAACTTAATTCGAATTAGTTAATTCAAACTCAGCTAATTCGAACTAGTGCATCTGTGACAATCTAGATGCTCTTTTTTGCAAATGCTTTTAACAGAAAACTCTTCCGTTAAAAGCATTTGCGGAAAATCATGCCAGTCTAGACTTAGCCACAGGGTATGTCTACACTATAGCACTACTTCGAACTAACTTAATTCAAATTAGTTAATTCGAACGAAGCTAATTTGAATTAGTGCATCTAGACCTAAAAACTAGTTCGAATTAGCGTTTTGCTAATTCGAAATAGCATGTCCACATTGAGTGGACCCTGAACCGAAGTTAAGGCTGGCCGGAACCAGTGCCAGCAGGGAATCAGGTTAGGTGTGGAGCTGCTGCCTCAGGCTAGCTGAGGGCTGTGCTTAAAGGGACCCGACCCCCACCAAGGACAGACAGTTCTCAGGGTTCCACGCTTGCTTGTCTACCTCTCAGAGTGCCCTGAGTGCCCGCACTCGGCACATCACAGCACTCGGCTGCACTTGCCGCAGGCTTCCATCCGGGGGGGTTGTGTCAATCAGGGGGGCTGTCAGGATCCAGGAAGCCCTGCAGGAGACCTTCCACCCCGAGGAGCCCGCAGAGCCACCCCAGTCCTCCCCATTGGGGGCTCGTGCCCCATTCCTCCCACAACTCCTTCCACTTACCCCTCCCTAGCCCCCCCCTTCCTGATGTAAAAAATGAAGGACACGTGTGTTCAAAAATAGAAACTCTCTTTGTTAAACAAAACTGGGGGTGGGGGGATTAACCTCTGGGGAGACTGGGAAAAGGAGGTGGGAGAGGGGAAGAGAGAGCGTGGGAGAGGAGAGGGGGAAACCTGGGAGGAAGGAGCTGGAAGTGGGAAGCCAGGGGAAGGAGGAGGGGAAGTATAAAACTACGGTATGCCATATCTTCAGTACTGTGTACAGATGTGGTCTCCTCACCTCAAAAAAGATATTTTGGCCTTGGAAAGGGTTCCGAAAAGGGCAACTAAAATGATCAGGGGTTTGGAACAGGTCCCATATGAGGAGAGGCTAAAGTGACTGGGACTTTTCAGTTTGGAAAAGAGGAGACTGAGGATATGATATAGGTCTATAAAATCATGAGTTGTGTGGAGAGGGTGCATAAAGAAAAGTTCGTCATTAGTTACCATAATAGAAGGACTAGAGGACACCAAATGAAATGAATGGGTAGCAGGCTTCAAACTAATAACAGAAAGTTCTTCTTCACAAAGCAAATAGTCAACCTGTGGAACTCCTTGCCACAGGAGGTTGTGAAGGCTAGAACTATAACTGAGTTTAAAGAGAAGTTAGATAAAGTCATGGAGCTTGGGTCCATGGAGTGCTATTAGCCAGGGGGTAGGAACGGTGTCCCTGGCCTCTGTTTGTGGAAGGCTGGAGATGGATGGCATGAGACAAATGGCTTGGTCATTGTCTTCTGTCCATCTCCTCCGGGGTAGCTGGTGTTGTCCGCTTTCGGCAGACAGGCTACTGGGCTAGATGGACCTTTGGTCTGACCCAGTACGGCCGTTCTTATGTTCTAAGCTCAGGGCTCAGGGTCGGGGGTCTCACTGGACCACCTTGATTTTCACGCAAACCTGCTCCTGGGTTTGCATGTGGCCTTTGGTGGCCAGGCTGGCAGCTAACCTGCTCTATGGCCACTTTCCTGTGCCTAGTGCAGAGGTCGTAGACGTTGGAGGCCTCCCCCCAAGCCTCGATGAGGTCCACAATCTCAGCACTAGACTAGGTGGGCGCACGCCTCTTGCAGCCCCGGGCAGGCTCCTGGGAGCCTCCAGCCTGGTCCCGGGAAGAGGCGGAGGGCTGGATGGCAGTGGGTGGCTGGCTCAAGCTATGCCAGATGCAGGGTCTGCTGGCTAGGTGCTGTTAGGCTTGCACCTGGCACAGGCACCGTAGCCGGCCCGTGCCCCTTTAAGGGCTCCGGGTCCGGGAGGGGGGGCAGAAGAATTTCCCTGGTTGTGCCCAGAGTGCCCAGGACAAGCTGGGAAGGGCTAGCCTCCCACTAGTTCGAATTAAGTGGCTACACAGCACTTAATTTGAACTAGGCATTAGTCCTCGTAGAATGAGGTTTACCTAGTTCGAATTAAGCGCTCCACTAGTTTGAATTAAGTTCAAACTAGCGGTTTGCATGTGTAGTGCCTATGAAAGTTAATTGGAACTAACAGCTGTTAGTTCCAATTAACTTTGTAGTGTAGACGTACCCTAAGAGATTATATAGGACCACAACAAAATAGTTTTGTATTTTCCATACAAACAGAATCCATTAATTTAAGGGCAGAGATTACTGTACTTGAATACCTTAATACAGGCTTCTCTCTGCTGGGCTTATTCTCTATGGTGACTCTAGTTAGCTGATCACCAAGGCTGAAAATTAGTCATATAGAATTTTTTTCTTTGACCAGTGCTCTTTGCTTCTCTTGGCACTATATCAGCAACTTTCCTCTAACCTCTGTGAAATTTCCTCAGCAAACCTAAATCTTCTGGGACAATAGCATGATTTTTTTTTCTTTCAAAAGCACTTATTAGATCTGAGATCTTCTTATAAGCTAAGGAAAGCATTGAAGTTCTAAACGCTTTTCTGCTTTCACTTCACACTCTTCTACTAGGCTAATAGTTCAGTGAAAATAATTAATGGAGTAAGGAAGCATACATTCAGTAGAGCTATGCCAATTTACATCTGCGGAGGATCTGGCTCACTAAGTCTTTTCTGTAGCAATAACAGTTTTTCATGCAGTCCAGAACCTCTCAGGTTGTCTCTGTCTTCACTTCTATTTCCTTTACATAAAACATACTTTCCTCTCCCAAAAATGTGATAATCTTTTCAACTCACCAAACCTTTTATTCCAACCCTGAGGTCTCTCCTGCTAGTCATGCTCTAGTTTTAAACCTGTCAGATCAAAACATGATGATCAGATGTCTGATACATCTTGGGCAAATATTAAATCATGGACACTGTCTAGTTCATATTTTTCTTTCTCTACTGAGGTCCTTTAAGCAAGTTGACAATCCATTGAACATATATCTGAGTTATGATTCTAAACACATTTGGCATATGTATTTCTTTCAGTCTACAGAAAGATCACTCTTTGATATCAAATCAGACCTATGCATGGATTAAGAACAATAAGGGTGTGTCTACACGGCAGCCTAAACTCAAAATAAAATATGCAATTTGTGCTATGCAAATTGTGTATCTTATCTCATATCCATTTCAAAATAGCTTCTTTTGAAATTTGGCATGTCTGATCAGTGCCAAATTTCAAAATAATGCGCTATTTCAAACTTTCCTTTATCCCTCATGCAATGAGGTTTACTGGGATGGTGAAATAGCATGCCCGTTATTTCAAAATAATGGGCGGGTTGTGTAGACACGGGGTAGATATTTTGGGATACTTTTGGTATCCCGAAATATCCATGCAGTATAGACGTACCCTAAATGACCCTTAGTTAGAGCAAAATAACTTCTGAAACTTATGAAAAAAATCTCTTAAAAGCCACAATTGTTTTAAAAAATACTTTTCAAAAGGAACTCTGCAGAAAGAAAGATCTAATAAAAGGAAGTAATTTAGTCATATAAGTGAGTGAATTAGCTATGAAAGCAGGGAGCTCTGACAGAAGTCAGTTTGAAGGGTGCTAATAAGTGTCATAATTGAAAACCTGTAGTGGGTCTAGAATGTGTATAAGTAGAGGATTATAAGAGTACATGTTAATAACCATAATACATGCACCACTCATAGTTCTCAGGGATATGTGACATACATGATCTATCTATCTGTTTGTCTGTCAGAAGCTAGCTAGTTATACAATCTATATGGCTAGCTAGCTATTGAAATATCATCTAGTCAAGGGCAGATCACTTTATCTAGCTAGCTAGCTAGCTAGTTAGCTAGATATTGAAATATCACCTGGTGAAGGGCAGATCATTTTTAGCTACTTTTTCTCTTTATTTACATGTGTGTAATAGTCCAGTGGAATAATGTGAAACTAGAAAAGCATTTATTCGTATAGAACAACAACAAAATCCCAGAAAAATTACTGATATCTAAAAATAATGATCCTGGTAATGTGGATGTTCTACTTCTTATTTTGAAATAAGGGGGGCTATTTAAAAATAACTCCCTAGTGTAGAGCTGGGCTGGAGGAATGATGCTTATATAGAAATTGTTATTTCAAAATAGCACTAATGTAGGTATTCTGCTGCTGCTAATTTGAAATAATTGGCCTCCAGAGGCTTCTCACAGCTGCACTTGTGGCTGCTCTGGCCACACCTGTCAGATCCACTGCTCCTCTTAGCCTATGGAATTTTTAAAAGTACAGGCTGCAGGAAAAGGGCTTGTGGCACCAAGACAGCCTTTCCAGCTTTGTGCCACACCACAACAGCACAGGAGCCGTGGCCAACTCCAGTGCTCCCTCTGTGCTGCACCCTCAGCTGCAAGTGGCCAGGGACTATTCTTGTGCAGCTATCTTGGATCTAATCAAGATCTCGGGCAAGGAAACCAACTTCTCGGATCTCTGCTCCAGAAAGCAGAATGGTGATGTCTATGCCCAGATGGCCACTAGTCTGTCCAAGAAGGTCAACCAGGTCCACATAAAAATCAAGGAGCTCCAGCAGGTCAACAATAAGGTCAGGCGGCAGAATGGATGCTCCAGAGAGGCACCACTCATGTACCGTTACTACAACCAGTTAGATGCCATCCTGAGAGGGGGAGCTTGTCACCTCCCCTTTCCCTGTCATCGTAGAGTCCAGCTAGGACACACTTGGCATCAGCCTCCATGAGGGTAGGGTTGTGAAGGACAACAAGGAGAAGGAGAAGGAGAAGCAGGCCAGCCAGATGACCATGCCTGCTAGCCAGAAGCTATTCCTCACCTTGGAGCTAGTGCGTCCATCTCAGGATGTCTCCCAGGTGATGGATGAACCCAGTATAATATAACAGGTGGGCTGGGGCACCGCTGAGGGGTCAAGTCAGGGCAAATTGCTTAGAACCAGGGCTATTTATAGCCCAAGACTGAGGTCCTCCTATAAGGCACCCAACCAGTCACACAGAGCACTCCAGCTGCCACCCTAGCCAGCAAGAAGTTGTACAAACAAATCCCCTTAGATACCTCAGCTTTACCTGTGCCATAACCAGCACCACATTTTACACAGGTGAAAGATTATAAAACCAATCTCACTAACTCCCAGTCCCAAAGGAGTAGTCATGGTTGCAGGTCAATGTATACCTTAGATCTTACACAAAAGAGCATACCGTGACAATCCTTTAGAATCTAAAATCTAAAGGTGTTTTAATAAAAAAAGAAAGAAAAGGTTGAGAGTAGTATTGTTAAAGAAAATACCATACATACATCAATCACCAAGTTCTTGATGGAGGCTCTTATCACAGGGCTCATCTAGACTGCATTCCTCTCTCGAAAGAGGAATGCAAATGAAGCAGATCGAAAATTCAAATGAAGTGCGGATTTACAAATCTTGCGCTTCATTTGCATAATTGCATCTGAGTGCTTTTTTCAAAAAGGGCTTTTTGAAAAAACACGCTCAGATGTGATTCTGCAATGAAGCACGAGATTTGTAAATCCACACTTCATTTGCATTTTCGATCTGCTTCATTTGCAATCCTCTTTCTAGAGAGGAATTCAGTCTAGACATAAGCACAGATGTAACAAACTGCCACCTTAAAAGTCTCTGGAGAACATCCTAAGTTAGGATGGGTCAACAAATCCTTCCTGACCCTCTTTCCATAGCAAAGATGCTTCTGAAGTCAAGAGCAGGATTGAAGACAAAGATGGAGGAACCTTCAGGATCCTTTTATAATCTCACCTATGCAGAGGGAAATATGTTCTCCTGAGTGATGGTAATTCCCAACCTGGAACTGATCACATGATCAAGTGACCTGTCCATATCACCTTAGGCAAGAGGTCATGATATTCCTATTGATCTGCAGGTTCCCAGCCGCATTCCTCAAGCTTTTATTGGCAATCTTGAGAGCCATTCTCCATGCAGCATTGATATTTAGCATAGCTATTCACTGAATAATCACTCCTCACAATAGGTGGTCATATAAGAACATAAAAACGGCCATACTGGGTCAGACCAAAGGTCCATCAAGCCCAGTACCCTGTCTGCCAACAGTGGCCAATACCAGGTGTCCCACAGGGAGTGAATCGAACAGGTAATCATCAAGCGATCTCTCTCCTGCCATCCATCTTCACCCTCTGACAAACAGAATCTAGGAACACCATTCCTTACCCATACTGGCTAATAGCCATTTATGGACTTAACCTCCATGAATTTATCTAGTTCTCTCTTAAACCTGTTATAGTCCTAACCTTCACAACCTCCTCAGGCAAGGAGTTCTACAGATTGACTATGCGCTGTGTAAAGAAGAACTTCCTTTTATTTGTTTTAAACCTGCTACCCATTAGTTTCATTTGGTGGCCCCTAGTTCTTATATTATGAGAACAAGTAAATAACTTTTCCTTATTCACTTTCTCTACACCACTCATGATTTTATATACCTCTATCATATCCCCCCTTAGTCTCCTCTTTTCCAAGCTGAAAAGTCCTAGTCTCTTTAATTTCTCCTCATATGGGACCCATTCCAAACCCCTAATCATTTTAGTTGCCCTTCTCTGAACCTTTTCTAATGCCAGTATATCTTTTTTTGAGATGAGGAGACCACATCTGTATGCAGTATTCAAGATGTGGGCATACAATGGATTTATATAAGGGCAATAAGATATTCTCCGTCTTATTCTCTATCCCTTTTTTAATGATTCCTAACATCCTGTTTGCTTTTTTAACTGCAGCTGCACATTGCGTAGACATCTTCAGAGAACTATCCACAATGACTCCAAGATCTCTTTCCTGATTAGTTGTAGCTAAATTAGCCCCCATCATATTATATGTATAGTTATTTTTTCCAATGTGCATGACTTTACATTTATCCACATTAAATTTAATTTGTCATTTTGTTGCCCAATTACTTAGTTTGGTGAGATCTTTTTGAAGTTCTTCACAGTCTTCTTTGGTCTTAACTACCTTGAGCAGTTTAGTATCATCTGCAGACTTTGCCACCTCACTGTTTACCCTCTTCTCCAGATCATTTATGAACATATTGAATAGGATTGGTTCTAGGACTGACCCTTGGGGAACACCACTAATTACCCATCTCCATTTTGAAAATTTACCATTTATTCCTACCCTTTGTTTTCTGTCTTTTAACCAGTTCTCAGTCCATGAAAGGATCTTCCCTTTTATCCCATGACATCTGAATTTAAGTAAGAGCCTTTGGTAAGGGACCTTGTCAAAGGCTTTCTGGAAATCTAAGTACACTATATCTACTGGATCCCCCTTGTGCACGTTTGTTGACCCCTTCAGAGAACTCTAAGGGTATGTCTACGCTAGCTCGTTAGTTCGAGCGAGGTAGGCAAATGAGGGCAACTGGAGTTGCAAATGAAGCCCGGGATTTAAATATCCTGGGCTTCATTTGCATGTTCCCGGGTGCCGCCATTTTTAAATCCTCCTTAGTCCAAATGAACTTCCCGTGGCTAGACGAGGCAGTTAAACGTTAAATCGAACTAACTCCTTAGTTCAAATTAACTATTACTCCTTGTGGAATGAGGAGTAATAGTTAATTCAAACTAAGGAGTTAGTTCAAATTAACTTTTAACTGCCGCGTCTAGCTGCGGGCAGTTAGTTCGGACTAAGGGGGATTTAAAAATGGCAGTGCCTGGGAACATGCAAATGAAGCCCTGGATATTTTGTCTACGTAGCTCAAACTAACAAGCTAGTGTAGACATACCCTAATAGATTAGTAAGACATGATTTCCCTTTACAGAAAACATGTTGACTTTGTTGACTTTTGCCCAACAAATGATGTTTTTCTATGTGTTTGACAATTTTATTCTTTACTATTGTTTCAACTAATTTGCCCAGTACTAACATTAGACTTACCGGTCTGTAATTTCTGGGATCGCCTCTAGTGCCCTTTTTAAATATTGGTGTTATATTAGCTATCTTCCAGTTATTGCATACAGAAGCTGATTTAAAGGATAGGTTACAAACCATAATTAATAGTTCTGCAATTTCACATTTGAGTTATTTCAGAACTTTTGGGTTCATGCCATCTGGTCCCTGTGACTTGTTACTGTTAAGTTTATCAATTAATTCCAAAACCTCCTCTAATGACACTTCAAATGACGCAGAAGCCATTTTTATTTTAATGAAGCCGGGGATATTTAAATCCCCGCTTCATTGACTATGTTGGGTAGCCTATTTTACATGCCGCTGTCGCAGAGGCATGTAATCTAGACGTACCCTAGGATTTTACTTCCACTTTTAAAAAGATGCCTTTTTATCTCTCACTCCTTCTTTTACATGGTGGTTAAGACACGGTGGTTCTTTTTAAGTTCTTCTATGTTTTTTTAATTTTGGGTATACATTTAAGTTGGACCTCTATTATGGTGTCTTTGAAAAGTGTCCATGCAGTTTGCAGGGATTTTACTGTAGTCACTGTACCTTTTAATTTCTGTTTAACTCACCTCCTCATTTTTTCATAGTTCTCCTTTTTTAAATTAAATGCCACAGTGTTGGGCTGCTGAGATGCTCTTCCCACCACAGGAATGCTAAATGTCATTATATTATGGTCACTATTTCCAAGAGGTCCTGTTATAGTTACCTCTTGGACCAGTTCCTGCATGCCACTCAGGACTAAATTGAGAATTGCCTCTCCCCTCATGGGTTCCTGTACCAGTTGCTCCAAGAAGCAGTCATTTAAGATATCAAGAAATTTTGTCTCTGCATCTCTTCCTGAGGTGACATGTACCCTGTCAATATGGGGATAGTTGAAATCCCCCACTATTATTAAGTTATTAAGGGGGGACATGATAGCGGTTTTCAAATATCTAAAAGGGTGTCACAAGGAGGAAGGCGAAAATTTGTTCCTCTTGGTTTCTGAGGACAGGACAAGGAGTAATGGGCTTAAAGTGCAGCAGGGGAGGTTTAGATTGGACATTAGGAAAAAATTCCTAACTGTCAGGGTGGTCAAATATTGGAATAAATTGCCAAGGGAGGTGGTGGAATCTCCCTCTCTGGAGATATTTAAGAACAGGTTAGACAGACATCTGTCAGGGATGGTGTAGACAGAGCTTGATCCTGCCTTGAGGGCGGGGGGCTGGACTCGATGACCTCTCGAGGTCCCTTCCAGTCCTATTATTCTATGATTCTATGATTCTATGATTCTATTTACTTACTACTCTTCCTTAGCATTTCATAGTCACTATTACTGTCCTGGTCGGGTGGTCGATAATAGATCCCTACTGTTATTTTCTTGTTAGAGCAGGGAATTACTATCCATAGAGATTCTGTGGAACATGTTGATTCATTTAAGATTTTTACTTCATTTGATTCTTAATTTTCTTTCACATATAGTGCCACTCTCCCACCTGCACAACCTGTTCTGTCCTTCCAATATATTTGTACCTCGTAATGATTGTGTCCCATTGATTGCCCTTGCTCCACCAGGTTTCTGTGATGCCTATTATATCAGTATCCTTCTTTAACACGAGGCACTCTAGTTCACCCATCTTATTTTTTAGACTTCTGGCATTTGTGTACAAGCACTTTAAAAACTTGTCACTGCTTATTTGTCTGCCCTTATCTGATGTGTCAGATTCTTTATGTGAATGTTTTTCATCTGCTCTGGCCCATACTTTATCCTCTTCCATTCTTTCCTCCTGACTAAAACCTAGAGAATCTCTATCAATAAACTCTCCTCCAAGAGACATCTCTGTCCGATCCACGAGCTCCTCTGCACTGATCAGCACCCCATCTTTTAGTTTAAAAACTGCTCTGCAACCTTTTTAATGTTAAGTGTCAACAGTCTGGATCCACTTTGGTTTAGGTGGAGCGCATCCTTCCTATATAGGCTCCCCCTATCCCCAAAGTTTTCCCAGTTCTTTATAATTCAAACCCCCTCCTCCCTACACCATTGTCTCATCCACGCATTGAGACTCTGAAGCTCTGCCTGCTTACCTGGCCCTGAGTGTAGAACTGGAAGCATTTCTGAGAATGCCACCATAGAGGTCCTGGATTTCAGTCTCTTTCCTAGCAGCCTAAATTTGGGCTCCAGGACGTCTCTGCTACCCTTCCCTATGGCATTGGTACCTACATGTACCACGACCACTGGCTCCTCCCCAGCACTACACATAAGTCTATCTAGATGCCTCAAGAGATCTGCAACCTTTGCACCAGGCAGGCAAGTCACCATGCGGTTCTCCCAGTAATCGCAAACCCAGCTATCTACATTTCTATTGATCGAAACTCTCAGTACTAACACCTGCCTTTTCCTAATGATGAGTTCCCTCCTCTGGAGAGGTAACCACAGTGGAGAGGATACTCCAACATCTGGAAGGAGGGTCCGAACTATGTGAAGGTTTCCCTCTGCTCCCGGTGACTGTTTTCCTTCTCTGAGCCTTTCATCCTCATTACCAGCACAGGGACTGTCTGACCAGAGGTGGGACAATTCTACAGTGTCCTGGAAAGCCTCATCTACATACTTCTCTGCCTCCCTCAGCTCCTCCAGTTCAGCAACCCTGGCCTCCAAAGCTCGTATGCGATCTCTGAGGGCTAGTAGCTCCTTGCACCGAGTGCACACATACGCCACCTGCCCATAGGGCAAGTAATCATACATGTTACACTGAGTGCAATAAACAGGATAGCCCACATTCTGCTGCTGGGCTTCTGCCTGCATTTTCTCCTATAGCTACGTAGGTTATTGATAGGATTTCTAGTTAAATCAGGAAGTTTTGATGAAAACCTTTAAACTAAACTATAAAAAATTGGCCCCTTCCCACTCCCCTTCCCAAACTCCCTCTCAAAACTCCCTGTTTGCTGCCCCTGTTCGCAAAAAAATACCTATTGCTATCTCCCAGACAGAGAATATTTACAGTATAAGTACAAAGTGCATATTCATAACTTTACATATAAAATCATACAAGTATATGAGTAGCAAAATAGAATCAGCATAACATAAGCTTTCACTAGACACCTCACTTGGCTCACTTTGCACCGAATTTGGAGGCAAACACACAACAGTGGATGCAACAATGATCTGCCTGCTCACATTAAAATCCAATAATGTGACACCTGGTGAAGGCACTTCAGGTGAATTCTATAACTTTCCCAATGTAAATGCTAGGGCAGGCAGCAGGCTACATGTTTAACTAAGTCCGTGATAAAATTCTAATGTTCCATGGACCAGTGAAGTAAAAGGCAAGACCCTCATTCATGTTAATAAATTTTAGATTACGCCGGGGTGGGAAACCTTTTCTAGGTTGGGAGCCACTGACCCACAGTAAAACCAGTGGAGGGCCACACACAAAAAACCCTCACTGGTGTGGTACCCAGCTGAGAAGGTGAAAAAAACTCCTCACATTCCTGTTGCACACCAGAGTCTAGGAGGCTGCAGCCTAGTATATTTTGTGTTCTTTAGCCCCATGGTGGGGCAGTGGGGGGAGAGGGCTGCAGCGCCAGGACGGGCTCCCCAGTGCGGGGTGGAGGGTGGCCCTGAACCTTGGGGGCCGGATCTAGGCAAGCCAGTTACTGCATCCAGCTCTTAGGCCTGAGGTTCCCCACATCTGGATTAGGTCATTTATTTATAATTTTTCCCCAAACATTTTTAATTATTCCTTTTTTTCCTATTCAACCATCAGTTTACTTTTTCATAGTAGAACTTATGTATAAGTTTTGGACCACTGATTCTGTTCTCTTTTATAGCCATGTAACTACTACTACCTTTGTACTACCTACTAATACCAAAAAGAAATTCTATCACCAGTTTTCAAATCATTCTGACAGCATTAATTACATATTATGATAGCAGTCTAGCTATTTTGGTAGATAACCAAGACAGTATTTGATGTATCTACAAAGAAGAGCATTGAGAACTTGAAGAAACTTAGACTAGGGCAAAGAATTGGGACCAGGATAAGTGATGATACCAGTGAGATCTTGACATTGTGTGCTACTTTGATCAGCTGGGGGCATATGTTTTTGATGCAAGAGAGAATCCTATGCACGGATGAATTTCTGCAAAATGTTTCATCTTCCCTTTAGTCCTACTTTCCTCTTGTCTGAATCATTTTTGGTCATTCAAATGCACATAAATGCATAATGGTCTCAGTATGCCAGTGGATTATGTTTTATTAATCTTTGCTAAAAATCTTATTAAATGTTCACCGGCCATGCTCAGGAGCATTGCATTTTAATTATGCATTTTTAACGTATTTCCTTCAAAACTAAGGAGAGAGACTGTTTTTCTATGAAAATGTGTCTGTTCCAGTTTTCAAGTTTCAAAGAACAAATATGGAAAATGTCATTTTAAAAGCACACAAAATTATCAGCCTGTAGTTTAAAAAATGGGAATTGTTTTGAAATCTGGACTTAAGTGGGTACTATCAGGTGTCTGTTGAAATATGTCCTGTATCAATTAAAATGCATGATTACGTAGAGTTACCAGCATTTTAAGGCTGGCTGCTAATGCTAGTTGCTATTGTTTTGGGATTAGGTCTGTGGGAGCTGAATATATGAGTTTTTTTAGTTATTTCTTATCACAAATCTAACATATTTAAACAAATAACTTGGTCTCCTTTTGAAGCACTGGAAATTGTTAATTTCTTATTTAGCACAGGTTTCTCCAAGTGCTAATACATTTTACTTTATAACTTTGATGAGCAATAACAAAATAAAATTAGTTGTTAATCTGTCAGCAAGTGATTTTGAATATTTTGGAAATACTTGCAGGAAGGATTTTAGTCTTTTTCTTTCCCTTCCCCCATTCCCTTGCTATTGTTTTGTGTCACTATGCATCATTACATACTGATGTTTGTTTCTGTACAAGTAAGCAAAAAGGGAATTGCATAGTGCATGTTGGCCTCTTTTCTTTGCATTAAATGTGTCGAGTTCAATTTATTACAATTTTAGAACATGTTTTGGACATTGCCATTGTCCTAGTTTTTTTTATTTTTTTGGGGGGGAGGGGGGGATGCTGGAAGCCACAGCTTTTTCCTTTGTGCCATGAAGCCAGAGCTGCCCCTGGGGCATGAGATGGCCCCACATGTCCATGCTGCAGTTTTTGCAGCACTTTCTGCCAGCTTCTTTCCTGGTCCTGCACAAGCTGGTTCCTGAGCTCGTTCTGGGGACCCTATCTCTGGGTGTGGGAGCTACATTCTGGTAACTGCATGTAGAGGTGTTTCTGGAGTCTGGACACCAGTTTGGACTGGTGGGATCAGCTGGTCATGGAGTGGTGGGGTGACCAGCAGTGGCTCCAAAACTTCCCCGTGTGTAAGGCCACCTTTTTAGAGCTGTGTACCTAGCTCTGCCCTGCCCTCCGGATATGCAACACCCACCTGCAGCTCGCCATTCTCCTAGAGAAGTGGGTCTCCATCACCCTCTGGAACCTCACCACCCCGGACAGCTTCTGGTCAGTGGGTAACCAGTTCAATGTGGGGAAGTCCACCATTGGGGCCCTCCTCATGGAAGTAAAGAACTCTTGGGCTGCAGTCCCTGCATGGGGTGGCAAGGGGAAGGTCCTGGATAAGGGGGATGCTTGCGAAAGGAAGGTTGGGGGCTGTGGGAGTGTAGTGGGGGGGAAGCCCCATCCCTGGGGGCTTGTGCCATTCCACCCTCATATAGCCCTGCTGCTGGGGTGGTGGCCTCATAGGGGGTGGCTCCTTGGTTGCTTGAAGGGGGAAGAGATGGTAGGGGGCAGACACCTCCCAAGGACTCAGGCACTCCTCTCTTAGGGTATGTCTACACTACCCCGCTAGTTCGAACTAGCGGGGTAATGTAGGCATACCGCACTTGCAAATGAAGCCCGGGATTTGAATTTCCCGGGCTTCATTTGCATAAGTGGGGAGCCACCATTTTTAAATCCCCGCTTGTTCGAACCCCGTGTAGCGTGGCTACATGGGGCTCGAACTAGGTAGTTCGGACTAGGATTCCTACTCCGAACTACCGGTACACGAGGTAGTTTCATGATGTAGTTTCATCATGTTTTGTAAGAAAGTGTAAATTTCAATGGAAATTTCAAAAGGAAAAGTACTGAGATGGGATTATCAAACTAGGTAAAAAGTCTCAGAGGTTAGCCATGTGTTCTGTAACTTAAAAACACTGAGTAGTCCTGTGGCATCTTAGACACTAATAAACATATACTATACATGATATTATATATTTGTATTAGTCTCTAAGGTGCCACAGGACTACTCATTGTTTTCAAACTAAGAAAGACATTCTCTAGGAAGATTTAAGCAACTTAAATTTAGAGAGAGGGTACGTCTAGACTACAAGCCTCTTTCGAAAGTGATTGTCTAGACATCCATTATCTGGATGCTCTCTTTTGAAAAAGCCCTGTTTGCATTCAAGAACGCCTTTTTTCGAAAAAGCTCTTTCAAAAAAAGGTGGTTTTCCTCATAAAATGAGGTTTACCGCTGTTGAAAAAACCACCATGTTCTTTCAATTTAATTTTGAAAGAATGCAACGGCAGTCTAGACACAGGTGAGGTTTTTTCCGAAAAAAGGCTACTTTTTAAAAAAAACTCTGTAGTCTAGACATAGCCGCAGTCAGGTCACACTTACTCATTCAACATAAGTAAAAGTGGACTTGTAAACAGTTTCGCATTGGCTAATGAACTTGTAATCTTTATACAAAACAGGTGGCAACTGGGACAATCTCTAATTTGAAAGACAGATGGATTCTGAGGAGTAGATGACTCACATACTTGAAATTGAAACAAAAAAAAAGGACAATGTAGCACTTTAAAGACTAACAAGATGGTTTAATAGGTGACGAGTTTTCATGGGCCAGACCCTCTTCCTCAGATCAAATAGTGGAAGAAAATTGTTACAACCATATATACCAAAGGATACAATTAAAAAAAATGAACACATATGAAAAGGACAAATCAAATTTGTCAGAACAGAAGGAGGATGGGGGGGGGGGGATGTAAATGTCTATGAGCTAATGATATTAGAGGTGATAATTGGGGGAGCTATTAAACCATCTTGTTAGTCTTTAAAGTGCTACATAGTCCTGTTTTTTGTTTCAGCTACTCCAGACTAACACGGCTACATTTCTATCACTATACTCCAAATTGTACTGAAGCTTCTTTGGGATGGGTGGATGAATTTCTAGGCCAGGATGCCTGGGGTAGGACAGAACCTTGTTCTTCAGATTAAGTCTATGAAGGCTTATCAAGAATGAAAAGGAAAGTGTAGATATTTTTTTTTATGTGGATATTTCTCTTTCCTGCAAATTAGGACCATCCTCAGTTTGTTCTGGAATTTTTTGCACTGTTTGATGACCTATTGCTGTAACTGCTACCAGGAGGATGACATGTACAATATAGTAATCACTTCCATCCATACACCACTGGTGACCTCTTTCTACCTCTATATAGGTAAATAAATCCCGGGCTTCATTTGCAAGTGCGGTATGCCTACATTACCCTCCTAGTTCGAACTAGGAGGGTAGTGTAGACATACCCTATTTTATCACATTGCAATTGTATTTGTTGAGGAAAGGAAGGCACAGGAGGCTAAAAAGGATAGGACACTATAGGCTCGTCTAGACTATGCCAAAGTTCCGAAAGAGGATTTGCAAATTCTCCGGAAATTTGCATATCTTTTTCTGATCTCACTTTCAAAAGCAGAGCTTTCAAAAGTGAAAGTAGTTGGAACACATTTTTTTCAGCAACCCCCCCTTTTTACAAAAAGCCACGTAAACCTCATTTTCTGAGGAAGAGCTACTTTTCGAAAAAGGGGTTGCCGAAAAAATGCGTCCCAATTACTTTCACTTTCGAAAGTTCCACTTTCAAAAGTGAGATCAGAAGAAGATATGCAAATTCCCAAGGATTTTGCATATCCTCCTTTGAAACTTCGGCATAGTCTAGTCACAGGGGCGGACTGGTCCTGTGGGATATCGGGAATTTCCTGGTGGGCTGTCCTCCTAAGGGCCAGCTGGTGGCTGCTGGAGGAGGAAGAGGGGGATTTGTGATGGGGCGCCACAGCCCCACACTTTAAATTCTCCGGTGCCGCGTGCCGGCCATGTACGGGGCACTGTGGGGCCATGGGAGTGCACGTGCGGTGTGCTCAAACACCACACAACAGGTGAGAGGAGAGATGCCCGGGCATGGCATGACATCACGGCCCGGGACTTTAAAACCACCTGGCCCAGTGTTGCACCGCACGGCCCAGCTCCAGTCTGGCATGTGGTCTGGTCTGGAGCCCTGGAAGCAGCTGGGGACCAATCGCAGACTCCAGCCCTGCAAACTGGAAGGCAGAAGCCAGGTAGGGGAGAGGAAGAGGGAAAAACAGGTGGTAGGTATGGAAGAGGAAAGGGCTTATACTAGGAGATGAAAATGCCCCGGGGTTTGGGCTCCCCCTGGAGCATGTGCCCCACCCCCCAGTAAGCTGTACAAGCTGCATTTGTGCATATACCCCCAGCAAGACGCATAAGCTGCATTTGCGCGTGCACCCTCCCCGGACAAAAAAGGGCGGGAGGGGATTTTTTTGCTTGAGGTGGCAAAAAACCTAGAGACAGCCCTGGCCACAGGGAAAGGGGGAGGGGCACGCAGGGGTGACGTCAAAAAGTGGGAGGGCCATACAGGGGTGACGTCATGGGGAGGGCTGTTCTCAATCCATTTCCCGAGCTTATTTTGATAGCCAGTCTGCCCCTGTCTAGACATAGCCTATGGTGTGTTGATTAGGTTTTTGAAGAAGAGGAAGGCAATACTAAGGATATTTAGAGAGGAAGTGGGTTGTGTTTAAAGGTTCTGAGTCTGTGATATTTAAGCTCTGTAGTACATGATAGTATTTTGTTTAATATGCCCTACTTCATAGACTCTCTTGCCCCTTGTTTGATTCTTAGTAACATGGCAAAACACTGTGCCAGATGTGTCTTGTCATTTCTGATAGTACAAACTTAGGTCTGAGTAAGTCCCCATTCCCTCTGATCAGACTTTTAAATAAAGCAAGTGCCTAACTTATTTGAAAAAAAATCTGTGACACAGCAGTGCATATTCCTAGGTGTCAAATATGTATAAACAGGAACGTATGAAAATGAAAAATTAGAGGTAAAATCTTAGCTCCACTGAAGGAGGGTGGCTTTAAAACGTAATCATCCTAAATATATCTAATGTAGAATTTATTTTTGGAAGATAATATAAAAGTTCAATATTTTTTCATGTGATATAATGTAAGAGTGACAAAGAAAACTATTTGTATCCTCTTCCCAGTCCAATTATGTTGTTAGCTTTTATGCTATAACAGCATTATTGTTAAACTAAATTATAATCTCAAAGTCTTTCAATTTTCAACTAAGTTTTTTTCTTCAACATAAAAACTGAAAAGGAATAACATACTTTAATGAAGTCTGGTTTAAATGACTGCCTTTGGCAAAAAGCAATTTGAGTACAAAGAATAAAATGAAACCTTAATATGTGTCACTAATCAAGAATGTACAAATGGATCCTGTTTTTGACAAGAGCTGGTACAAACAGTTTGTTGCCTTAGGAAGATAGCACTCTAACCTAAATTAATAAAGATAACTCTAGTGTCATCAGTATGACTGCTTTATAGCATAAGCATTTTCCTTCTGAATACTACAGGCTCAGGTTACCAAAGGTCACAAACACTGTAGCTCTTTGCACTTATTTTTCTTCAGACTAAAGTAAAAACAAGATGTGGAGCAAGTGTGAGTGCACGTGTGATGTTCATTACTGCCTTCTGCCTCTCAGTATGCTGTAGGCAATGATCTCATTTACTTGAGACCACAAAACGAATATTTACATTTGGTGAAATAAGCCCACAGTGGAGAATAATGGACAACTTTTCACTTCTGCTAGTACAACAAAAAAGAAAAAAAAATGAAGGTTTATTAGATAACACAACTGATCACCTGTGAAGCAAGTGAGTATGCTACTATGAACATAAGTTCATGTGGCTTAATTGTGTGGTTTAGGTGGAAGTGCGTGGAATCAGAACTCGAATGAACGAGCCAGTTCATTTTCAATTTGCAATATTCAATAAGTTCATTTTGTTCAGAAATGTTACAAAGCCATTATTAACTATACCTTCTTTTGGATGCATAGTAAGAGTTCATTTTTTATTTTTGTTGCAAAAATACAAGAAAACCACCTTATGTTTTATCTGAAAATGAACCATGACTCAATACATATTTTAAGTATCAGAAAATGAATGACATTTTTTCTAACGTTGGCACTTTATAGACTAACAGATTAGTCTGTTTATAAGGTGCCACAGGACTTCTCGTTGTTTATACAGATTTAGACTAATACGGCTATCCCTCTTATACGTACTAACTTTGGCATCCCAGTGCAATTAAGGAATTCCATCAATAGTGCTAAAAACCCTTTCACTATGGACACAGAGGGTATGTCTGCTCATAGCTGAGCACATAGAAACACTCAAATCGAGTGTTTTATTTTCCCAGTATCAGAGAGTAAGTCTTATTTTATCTATACAAGATAATCAGCTGCCCACTTTAGTTTCAAAATATTGTATTACTACTATTTTTTGTTAGCACCAGGTTTCACAGGACAGACCACAAAATGGGAATAAAGAAAAGCAACGCATTCCTTTTACTCCCTGTACTGACTATCAGCATCTCAGGTAGCAGTAGAGGCAGTCTCAATAAAATTGCAGTTTCCCTTTCTCATCAGGTAGGTGGAAAGTCTGAATATGGGGTAAAAGTATATGGGTATCCTTTCCCTTCAATATCCTTTTTCACCAGTCTAGTAGGGTACATGTATACTACACCATTATTTCGAAATATCTTATTTCAAAATAGTTAATTTGAAAGAAGATATTTCAAAATAACGCTTCTACACGCAAAATGCATTTCGAAATAGCGTTTTGCTATTTTGAAATAGTGCATCCACACTGATTGGACACTGAATCGCATTTAAGGCCAGCTGAAACCTGTTCCAGCAGGGCATCAGGTCAGGAATTACTTTTTGTGGCTGCTGTCTGAGGCTATCTGATCCTGTGCTTAAAGGGATTCCCCTGGACAACCGGTTCTCAGGTTTCCCTGCTTGCTTGCCTACCTCACTGAAGGACAGCAAACCATTTTTTTTCTCTGTGTTCTCTGCTTGCCCTCAGTCGGGACACCACAGCACTCTGCACCATGGAGCCGTAGCTGCCCCTGGGCACTCTGGTGCTTCTTTTGGAAGTATTGCTGCAAGCCTGCCTGCGCTTTCTGCTGGATGCCTCACAACATCTCCTGCAGCCCAACACCCATGCCGTTATCCAGACCCTCCTGGGGTACGTGGAGGAGCAGCTACAGCTCCTGGAGGCCAATGTGCCCCGCCACTTCTGGCATCTGGACACCAGCAGTGACTGGTGGGACCACATTGTCCTGGAGTGCTGGGGAGAACAACAATGGACCCAGAACTTTAGGATGAAGAAGGACACCTTCATGGAGTCCTGTGAGTGGCTCGCCCCTGCTCTGCAGCAATGGGACACTCACATGAGGCTCACCATTCCCCTCTACAAGTGTGTGGCCATCGTCCTCTGGAAGCTCTCCACACTGGATAGCTACTGATGTTCAGCGTGGAGAGATCCACCATTGGAGCGGTGCTAATGCAGTTATGGCAATCTGCGGCCACTGTGCTAGGAGGGGGGGGTGCAAGGAAGGGATGGGCTGCCCTAAGGAAAAGAGGGGAAGGTGGTTCTAGACCCCCTCCCCAGGAGGGTTTGTTCTGTCCCACCCACACTACAGACTTCCCATGGTGGCCAGGATTGCGGGGGAAGGGTTGTGGGGCAGCAGCGGGGAAGGAGCACTCTCAGCCACCCTGGCACCTCAGTGACTCTTGGTTTTGTGTGTCCCTCTGCAGGTGGTCAAGGTAATCAACAGAGTGCTGCTCGGCAGAGTCATCTGCCTTGCTAATGTCAACGCAATCATTGAGGGGTTTGGTGCCCTGGGCTTCCCCAAGTGCGGGGGGGGGGGACGGCAATCAATGGGACACACATCCCCACCTGTGCCCCGGAACACCAGGCCCCCCTGTACATAAACCAAAAAGAGATACTTTTCCATCACCCTGCATGCTGTATCTGACCACCGGAGCCAAAGCACATGACGCGCAGGTCTACCGCAACTCTTCCATGTGCCAGAGGCTAAATGGCAAGGTTTTCTTGTCTGAGTGCCACATCAGGGTCGGGGACGTGGACATGCCTGTGTGCCTGTTGGGGGATGCGGCCTATCCCCCACAACTCTGACTGATGAAGCCCTCCACGGGACACCTCAATCCTTCCCGACAGGTGTAGGGTAAACTGAGGCAGCCCTAAATGTGCTAATAGGCCTCTAAACAGCATAACTCCATTTTAGGATTGAGGCCTGGGAACACCACAGTCAGGATAAGAGCTGCAGACTGTGGAACGACCCTGGGCACCATAGCAACCACATTCTAAGACACTCGAACTGGACTCCAGTTAGTAACCTAACACATTTTGCTTAAGATAACATTCATAAATTTGCTTAACTGTCTTGCTTCTTGCTTTACTCCTAGATAATGAGCCTGAGAACCAAGTGCTGCACCAACTCAAGGCCATACCCACCTGCTATAAGAAACATCATCATCATCAATGCAGACTAAATATTATTACTGTTTTGCTGACATGTTTTGGCATTTAAACAATAACCACCTATATGTATTAATTAATGAGTTGTTACTTTGCAATGGGCGGAGACATTATGTAATCTTTAGTAGTTCTATTGGCTTATGTGCTCATTTCGTCTTGCTGCTAGACCTATCAAATCATTTTCCCTCCATCCACTTGCTGACTATATAACCTATTGTATAGTGTTAATTAACCAGTGTTCACCAGGGTAACCCCTGCGTGTCACTCCATCAGCTGGTGTAATAAATCCTCCGCTTGTTTTCACCTGCATCCAGAGTGTCCTGGCTTATTTCCAACAAATTGGGGGCTCATCCGGGATCCAGGCTTGTGAGCTGATCGGGAGCTGGAGACTGAAACCCAAGAGAGGTGAGTATATTTAATTTACCACCTCATTAGGTCTAGGGGTTGACGTCTCTGGTTTCCTTCAGACACATCCTGGTCCGTTCCCATTTAAGGCATGAGATACCTGGATGAGGGTGAACCAAGTATATGAGGCAGGCCTGAAAGAGGGAGGCATGTACTTTTAATGCCAAGCTCGGGAGGGTCCCACATCATGGCGGAGGGGGGCATTCGGCCAGTTGAAGGCCAGTTTTAGATGCCTCATCAACTGCCTAGACCTCTCTGAGCAGAATTTTCCGCACATGGTGGCAGCGTGTTGTGTGCTGCATAATTTGTGGGAGGCTTTTCTGCCATATTGGATGGCAGAGGCTGACCACTTGGCTGGCCTATACACACAGTCCCGCATGGCTGCCAGCTGGGAGGCTTATTGGAGGGCTGTCTGTATGGGGGAGGCCCTGCAGGAGAGCTTCCACCAAGAGGAGGGCTAATGTCTCTATGGTGTGCCCCACTGGGGGCTTGTGCCTCATTTTACCCTCACATCCTTTCACTGGCCCCTCCCTAATCCTTTCAAACTGAATAAAATCATGAATATGTTTACATTATGTTCATAGTTGTCCAGGTGTATTCACAGATAGGAAATTGATCCCATCATTTTAAAATTGCTTGATCTATAGGAAAACAAATAAAAAAAGAAGATATAACATTTTCTTCTAAAAGCAACCTACAAATTTATAAAAACAAGGTTGGCTATTTTTAATTGTCTATTTGTACTCTTGTTTTCAGGTGTTTGTTTTTGTCTTGATTTTAATCCTGCTTGAAACAAATATCTTTGACCAAGTTTTCAAACCTGGATGCCAAAAACTAAGTAACTGGAAAATGCAGAATACCAATCCTCAGAAAGTAGATATTTAAATGTAGACGTGACTGCTTAATTTTAAGCACCTAAACTGTAAAATTTCGCCTGTTCTATTCTTAATCCTAACCCCCCTCTTGCTCACTTACTCATAAGCAGTCCCTACATAATGTGCATTTATTTATACGAAATCAGGATTTCTATAAAAAAGAATATAGCCAAGAAGAAATCTACTTCTTTAAAAATGGATACAAGTGCTGATCAATGTGCATAAAATCTACATTCATAGGCTGTAAGTATAAACTGCGGCAGCCATTTTCCACTGCTCTTACAGCAAAAAGTAAAGTAGTGAGAAGCAGGACACTTCTGGTCCATTTCAATGATAACATCATTTCTTTGCTTCATTAATAGAGAACATTGAGTAAATGTCGGAGTGATGGAATGCTCTGAAACTTACCCATTGCCTGAATTACTCTCCAACCATTTGGCATACCTCCAGTCTCAACATTTCCCATTCACAATATGTACAGTTTATTAAGGCTTGATGTATTTCTACTAGTCACTGGGTAATGGTTAATGGGCATTATCTATGAACATACCTAAAGGTATGACAAACAATAGAAAGGTTTATGAGATTCATTCAAAGCATAGATTGTGCTTTTTCTGATAGACAATGTATCAGAAAATATGATATTAAAGAATTTCCCAAACATCTGTAATGAATATATTCCTTAAAGGCTTACAGAAAACACATCGTTGAAGCATATTAAGCCTTTAAGAAGATTATGCATGAAATATATAATTTACATGTCAAAATACAAGCAGCAAAATTGTCTGAACAAAGATGAGTATCTCTTTACTATGTTTTAGACACCTATTTGTGATTATTTTTGGAAATAAATTCCAAGTTAGGAAAAACAATGAGAAGTCCTGTGGCACTTCGAAGACTAATGGATTTTATTTGGACATAAGCTTTCGTGAGTAAAACCCACTTTGTCAGATGCATCTGACAAAGTGGTTTTTACTCATGAAAGCTTATGCCCAAATAAATCTGTTAGTCTTGTAGATACAGGTTAACATAGCTACCTTACTGAGAATTATAGTTCGGAAATGCATTTGTGATTGGGTGCAGGAAAGGTTTCATAGTGCTTTGTGGTCAGTGCTTACACCTTAATCATTTTTTTCTTAAAAGTTAACTTTCAACTCAATTTCTTCAGTGAATACGCCTTTCTGATTTTTTTTTACCCAAACATCCATTTAAAAATATTATCTTCAGATGGGAAGATTTGTATTGCCTCAGTATTGATTGTGGTTCTTGTCTGACCAATTGACAATGTCTCACTCTCAGAAGTACACAATATTTTCAAAGGATATTATTTCTTATACATTTTTAATAAGATAAAGAATCTTTTAGATTCATATTTGTGTCCTGAAGAATAATGTGGATATTATTTTCCAAGATACACATATACAGGGATACTCTATATGTAGATTTCTCCCCATGTTGAGAGGAAAAGTTAGCTGGTTCTGAAGCATCCTTCTCTTTTCCCATGGAGGATTTTATTTGTGTGAGGGAAGGTGGAAGGTGGCTTGGACATGTTTCATCTCCCTGACAATCAGCTTTATCTTTTAAAGGCAATGCAGCCTGAAGTAGAATTAACTTTTGTGATGATCTACCTCTACATGGGGGGTATGTCTACACAGCAAAGTTATTTCAAAATAACTTTCCTAGCATCTAAACAGCCAAACCACTATTTTGAAATAAATTTGAAATAGTGGAGCACTTATTTCGAATTTGGTAAACCTCATTGCATGAGGAATAATGCCAAATTTGAAATAGCTATTTTGAAATAAGTGCTGTGTAGACAGTTACATCAAAATAGTGTGCCTCCAGCCTTCCCAGGGTGCCCTGGTGGCCACTCCAGCCTCAGCCAAGAACACTCCTCTCCCTCCCCCATCCCTGGAGCTCTTAAAGGGGTTGACTCTGACCACAGTGCCTGTGCCAGCTCCAAGCCTGCCAGACCAGAGTCAGCAGTCACTGATCCTGACCCAGTGGCCCCGAAACATGAGCCAGGAAGCACTGGCAGCCAGCCCTCCACCACTCCCCAGGAGCAGTCTGCCAGCTTCCAGGCGCCTGCCAGGGCCTGGATAAGGTAGGCACCTTCCTGGTCCAGGATGGAGATCATGGACTTTATTCAGGTTTGGGGGGATGCCCCCAATGTCTATGATCTCCGCACCAGATGGAGGAATGTGGCTGTCTATGACAGGATAGCTGCCAGCCTGGCCACCAAAGGCCACATGCAAACCCAAGAGCAGGTTTGCATGAAAATCAAGTTGGTCCAGCTAGACCCCCAACCCTGAGCCCTGAGCTTCCCCTCCCACTTTTTCCCCTTGCTTTCCCCTTCCAGTTCCCTCCTCCCGGGTTTCCACCTCCCCTCTCCCACCCTCTCTTCTCCCCTCTCCCACCTCCTTTTCCCAGTCTCACCAGAGTTTCATCCCCCCACCAGATTTGTTAAATAAAGAGAGTTTGTGTTCATGAAAATAAATGTATTTTATTTGACATCAGTAAGGTGGGTTAGGGAGGGTTAAGTGGAAGGACATGAGGGAGGAATGAGGCACAAGGCCCCAGTAGGGCAGACCAGGGAGGATCTTAGTGCTCCTCAGGGTGGAAGCTCTCCCACAGGGCCTAATGGATACTGACAGCCCCGCGATTGACCTCCCAGATGGTAGCCTACAAAAAGTACAGCCAGGCTCACAGCAATGCGTCCACAAGAAACACCAGAGTGCCCAGGGGCAGCTCCGGCTCCATGTTGCAGAGTGCTGTGGTGTCCTGAGTGAGGGCAACCAGAACATGCAGAGACAAAATGCTTTGCAGTCCCTCATCAAGGTAGTCAAGCAAGCAGGGAAGTCTGAGAACCTGCTGTCTGGGGGGGAGGGGGTCCCTTTAAGCCTCAGATAGCCTCAGGCAGTAACCACACAAAGTAACTCTTGACCTGATGCCCTGCCAGACCTGGCTCCGGCTGGACTTAAATGCAATTCAGCATCTGCTCAGTGTGGACGCACTGTTTCAAAATAACAAAACAGTATTTCGAAATCCATTTTGTGTGTAGATGTGTTATTTCGAAATAAGCTATTTCAAAATAATGCTGTAGTATAGACATACCCAGGGATACTATAGAGGCAGTATTATATAAGGCCTTGCCTGAGTCTTAAATCTTTTGCATGGATAATTTGTGATGTTAAATAGAAACATACATATTTTTGCTGGAAGGTTGCAGCTTGGCCCTACTTCATTTATTGGAATTCAGAACAGCATACCGGAACCCCAAAACAGAGAAAGACAAAGGAGGCTGCTCCCTCAAACAGAGGTGCATAACTCATTTCATCTTAATATAGGCTGGCTGTAAATTGACTGCTTCCAGATCACGTTTCCCTAAAGAGTTTCCTCTGTGAATGTAGGACCAGGAACCCTCAGAGAATTTAAAGTGGGACATATCATTTTTTAGCACAATTTTAAATACACAGTGTGCAGACCCTCTGGAATCCACAAATTGTCAAGAGTTAATCTTCTGGTTTTTTTGGTGGGCAAACTGCAACCATAATAGAAGAATCCAGAGGAAACACTACAATGAAGGGCTTTTTTCCTAGCAAGAGGATTATTTTTTCTCCTGGAAAGAAGCAATCCCATATCTGGTTCTTATTTGTTGCTCATCAATATGGTGTCTAGCACTGCATAGGATGCAGTGGACTACACACTTCTTTTCCCAAAGATGCAGTGAGAGATGGCCACTCATTGTCTGTTTATCAATGAAGTGGTCAAGGTGTTTTCTAAAGGAAGTCCAATTCAATCAGAAACAAAATTAATCATATTTTCATGTTCTCCTTGACTAGCTGATCATGGAGATGTACTATAACAGAAGTGGGAAGAAAAGAAAAGTGATGAAGATATTTTATTTGTTTGAATGCCTGTGGGGGAAAAACAATATTAGAACAAAGCCCACATAAAATATATCATGCATAATTTGCTATTCTAGTGAGACAGCATTAAAGGCAATGTGTCTGGACAAATCCTCATCTGTTTTAAATGAGATAAATGTTGAAGTTTTTGTGGTTTGGATCAGATGTACAGAATCAATTTCCCTGGTGGCCTACATAAATTTATTCCTAATCTAGCAGTAATTGACATTCAATGGTTAGAATTTTGTTCTAATGCTTATTTAAAGAGGCCACTTCTAATGAAGGCAAAAGGTCATTTTTAGTAATCTTGAATTAGAAGAATAAATGAGACAATGAATTGATGCCTTGAGTTTTCATGCTCCACCAGTTACTCAGGCTGTAACATAAAGGTTACCTTGGACTGGAAATGAGCCTAACTAATTCTGAAATCTTTGACCACCTTAAAAATGAGGATAGTTAGAGGCTTATGGTACAGCTCCTTACCCCTGCACAGGAGCTCTGTGTTTTTTCATACTGAAAACAATGCCATGGAAAACAGAATTTCAGGAATTATGCTGCAGTATCAGACCCTGGGACTTATTCTCCACTGCCATGCACTCTACATAGATATCTAACTAGAACCATGTCTAGACTGTGGTTTCACTTTTGAAATACCCTTTTTCAAAACAGCAATCAGATGCAAATATGCAAATGAAGCACAGGGTATTCAAATCTGCACTTTATTTGCACTTTCGATCAGGCTCATTTACATGCCTCTTTTGAAGAGGGATAAAGTCTAGACATAGCCCCAGTCAGCAGTTTAGAAACAACATTATATAATGCTACATAAGGAAATCCCTACTAGATAGGACCCCTTTATTCCACTTCTTATCTTGTGTAAAGGCTCTGAAACAAGGAGGAGTGGATTTCAACCCTAACAATTTTGTTGTTTTCTGTACTTTCTTCTAAATCTTAACTATATTTCTGGCAGCAAGATCCTTAGAACAGAATGCAGAATTCTAGGAACAATCACATATGAGCCATACAGTTTAGAGTGAGATTATTGCCTCCCTAGTTTGACTAGAAAAAAAAGAACTTATTTTTTTTGCTGCTCTAATGAATTACAGATTGTGGCAAGGTTCTCACCCAGACCCCTTGCCTTGGGATCTCTTCTTGGGTCACAAATCAACCAGACACACTTTCTGGGGCAGTCATTGGGGCTTTCTATTGTCAGTGGCAATCTTCCACCACCTCCTACTTACAGAGGTTTTGTTTTTCCAGCAGCTAACTCTCCTTCCTCCTGGGGAAGCACATACAAACACTCTTTTACTTCTCACTCTTCCCCTTTCATTTCCCCTCTGGCTGCCTCATATAGCCCTCTGGCTAGTGAGGCCCACAGCTGCTTCCATTAGCCCTTCAGGCCTGGGCTTGCTCAGCTGGCTGTAATTGGTCTTTTCAGCCAGACTGTAGAGGCAGAGCTCTGGCTTAGCCAGCAGTCTGTCACAAGACAGACACACAATTTGTTCTCTACTGCCAAATCTAAGTTTCTTTTGGCATTACTGTATAACTCACATTAAATATTTTTGTATATTTCACTAAAGCATTAACTTGCATTTTTTCAGTTAGGTTATTTTTATCCTTATTACCAACTTCTCATACATCTTACATTTATCTCTGTCCTCCTTGAAGCTCATGATACTTCCCGGTTTATTAAAACTTGCAGAATTTATAATCTGTTTAACCCCTTCTTCTAGAAGACAGACATCATGGCAGATATCACAGTGGAGATATTATTTCAATTCCATTCCTCCGTAAAATGAACCTCTGGTAACCCCACCTCTAATATCATCAATTCACAGACACTTACCTTCCTTCCTTCCCCCCCCCCCCCCGCATCCCCCTCCTGTTCTGAAATGTGATTTGTCCTTTTCATATGTGTTCATTTTTTTTAATTGTATCCTTTGGTATATATGGTTGTGACTATTTTCTTCCACTATTTGATCTGAGGAAGTGGGTCTGACCCACGAAAGCTCATCATCTAATAAACCATCATGTTAGTCTTTAAAGTTCTACATTGTCCTGCATTTTGCTTCCTGTGGTAATAGTTATACTAAATTGTGCTTATTTGAAAGCCCAAGGGCAGCTAATAAAATAGGGCTGTTGTTGCTATATTGGAAGACTTATCATAGTCAAAGGAAGAGACTTGTATCCAAAAAGGAATGCTATGGTAGCTAGGGAAAATCTGTTTTAAGCCATATTAACAGTTTACAAAACCTAGAAGTGGCCAATAGATAATTGAGGCAGAACAGAATGTGTGTTCAATAAAAAAAGATTTATAGTACATATGTAGTAAGGTGATATACACAATACTGATTTGCAATGATAGTGCATAATATAAGCAAACATAGTGATTTTTAAGTAACAAGTAGCAATATCAGCATACAAGCTTGAATTTGTTTTAAAGAGAGAAGGAAAAAAGGACTCCTGCATTACCATTGTCAGAAAGTGCTGCAAGTGTTTTAACTGCCAGATGAACACTCATTTTCATATTGGCAAGGCTAATTTAAAGATTCATCTGGAGGAATATCATCATTAATATGGCAGGTTTGCAGCATCAATATTCTGTATAATGAGCCCAAGTCTCATTAATCTCTTGATCAGAGAAGCTGACACTCCATGACTGGTTATCTCTAGCTGTGTTATCTGCTTAGAAAATTTTCTTTATTACTAGATGTCCTTCACTACTGGATGTTCTTTAGTTCTACAGGCAGTACCAGAAGCTTCTATGGTCAAGTATAATGTATAAACTCTGTCTAATGCCTTAATACTTAGCCATCACATAGTAATTCACATCTCCAATGCCATATATAAATGTGAATTAATTATTTCATGAAACATCTCATGGAGATAATTGTAATGATCCCCATTTTACTGATGAGGAAACTAAAATACAGATGGTTATATGATTTCCCAAAACAAAACTGTGCCTAATGGTTCTATCTTTTTGTACAGTGCAAAATCCACAGACTACTGTTTGTATGAAAACATTACACAAATCTAAATATCCTTTCACAGAAACAAACTGGATGTTTGTTGACTGAATTTAACCATAATACCAGCAATCTTGCATTTTGTTACCTTTCCACCAAAGGAAGGACGTCGTTGGCCGACATCATCTCTCACAGGCCTTTCAAAACCCAGGGAATCAAATTTCAAATGGCATAAGTTTTGTAAAACAAACCTCTGATGGATGATATGCAAGTAAAAGGAGACAAAGTCACATCTCCATTTACAAGAGGTAAATAACAAATTTAAAGAATATGTAGATTGGGAAATATTATGAGCAAGAGAGGACAAAAGATTCAAACACCTAATACCTGATCCAGCTCTCATTGACTTGAGCAGGAGCTCGATCAGGAACCTACTGTTTTATTTTAATCCATCAGTGAATTAATAACAATTCCATATGGAATCTAAGTCATTGTTGTAGCAAAGACCCCTTTTCCAGATCCTTTAGCATGAAAACAGATGTGTATGTTAGAGCTCATGAACGAATAAAGGTAGGAGATGATACATAAGGAATAGTCTCTTTCATTAGGGGTGTGTCTAGACTACATGCCTCCTTCGACGGAGGCATGTAGATTAGCCAGATCGGAAGAGGGAAATGAAGCCGCGATTAAAATAATCGCGGCTTCATTTAAATTTAAATAGCTGCCCCGATCTGCCGATCAGCTGTTTGTCGGCAGATCGGGGGAGTCTGGACGCGATGCCCCGACAAAGAAGCCTTTCTTCATCGACACAGGTAAGCCTCGTGAAACCAGGCTTACCTGTGTCGATGAAGAAAGGCTTCTTTGTCGGGGCATCGCGTCCAGACTCCCCCGATCTGCCGACAAACAGCTGATCGGCAGATCGGGGCAGCCATTTAAATTTAAATGAAGCCGCGATTATTTTAATCGCGGCTTCATTTCCCTCTTCCGATCTGGCTAATCTACATGCCTCCGTCGAAGGAGGCATGTAGTCTAGACACACCCTAAGTATGTAAAGATAGATATATTTCACTTTTAAGGGTTGAACTATTCTGGTGGTCTTGGAGAAATTCAGTTTGTGAAGTTGTTTCAATAAAGCTTATTTGCAATTTTATCCCATGCCTACCAGTTGATAAAGTTTCAAATAAAAACAAAACAAAATAATTTTTCCCAGTTACAGGATTTCAAGATAACTTTATAAAGTCATTCAAAGTATCTTAAAATTTGTGTTGTATTTTATGGGATTTTAGGAAGTATATTAATTTTATGATCCTTTAAGTAGTTAACTATGTAGCCTCTCTTTTATAGCATAAGATTGAATCTTTATTGTGGGATCATTACCCAAAAACATCTAAGTTCAGTTTTACTACTGAAATTTGGAGATAGTCCAGAACAATTATGCTGTTTTAGTCCACAGTGTTAAAATAATCTCTGGCTTCTTCAAACAACTTGATTAGGGTTCTTAATTTCAGTGCAAAATGTTGCAGCTAAAGAATATATATTACAAATCATGGATGCAGTGGTTCAACTAGTTTATAATCCCTATGTTTTTTAAGAGTCTGGAATTGTTTCTAGAGTTTGCTATTATGCTCAAACAACAAATGCTTCATCTAAATGTTTGCAGCATTTCAGCTCTGCACCATACAATTCTGGGCACTGAGTGTTCTCTCTGTGGCTGGGAAAATGGGAGTTGAGCAACCATCATACCATTATTTCTCTTCTTTGTTACTCTGAAGTAACTCTTCTCCAATTACAAACCTGGTTTTAAGGGGCCTTCTTGTTCTTTATAGCACAGATATTGTAATGGGACCTGGGCTTTTTGCATGGAAACCTGAGTAGACTGATATAATTAAGAGCGGCACCATATCCTTTCAGGTTGCCCTGAATAAACACAGTGTGGATCAAATGAATGAAAGCAGGATTTCCACATGACTGGAAGTATTCACAGACTTCATCCCCACAAACTCCACAGCCTCCCATCTTCTTCCCCTTGGAAAGATGCTAAGCATGAAGCTCTGTGAGGGGGATATTGTACAGTTTTCCTTTACCTCCCTAGTTCCCAGTGTTGCCATGGGAAAGGTTGGTCAGTGCTCCACTCTTATAATTAGTTTTGCTGTGGAATTTATAATTTAAGAATGTGAAACTCCCAGACTTAAAATCTGCAAAACTTTAGAGCAATTTATAAATCTGTAATGACCTGATATTTCAAAAGTGTCATGCTGCATATTTCTAGACATCAGAGATGACTAATAAAGGTTCTTTAAATGACTCAAAAATGGAAGTGAGAACTCCATTGAGATTTTGTTTTAAACTACATGTCTCTATAGTGTGCATTTTGTTGACATACAGTGACACAGTAAATGCCATTGTTATTAAGAATAATTATTTCCCCTGTGGAGTTGATTCTGCTGGGGGGGAAAGATGTATTGATTAGTAGTCAGTGGCTGGAGGAGGAAGATCATAGCATTTTAAAAAGTGACATGTATTAAATGACTTATTTCAAAGTAGCACAACAAAACAAGAAGAAAAAAATGGGATTTTGTTTTTTTCTTTAAAAGTTGTCTTAATATAGAAATCCAAGGCTTTTGGTTATTCAGCAATGCAAGATTCCTACAGCATTGTATGGAGCATTCTATTCAGAGTCTCATTTGCAATGAGGATATTCCTCAGGCCTCTGGACTAGAGGAAGATTCTATTTTAGATTTTATTGTGGCTTCACATTTGTGAAGTGAAGGAACTGTCAAGCCCATGAATTGCAGCTTTTCAGTTTTAGAGGAAGTATTCTCATGTTTTTAAATATGGAAATGTATGTTGAAGATTTATAATTATATAAGAGGGAAAAAAGGCTCCCCCAAATTAAAAAGGTTTTAATCATATCTCTAGTTACTCCTTAACCTAGACAATGAAAAATCTGTCTAGACAGAGGTATTGTATTCATTTTCTTCTCCTACCATTGACTGTATTTTGGATGGTTTGTGTATACCAGAAAAACAGAAAGAAAAAAACAAAAACAAAAACAAAAACAAAAACAGGAGTCTGATTTTGCAAGTTCTTGCAAAATACTGAGTTCTGTCCTCTGTCAATTGATTTCATCCTGCATGACTGGACTCAAGGAACATGGCTGTCTATAAATATACATTTGTATTATTCACAAAGAGGTATTAGTGTTTGGCCTAAACCCCAAATCAGGACTGTAACAGCCCAATGCTGTGGAAAGTATGGCACTGGTCTCATTGCTGCAGGGTGATTAGGTGACCAGTGGACATGCTAAGGCTGGCTATCTTCCTGTCCTGGCACTGCAGACCACACTGTGCCCCAGAAGCAGCCAGCAATAGGCCTGGCTTCTGGGTGGGGAGGACGGGAGGGGAAGGCAGTCAGGGCTCCACATACTGCTCCTGCCCTGAGCACTAGCTCTGCACTCCCACTGGCTGGGATCCTGCTGCTGATTGCTTCTGAGGTGTAGCAAAGTCTGTGGTGCCAGAGAAGCAGGAAGCCAGATTTAGCACACCTGCTGCACCGCTCAAGGTAAGCTCTTCCTGCCCCAGCCCTGACCCCCCAAGTTCCTTCCTATATGCCAAAGCTCTCATGTTCAGCCATACTCTGGAGTCCACACTCTAGTCAAACTATGTTGGGTTGTGGGCATCAATGATTTTCTTCATGAGAAAAAGAGTTTGAAAACCATTGCTTTAAGGTATTTAGAGCTGGATGCAAACTTAGCATGTGGTTATTATCCCTATAATTAGCCAAACCAAAACTAAGGATCAGAAATTTGTAGCTCTAATTGATCTCTTGCACATGCTATTTGGCTGCCCTTTGTTATGTGAGCTGGTCTCACAATACCAAATCTGATAAACCAGGGGGGCAAATTGATGGAATCTTCCTTTTTTTGTTATTTTAATGTATTACATATGGGAATATTTCCTTGGCCAAATAGAATTGTATAAATGTATTTACTGGACTGAGAACTATAGAAGGATCATAGAAATTGTCTCTTGGAAGCTAGACTTACAGGCTCACATTCCCAGGACAACTCAAAAACTATTAAAATATGGAACTAATCTGCCAATTTTTACTGTATCAACTGAAATTGTAGCTCAGAACCTATTCCAGAATTCAGTCACGCTCTTGCCTCCCATAATTTGTTTCTAACCTTTTAAGTCACAGAATTTTTATTATATATCTTAAGCTACCTTCTTGTGCTTGCTTTCACTTAGAATTGCATTCCTGATAGATTCTGGTATGTATATTTCCAAAGTGACCCTTCAATTATGAACTTATGGAGCCAAATGCATTGCCCATTGCAGCACCACCGAAGAAAATGGTTACAATAGGAATGTATTTTCCTCATACTCTTGTAACATATTAGTCCACATACTGACCAGAACCAGCCTATATGACAGGAATGTTCAAATATATGGGTAATGATCCTACATGGATTAATGCAAAATATGAAGCTTTAAGCATAGTGGTGGTTGTAGGTTAAAAGAGTAAGCATCCCAAGGTTTTGAGCTGGCTTTTCCATGACGCTTAAAAAAGTTTTACAGGGAAAACGCAAAAGTCTGGTGCATTTTACAATATAAACGTATTATTTTCAGATGTGTATTTCAGAGAAACTATGCCACAAACTGCTTCATAAAGTCAAATCCAAATCTAGTGAATGAAATAATAGGGAAACTCAATATCAGTTTGATGAGGCAGAGTTAAACAAAGACACTTACATATGGCAGGATCCCATTCTCGGTACAGGGGGCAAAGAACTAAGGTACAGTGCTGGATAAGCAAAGGAGCTGAAGAGGGTGCAAAGAGACAAATTTCTGTGATTTGGGCTAAAGTAATCCCCTCGAGAGATCTGAAAACAAAGGAAGGCAATTTTGTACCCTTGGAAGCCCAAAGAAAATGGCTGTGATATGGATATGCATTTTATATGTGTGCAAAGCATTCTGGGAATCTAGGGCTTGGGAAAAAATTATGCAAGAGTCTCCAAGGAAGAAGAAGTGTAAACCCAGAGTTACTCTGAATTGAACACTGGAGTGACTGAGAGAAGAGTTGACTCTCTTTCACTAAGGTCATGTCTACACTATGGAGAAGTCGATCCATGTCTACACTCCAGAGGTCGATCATCTAACATTCAATTTAGCAGGTCTACTGTAGACCCCCAAATCCAATGCTGAGGGCAGATCCTGCCAGCATCCTGTAATCCTCATTCTGTGCTCCCTTGGCAACCAGGTAGTGTAGTCAATTTTAGGGAGACAATGCCTTCCCGGACCTACATTATCCACCACTCGTGATTATGGGATTGATTCAGACTTGGAGCTGTTTTAACTGGTGTTGGTGGATAACAGTCCTTCGAGGGATGCTCCAATAGGTGGCATTCACAGATCACAATGTACTCCAGCTCCAGTCCTACTGACCTAATAACTGAACTCCTGTAAAGACGAAAGCAGCTTTAAGAGCTCTAATGCTATTGGAAAATCATGAAAGGGACTTAGGAGGGACCAAGGATTTGACATTTTGAAAATATAAATGATCATGAAGGACATCCTTCTGTAAATATAGACAGAACATATAAACAAACAGCATCTCTTGTGCCATATTCAATAAAACTTCACAACATGAAGTGTTGGAGTTGGTTCTGGGAAACTCCCTCATTGTGGAACAGTCAGGTCCCAAGGGGGCCAGACCAGGCAGGTCCAACCTCTGCTACCTGTACCACAGATCCCCTTTCTCTCCTTTGTATGGATTGCCCAGCAACCTATTGTATTTAGTTCTCATAGATTACTCTGCAAATGTCTCACACATCCTGCACTGCACTACAGAAAAATTTAGATGGCTTATTTAAGGAGATCTTCATTATGAGTATGTCTAGACTACATGGCTCCGTCGGCGGAGCCATGTAAACCAGTTTACCCAGCATAGTCAATGAAGCGGGAATATAAATAATCCCTGCTTCATTAAAATAAATAGAGCCATGTAAAGTAGTTTACCCGACATAGTCAATGAAGCAGGGATTTAAATAATCTCCGCTTAATTAAAATAAAAATGACTGCCACTCTGTGCCGACAATCAGCTGATCTGGCACAGTGCGGGAGTCTCGACGAGGATTGGTCAACAAGGGAAGCCTTTGTTGACGAATCTCTTATGCCTCGTGAAACGAGGTTTACAGGAGTGGTCGACAAAGGCTTCACTTGTCGATCGATCCGCATCCAGACTGCCACGCTGTGCTGGTTCAGCTGATTGTCGGCACAGCGTGGCAGCCATTTTTATTTTAATGAAGCGGGGATTATTTAAATCCCTGATTCATTGACTATGTCGGGTAAACTACTTTACGTGGCTCCATTGATGGAGCCATGTCATCTAGACACACCCTTAGGCTACGTCTAAACTGGCCCCTTCTCTGGAAGAAGCATGCAAAGCAGGCAAGTCAGAATAGGGAAATCCGCAGGGGATTTAAATAGGAAGTAGGAATAAATCCTAAATAGGATTTAAATAGGAAGTAGGAATAAGAGATCCTCCGGAAAAGGGCTTTATTCCAGAGGATCGCGCCAGTCTAGACGCTCTTTTCCGGCTTTTCCCCAAGCCGGAAAAAAAGTGGCGGCCATGTTTATTTAAATCCCACGGGGGATATTTATATCCCCCGCGGATTTCCCTATTCTGACTTGCCTGCTTTGCATGCCTCTTCCAGAGAAGGGGCCAGTCTAGACGTAGCCCCCGTGTACACATAGCCAGAGTGTTTCAGTAAGTAAGAAAATTCTCTCTGTTCTTATCTATCTATCTATCTATCTATCTATCTATCTATCTATCTATCTATCTATCTATTTATGAAAGAAACATGTATACAACACCTTTCTGAAATAGTTATAGTGTCTAATCCTAATATATTCTTTTGTGTGATTTTACTGTTATAATTCCTAAGCAAGAATTTTGGCTTCTTTATTATTATGTTCCTAATATATTTGTGCTATTAAGCAAAGTGAATGACCTGTTTTTCAATTAAGAGATTATTAAGACATCCCCTAAGACTAAAAGTAATAAGTTGAAATAGAACATCTGGGGAGCTATTCTTCTTATAAATTTCCTCATGTTTTTAATTTCATAATCTGTGCAATTTTTTCTCAGTGAGTTCATAGGAGAAAATGAGACAGATTTATGTTTCAACATTAGCTGCTTTAAGTGCTCCACATGAAAATTATAGTTGGGCATCTGGAGAGTCTTTAAATACAATTGGCTTGATTATACTGTCTTTAACTTTATTAAGAAGAAAAGAATTAATCAGAAAGTAAATTTTCAAGGCCTGCTTCAAAGTCCATTGAAGTCAACAGAAAGACTCCTGATCTTACTGGACTTTGTATTAGGTACTAAGCTTCCTTGAAGACTGGCTTTTGCTAAGTGTATCATATTCTTTTATTAATGTTAAACATCAATGAGAACATAACTAACATTTGTGATTATAGGAACAAAAGAATATTCTTTCCTGTGGGTTGTAGAGCTTCCCTAGCATGTATTACTAAATGTCTTTAATAAATTGACAGAGTGCAATCCCCATAATCCAGGACATTATTAGCAAGCTTGGCAAAGTTGCTTCTATTATTGTTTCCTGATAGAGAAGTGAAGAAGACTTGAGAGCACCATCAGTGTACAACTTGACCTGTTTTTGGTGTATACAAACCAGTTATAGTATTTTGTCAAGTATTTTGCCAGTAAAAATTGCCATTTTCTTTCTTTCTTCATCTCAGACACTATAGTATTCCAGTACCTATACTGAAGAGCCCCATATTAGTCACTTGTCCTTGGTAGAAGAGCTTTTGAAGTGTCCAGAGGCAGAATGAACTGCTTTCACTCAAACTTTTTCAAAGACTTCAGGATTTGTGGAATTCAAATGTGCCTTTCATTCTTGTCTGTCTTTCAATTCCTTTACCTTAATAGAAACTTAGTTTTAGAAATCCCTATTTCATATATTTAAAGTAGCTGCAATGTTTATTTCTAAAGTAAAAGGTGAAATGATGCACAATATGACCACAGTGAAATATTGTGCAATATTGGAAAGAAAAATATTAAAATACTGTAAATTAAGTTATCTGAGTTGAATTTTGTTTGGAGTCCAAATATGAAAGTGTTCTTTATAATCAGAAGTTCAAATTATTCTCCCATACAGAACCTGCAATCAGTTTTTAAATCAATTTGTTTAAGCTAGTCCATACCAGTGTGTGAACAATCCTATTTTGGTATAAAAGTTGTTACATTTGCTTTACCCTTATCTTATATCCAATAAATTTAAAGTAAACTGAAATAATTCTGGTTGAAAATGCTTTAAGTACATCCACAGGCCACACTGCCTTTTGACACAGGTTAATTAGATTGATATAATTGCAAACATATCTGGTTTCAGATTTTGGCTTTTTTTCTTTTCCCTTGAATCGTATAATTTAAAAGTGAAAGAAACTTTTATGACGAAAAGAACAAGTGAGACTTCTTCATTAGTAACTGCAGGCTTCCTGGAGAATTAGGCTGCCAGGCTGGCTTTCCATTAGAAAATGAAGATAATGAGCCCTATTAATCACTTCCCTGTGGCCCCTTTAAACCATCTATACTTTGTATTATGCTGCCTCAAAGGGGCTGTAGAATAATGTAAGTTCTTGTTCCTCCAATCCCAAAGTAATAGCACAGGAATATTATAAGGCCAGTATTCCAGTTAAAGATATATCTTTGCCACCTCTCTGCAACCTCCGATGCACCAGACAGTGCTCTGACGTGGAAGTATTTTGAGGACATTCCAGAGGAGGCAATAGGAGTGTTGTTGGGAGAGAGAACATAGACTAGTGTCCAGGCAATTTTGTATGTCTGATTAGGGCACTGTTGAAACAGAGGCACAATTTAACAACTTAACTGCACCAGGGAATGTAGAAGTTAGCTCCCCTTTAGCTGTATGCTAGTCCACTGTGGTACATGATGATTGACTCAAATGGATTTTTTTTTAATGGAAAGAGAAACCAGCAATATTAACTTTAAAAAAAAAATTCTGGAAAAAATCATTTTATTTCCTGTAATCTTTTTATAACTGCTTTTATTATATTATTAATTTTCACTCTTAGCTTTATTTGTCATTATTTTTTAGAAAAGCAAAACAGTTGCTGCCAACAAAAGACACTTTCATGCCCAGAAGCAAGACTCTGTAGAAAGTGTATCTGGGAGAGTAGGGAGGCAGTAGTAGCACTGAAAGTTAGGAGCTGAATTTTTCAGCATCCTAGGCGCTCATCATGAGTCATGTGATCAATGGCACTGTCGTGCAGCAGAAACTTTGGAAGGGGAGAGTAGATACTTAGATGTCAGAATAGTCAAAAGAAAAATCTAAACAACCTCTGAGTCAGATACTGGGAGGGTTTATCATCTTCTTTTATTTATTTTTCAGGCTTTTCAGAACTAATAAAATCACTGTTTCAATTCTCCCCTCCCCTTCTTATCTTTAGAATAAAACAAGGAAAGTGATAGAGACATAGAACACATACTGGAATAAGAGAAAAAAAATCCACAAAATAGAAAAAGATAACATGCAGGAATTTAGGAAGACAGACTTCTGGATAAGAACAGTACAGCTACTAGGGACAAAGGTATCTCACTATAAGTTAATTTTTGGTATTATATGCTCAAAGCATGGCATCTATTCAGAGGATAGATTAAGATTTTCAAAAGTGATTAGGGATATTGGATGCCTGACTTTACAGATTTTATTTCTTTCTTTGAAAATCACACCATTTTAAGGCATCTGGAGCTGTCTGCTAAAAAAATTAGTCATTCACAATCAGTCATTATTGAAAATCTTGATGGCTCAGTGTGAGGTTATATTTCATGTTCTTTATAAAAGTATCTCAAAGGGGTAACCATGTTAATCTGTAACTTTAAAAATAACACGTATTCCTGTGGCACCTGAGAAACTACAAAAAATATGTAGCATCATGTGCTTTCATGGGTAAAACCCTCTTCATCAGAGGATCTTCATAAGATGCCACAGGACTACTCATTGTTTATAAAAATAGTTTATAAATATGAATATGCCTGATATGAATATCCTTTGTGCAAAATATTGTATGTAACCTATTACTGGAGATGTTATAATCCCCTGAAGGTATGTATTCTATTTGTGCCCATATATTCATTCCTGTATTTGAAGTTAGAAATAGGAAGCATAAGCCTGCTTATTGATCTAGTCCTGCTAAATGAGGGCCATTAGTGGTACATAAGGAACTTAATGGCCCAGTATTTGTGAATAGTCTCCTTTCAGCCTGGACTATGGTTGGTCCTAGAAGGACAGGTGACCAGACCACCTGATGCTGGAAATCATTTTGTATGCTGTATTTTTCCAAACAAGGTAGAAAAGTTTGAACTGAATAGAAGGGATTCCTGCTTTGGGAAAAATTTACATAAAGTCATTTAACCAACAAAAGAGGTGCTGCCAAATTCCAGGAAATGCCCGGGTTTACTACCTAAGATGACTGCTAGAAACATCCAAGTCTGAACAAGGGAAAGAATCGGGCCCAAGTTACTGTTTAGACAAAGAATTCAGTGTCACAAGTTTCTTAGGGTATATCTACACTACACGGCTAGTTCGGGATACCTCTGGTATCCCGAACTAGCTACCCTGCATCTACAGAATCCGCCCGTTATTTTGAAATAGATTTTGAAATAATGGGCACTGTATTTCAGCATCCTGGTAACCCTTGTTCTATGAGGGCTAAGAGATGTCTCAAAATAGCACATTGTAAAATAGCTGCACCAAATTTCAAAATAAGCTATTTCAAAACAGATTCAAAATAAGATACTCAATTTGCATAAATGAAAGAGAAGGTTTAAGTTTAGCATGCTGTGTAGACACACCCTTAGTGTACAAATCTTAGCTGGACTCTTTTATTTTGCGTAGTAACATTAATCTATCAATTGTCACTTGCAACCACTTAAATACTATCTTTTATACTTAAACTAGGGGGCTGTGCCCCCTGCTCACTATGCTCACCAGCCCCCCCTCTCTCTGGAGGTAGGTGCCTGGCTGAGGGTGCAAGAGTAGGGGAGGGTAGAGGAGCAGGCTGGGGGGGTACAGAGTCCTGTGGTTGGGGGTGCAGGGTATTATCAAGGTGGTGAGTGAGGGGGCTAGGAGTTCAGTGTCTCAGGTTGATGGATATGGGTAAGCAGGCTGGGGGTGCAGCGTCTCAGCCAATGGGTGTGTGCTGGTGCTCGGGGTGCGGGAAGAGGGAGGCCTCATGGTTCTTGCCCCCCTGGGAGGGGATAGGAGGAGAGCATGCAACTCGTGCCCCCCCCCCCCAGAGAAGGGAGGGCGTGCGGCTCCTGACCCACAGCACGGGGGGTGGGGGAGGAAGCAGGCAGCTGAGGGCAGAGGAGTCGGCATGATACAGAGTGACATAATGACATCACTGTTAACCTGCAGGAATTTATATATACATATGTATACATAGAGAGATAGAGAGAGAGAGAATATTTGTGTTTATTAATAAACCCAGTGTAAATACCTTTTATCTAGGAGGATGACATCTTTGCACATCTCTCTTTCACTGACAAAGGGACAACTTATAAGCTCACTCTGTATAAACTTTACATATAGGCTATGTCTACACTATAGGCTTCTTGCACAAGAAGGCTTTTGCGCAAGAGTTTTTGTGCAAAAACTGCTGCCATCAGTTGGGGGTATGCATCTGGGAGGCCCTCATGGAGAGGTTCTCTGAGGTCCCCCAGTAATTGTCCCCAGGGCCTCCCCAACAGGGGCTTCTGCCTTTCCGCTCTCTCCCTTCCCCCCTCACTCTCTTCTCTTGACCCTTCTTTGACCTCCCAATAAACACATCTGTTTGGTTTGAAAATAAAATGAGTGTTTTTTATTCAACATAAAGAGAAGGGGGAAAGAAGGGGGGGATGAGTACTGGGGAGGGGGTCAGGATTGGGAGGGTTAGTGGGGCAGCCTGCTCTGCCACCTTGGTTGTGGGACGTGTTCAGGGTTGGGTAGGTCTGGGGACCTGAAAGAGTTGGGCAGGAGGGCAGCTACAGCTGGGTCAAGATTGCAAGGGAGGCAGGAAGAGGGGCCATAGGCATAACTTGGTGAGGGGCCATGGCCATTGGGAAGGGAGAGAGCAGAGGTATGGCATGGGGAGGGAGGAGAGGCATAGCAGGGTGGACAGATGGATGTGCGAGGGCCAATGGCAAGGGGGCAGAAGGGTGGAAGGCAGGATCAATGGCATCAGGCGGGTGTTCCTCCATGAGGGACAGGATGTTGCAAATGTTGTTGCAACGTGACATCATCTCTGTTCATGCACGCTCTCACCATTCGAGGTCGGCATTGAGCCTGCGCAACACGGTGTCATGAATGTTGCACATGACTCTGATGAGTTGCTGCATGAGCTCCTCCCCAGGCCTGGCTCATCTGTGGCTCCTCCGGACTCTGGCTGGTGGCTGCAGTGGTGGTGTGGCTAGGCCCTATGGGTGTGTCTAGACTACTGAGTTTTGTCGACAAAAGTGGACTTTTGTCAACAAAACTATACCTGCGTCTACACTACCACTGAGTTCTGTCGACATAATGTCGACGGAACTCAGCAGTTTTGTCGACGCTGGTAAACCTCATTTTACGAGGCATAACACCTTCTGTCGACAGAGTTCTGTCGACAGAAGGTGTTATTGCCTGTAGGGTTGCGTCTAGACTACAGGGTTTTGTCGACAAAGCAGCTTGCTTTGTCGACAGAACTGAATGTGTCTAGACGCTCTATGTCGACAGAAGTTTTGTCGACAGTATCTATCGACAAAACTTCTGTCGACAAAACCTTGTAGTCTAGACGTACCCTATGTCTCAGCTGGTTCGACTGTGGAGAAAAGGGAGAAGCCATCAGTCCTCTCTGCACACACATTCCCTGAGGCTGTGCCCTCCTGTGTAAGTGGTGACCGCACCAGTCCGCGGCCTGCCGAAAGGGAATGTCCTGGGTGCAAGGCCATATGTGGCCTGCACAGCACGACCTATGTCACAGGGGCCCCGAGGTGGCCTGAGGACTGTGCTGCCTTCTCCCTCCTCCTGGACTCACACACCACAGCCAGGCAGGCAAGGGAAGTATACAGTCACAGTGGATCCCTCCATGGGTGGCAGAGGACCTGGAGCAGCCTGCCTCTCCCTTGGGGGTGTACACACAGTTATGGCTTGCTGGGCTATCAGTGGGAGCGGCTGCTGCCTCGCATGTGCAGGCATGCTCATGTGCTGTGTGCAGCGCTCCAGGGTGTGTGTGGGGTTGTGCATGCACCCTTGAAGCTAGCCTGCATGCAGCTGGCTGTGCCCCCTCCCCCCTGGGAGAAGGACTTGTGTGGCTAGGCATGAGGATGGCAGCAGGTTCCCGGGCACATTGAGGGGCTCGCTTCTGTGGCCACATGCCACACCCGCACACTGCATGTGGTTGCACATACCCAGACTGCAGCAGCATGTGCTGGCCTAGCAGTCCGCACAACACTGTGTCTCCCAGACTGTGTGTGTGTGTACGCACGCATGCGCATGCCAATGTACCTGAAGATCTCTCCAAAGCTTCCTCAGAGACCTGGGAGATATCCAGGCTGGCAGGAACTGGTTCTAGGGACAGAGTGACAGTCCCGCTTTCCTGGTCATCATCTTCCTCCTCCTCCGTCAGGGGCTGGCCCTACCCCTCTGTCTCCTCTGGGCTGGGGACAGTTGCTCTCAGTGTCTGTGTTGCTTCGTTGTGGATTTAAAACCCAATCCTATGTCATCAGAGAAGACTAGAGAGTCTGACTAAGCAGGATAGAGTATTGGGGCACCTTAGAGGGCAGGTAGATGGGCTCAGAGGTATTTCAGCCCATCAAGTGACAGTCTCAAGGAGATGTCTGGGCACCCATCACACTCAGTATCAAGAAGAAGAATAGGAATAGTAGGAGTAGCACCTCATTGATTCGCCTGACCCAGCACATGCAAGTAGAAGCAATAAGAACACTCTCCATTTGTATGCAAACCATTTTTATCATTAAAATAAATGAATATGTTCCTTAAGATAAAACACATGAGTTTGTCTTTACAACAGAATTTGGGTTGCTCTGTTTTCCTCAGCAGTTTTATTTAATTTCACCATTCATGATAAACCCTCCCCATTATGTGAGAGGGAAGACAAGCTGATAAATGAAGCAAAATGCAGGACAATGTAGCACTTTAAAGACTAACAAGATGGTTTATTAGATGATGAGCTTTCGTGGGCCAGGCCCAAGTGGGTCTGGCCCACGAAAGCTCATCATCTAATAAACCATCTTGTTAGTCTTTAAAGTGCTACATTGTCCTGCATTTTGCTTCAGCTACCCCAAACTAACACGGCTACATTTCTATCACTAAGCTGATAAATGTTATTGCTAGCAAAGGTCTAAGTTTCCTAAGCTGCTGTTCTGTAAAAGTTTCTTTCTTTCTTTAAAATCTTAACATTCTGTGAATGAGCGAGACAAGTGAAGAGCTTTACTAACTAAACTGTGACATGTCATCATTTATTAATATAGACTATGGACATTCAGTGCAAGAAATGATAGTGCCTGCCTAACCTTGCAGGGAAAAGTCTGAAAGGCTCAAGATAGGAAAGGTTGTTTTCTCAGTAGGATATCATATTGTTTCTTACATTGTCTGACAATAGTATACTTACTTTCACCTTTTTGCTCTGAATGTTATAACAAAAAATATTAGCACCATGGTTATTTGTTTGTTTTCTAGCTATGTACATTGGGCACTTCAGGGTAATTGCTTTTGATTAAAGCATCTGCTAGAGGCAGCAGGCAGACTGTGACCTTTTTGTGTTAAAAACTCTGAACTGGAGATCATATTTATGCTTTGAGATTGCTTGTTGGACCAGTTAGCAATTTACTTTGGGAGCAGACCATGTTTTACATTTGTTCCTGGGGGACGGCAGAATGTTCACCAGCAGTCCCATTGGGCAGCTAAGATATTTCAACTTTATAAAGTACAAGGAGTGAGGTCAGTAATCAGGACATCTAAAATTGAGCACTTCTGTAAATGAATGTCAATGGGCTGGAGCCCACTTAGACACAAATTGCAGATGTCTGCTCTAGTGAAGCCTGGTGCACTCAAGGAGATTCATCTCTGGCAGGGAAGATAAGTGGGCATTTTGATCAACACTCTCCCCGAGGGGTTATACCAGGTGAAAACCATTTGGTGTTCTAAAGAAGGGCCTAGACAAACCCCTGTGATTAGGACTCTAGGGGTACACACTGCATTAGTGCATTCTAGGGCTGCCCTGTCTATCCTGTCCTTAACAACTCGCATCTATTTTGGGTTGACCATTGGTTCCCTTCCGTCTCATAGAAGAAGTAAGATCATGGCCACCTTCTGCTTTCACAACCTATACTATCACTTTCTATTTGGTGGGGATCTTGAGTATAGGATAATATTAGCTGCTGCTTAGGTCGGAGTGTGGTGAAGGGATAATAGATAAGCAAGTAATCATACTCTGTAATGCTGGGATTTATTTATCCTAAAGTAGTTACTGGCAAATAAAATAATTATGGGTATGTCTACACTACCACCCTCGTGGAACAATGTAAGAAACTCCTCGTGGGACGAGATGTAATGGTAGTTCAAATTAGAAAGCCTAATTCGAACTACCTACTCCGTGCCGCGTGTAACCGCAGGCACAGAGTCCGAACTACCGGGGATTTAAAAATGGTGGCGCCCGGCAAGATTCAAATGAAGCCCGGGATATCTAAATCCCGGGCTTGATTTGCAACTTCGATTGACTACATTAACCACCCTAGTTTGAACTAGGTTGGTAGTGTAGACATACCCTTAGAGAGAAAGATGATGTTCTTATCAGATTCCCTCAGATTCCCACCTTCTGTGTTTTTCTTTTCTTTTCTTTTTTAAAAATTATGTTTTTCTTCTTTAAAATTCTCTTTCTTTTTCATCCTTGGCACAGTCCTTTTCATCCAGCAACTTCCAGTGAAAAGTGATCTTTCTGTAACATCAGATTAGTATGGCACAAAATAGCAAGTGCATATTTCCGCTTATTTCTTTCGCAACCTGTACAATAATAATTTCCTATAGCTGTGCTCATTTCTCAAAGTAACCTGATATTTCTTAAACTGGCATTTAATTTAGATAAGATACACTCTTCTTCTGCCAGTTGTTTTAATAGAGTTATTGTACTGCTGGGAAAGAAAAGGAGGGAGGGCAATCACACCACCTCATTGAAGTACTTGACCATAGGGCAGGTTGGAAGTTTTCTGATGAAACAGAGTTTCAGTAAAAAACACCAGTTCATCAAACCAAAAAAGTCTTAGAGAAGTAAACTAGCACAGACAGATATCCATCAAACCTCAGGCAAGGTACTAACATAACATACTCACCTGCCCAATCACTTGGAGGGCTGATGGGGATCTTGGGTTTCCAGAGATTGCAGCTGGGACTGGAGACCCTGAGTTTCCGTAGTCTATAGCTCCTGAGTGGTCTTGCAACATGGGCTGTGTTAGGGCCTGGGACCTTGGGATTCCAGGGATTCCAGACCTGTGAAAATCCTGCCATACCCAGGCTCCCAGAATTTAGTCTTTTGGTTCTGCATGATGGGACAGGCCTAGAGCCACAATCTTGGAAGCTGTTAAGAGAAACTGGCATTCTTATCATCATCAGTAGGGGTAAAACTGGCAAGAGTATCAGTGGCCCTCAGGAACTGTCAGTGGAGTTCATTTTGGAAACACCAAACTAATTTGTTTTCTTTTTTTCTAGTTTACGGGAAATTTTAAAGACATTTGTTGTAGTCTGAATCCTGAGTTCCCGCGAGTTGGGCACAACAGCTGTTTTCCATTCAGGCTAAACAAGGGAACAGTTTTGTTTAGTGATAGCTGACAAATGAAAAGCCAGTGCCCTAGGACTAGACAGCATGAAAATTTCCTTTATGACATACTGTGAATAATTTCATTTTGAGTTAATGATTGTGTGTATTTCTCATTGCATGTTCCACTTTCAATTTTCTTTCCCCCATGTCATCATATTTGCCTGTTAGAATCAGGAGTGCCAGGAAGTCACCCTTGTCATTACTGCTTTCAAGCACATCTTTTCCAATTTCAGCAATCCACCAGACTTTAGAGAGTCCCAGGACATCTGCCACATCTTCAATACACATATGATTTTCTTGCATTAAACAAAATATGCATTAGTAAGTTGCAACTGAACTGAATGACCATCACCTTATGACTGACTATTTTTTAATAAAGGCCATACTGCTTGATAACTTTTGTAATTTTTGGCTATATTCATGCTTCCAGAATCCTGAATCTTTCGGCATAGCTTTTTTCTGGTTGCTAAGGTCATTACCAAGAAACACAGAATTTTCTACAGCATTGGACATTGAAAAAAATTGACACAGAAAGCAGTAAGCTGCATTCATTGTATCTCTATATTGAGCCCAGGGATATAAACTAAAACAATTCTCTTTTGAAACTTCTCCAGTCACTTATTACAATGTATTTGTTTGCATTTAATATATTAGTTGTAGCTGCTTTGGGCCATCTAATGAACTGTGTGTAATATCACTTTGTCCTGATAGAAACTGGCTTCCTGGGTTTACCTTATGACCACATGGCTCTCTCCAAGTTTCTTTTCATTGTACCATGTCACCTAGTTATTCTCATCTACCTCTTCTTCATATGATTCTTAATGTTCTACTTCTAAATCTTTTGTTGTACAGTCTTCATTATTATCTAAGTCAGTAGTTCGGCACTCCTCCGCCCCCTTTTAAAGAGACAGTGGGACTCGGCGGGTCTTTTTTTTTTTTTTTTTTTTTTTGCTCTTCTACAAATTTTACCCTGGCAACCCTAGGGGTTCCTTGAAATTCTTTCAAGCTGAAAAAGGTTCCGTGGCCAAATAAAATTGGGAAACACCGATCTAAGTAATGGAGTATGGAAGAAGTATTAGGAGTGCATGTCTCCTAATTTGTTCAAAATCATGCTGAAGTTGAATTTGGGTAAGTCTTGCCAAATTTTGGAATTTTTGCTTTTTCTTAGATGTCGCTGAAAGTTCTAAAATTGACAACATTTCATAGAATCATACAATCATAGAAGATTAGGGTTGGAAGAGACTTAGGAGGTCATCCAACACCCTGCTCAAAGAAGGAAAAAAGCCTAACTACATCATCCAAGCCAGGGTTTAAAAACCATAAGGACAGAGATTCCACAACCTCTCAGGGCAACCCATTCCAGTGCTTCACCACCTTCCTAGTGGAATAGTTTTCCAAATATCCAACCTAGACTTCCCCCACTGCAACTTGAAACCATTTCTCCTTGTTCTGTCATCTGCCACTACTAAAAACAGCCTAGCTCCATCTTCTTTGGAATCCCCCTTCAATTAGTTGAAGACTGCTATTAAATCCCTCTCACTCTCCTGTTCTGCAGACTAAATAAGTCCAGTTCCCTCAGCCTCTCCTAAGTTGTATATTCCAGCCCTGTAGTGGTCAATTGCGGAAGAACCTTGTACGTGATAGTTTAGGGGTGGTGAGGCCTGCATTCTCCCACCCCCCCTTTCCCTTTTCATTATATCTGATGAGCCAGAGGCAAGTCTTTGGGAACATATGCCACTTAAGATAAGCATTGTTGCCAGTATAGCAAGAACAAGTATAAGATAAGAGTAAAGCACAAGAACGCATAAACAATTCTGTTTACCCTAACGTACTGATCACGTAAACAGGAACAAAGGACAGGAATATCCAGATCAGAACCAGATCGATAACTAACAGCTAAGCTTTACATCAGCACCAATGAGTAATCTCTGGAAATTTCCAAACTGCCAAACAGGGCAGGAAAACTGTATTTAAGGCTGCCTCAGAGTCTAGCAAATTGGACCTCACTGATGGGCTTTGGGTACCAGCACCTTGGAAGCTGAGACAACCTCCCACTTCGTCCTCAGCCTACCCGGGGTCCCAGACTTGCAGGAAGGGACATAAGATATGCCGCTTCTTTGTTACGTTGTTCTTCCATTTATGGGGCACAGCTGTTAGCTGTCAAGAAATAAACTGTTTGTGTTTGACAGATACCTGTGTAGCATCCTTTGTACTTTGGGAACCCAGTGTCAGACCTTAGACTTACTCTGGCCAGCTACAAGCCCCATAAATATTTTTGTTGCTCTCCATTGGACTTTTTCCAATTTCTCCACTTTCTTTCTGTGTGTGTTAACTAGACACAGTGCTAAAGATGTGGCCTCAGCAGTGTGGAATAGATGGGAACAATCACTTCTCTTCATATACTGGTAATCGCTTTCCTTCGTATGCTGGTAATGCAACCCAATATGTTGTTAGCCCTCTTGGGAATAGGGCACATTGTTGACGCATATACAGATTCTCACCAACTGTAATCTCCAGGTCCTTTTCTGCAGAATTGCTAGTTTGCCAGATGATCCCTAGATTGTAGAAAACTTGGGATTCTTCCGTCCCAAGTCCAGGGCTCTACACTTGTCCTTATTTAACTGCATCAGATTTCGTTTGGACCAATCCTCCAATTTCTCTAGGCTACTTTGGATCCTATATCTGTTAACTAGTGTATTTATCCTCTCCCCCCCCCCCCCCCAATTTGCTGTCATATGTGAACTTGCATTACATCTTCCCCATGGACATGTGCATGTCCACTTTTTCTAAATAGCCCTTAACTTGTTCTTTCATCACTGAGGGCTGCATACATTCTCCCCATAATATGCTGCCCAGTGCTTTTTCTGGGTACATCTACAATACAGTTATATTTTGAAATATCTAATTTCAAAATACTTATTTTGAAATGTCTTATTTTGAAATAACGCATCTACACACATAATGCATTTCAAAATGGTGTTTTGCTATTTCAAAATAGTGCGTCCACACTGATTGGACACTGAATCGCATATAAGGCCAGCTGAAACTGGTTCCGGCAGGGCATCAGGTCAGGAATTACTTTGTGTGGCTGCTGCCTGAGGCTATCTGAGCCTGTGCTTAAAGGGATCACCCTGGACAGCTGGTTCTCAGGTTTCCCTGCTTGCTTGTCTACCTCACTGAAGGACAGCAAAGCATTTTTTTCTCTTTATGCTCTGGTTGCCCTCACTTGGGACACCACAGCACTCTGCACAATGGAGCCAGAGCTGCCCATGGGCACTCTGGTGTTTCTTTTGCATGTGTTGCTGCATCCTGGCAGCACTTTCTGGAGGGTGCTTCATGGCATCTGTTGCAGCCCAATCCCCAGGCCATCATCTGGACCCTCCTGGGGTACGTGGAGGAGCAGCTGCAGCTCCTGGATGCCAGCATGCCCTGCCACATCTGGCGTTTGGACACCAGCAGCGACTGGTGGGACCACATTGTCCTGGAGCACTGGGGAGATCAACAGTGAACCCAGAACCTTAGGATAAAGAAGGATACCTTCATAGAGTTCTGCGAGTGGCTTGCCCCTGCTCTGCAGCGATGAGACAGGCACATGAGGCCCACCATTCCCCTGCAGAAGCATGTGACCATCACCCTCTGGAAGCTCTCCATGCTGGATAGCTACTGATCCATGGGGTACCAGTTCGGCATGGGGAGATCCACCGTCAGAGCAGTGCTCATGCAGATATGTCAGTCTCTGGCCACTGTGCCGGGGGGGGGGGGGGGAGGGTGCAAGGAGGGAATGGGCTGTCCTAGGGAAAAGGGGGGGAGGTGGTTCCAGTCCCCTCCACAGGAGGTTTTATTCTGTCCTGCTTGCACTAAGAACTGCCCGCGATGGCCAGGATTGTGGGAGGTTTGCTCTTGGGGAGTGGGGGTGCATGGCAGTGGCAGGGAAGGAGCACTCTCAGCCACCCTAGCACCTCAGTGACTCTCAGTTTTGTGTGTCCCTCTGCAGGTGGTCAAGGCCATCAATAGAGGGCTGCTTCGCAGCGTCATCCACCTTGCCGATGTCAATGCAGTGATCGAGGGGTTTGGCTCCCTGGGCTTTGCCAACTGCAGGGGGAGGGGGGGCTATCGATGGGACACACATACCCATCTGTGCCCCAGAATACCAGGCCTCCCTCTATATCTACTGCAAGGGATACTTTTCCATCATCCTGCAGGCTGTGTCTGACCACCGGGACCACTTTGTGGACATCAGTGTGGGCTGGTCCAGGAAAGCACACGATGTGCGTGTGTACCAAAACTCCTCCATTTGCCAGGGGCTACACCCCGGGACTTTCTTCCCCGACCGCCACATCACGGTCAGGGACATGGACATGCCTGTGTGACTCATGGGGGACGCGGCCTATCCCCTACAACCATGGCTCATGAAGCCCTACATGGGACACCTCAACCCTTCCCGACGGGCATTTAATGCCAGGCTTGTCAGAGCCCGCATCATGGTGGAGGGTGCCTTCGGCCGGCTGAAGGCCCATTTTAGATGCCTCCTCACCCACCTGGACCTCTTCGAGTGGAATGTTCCGCACTTGGTGGCAGCGTGTTGTGTGCTGCATAATTTGTGAGAGGAGGTAAGGGGGAGGCCTTCCTGCCAGGCTGGATGGTAGAGGCCTGTACATACAGCCCCACACGGCTGCCAGCTGGGAGGCCCATCGGAGGGCTATCTGTATCCAGGAGACCCTGCATGAGAGCTTCCACCCTGAGGAGGACTAAAGTCTCCCTGGTGTGCCCCACTGGGGGCTTGTGCCTCATTCCACCCTTGTGTTCTTCCACTTACTCCACCCTAACCCCCCTTCCTAATGTACAATAAAGACATGCATTGAAGAAAACAAACTCTCTTTATTGAACAAAACTGGTGTGGGGGGGGGTTGAAGGAGGGAGAGAGGAGGCAAGAGTGTGTGAGAGGGGTGGGGTAAACCTGGGAGGAGAGAGCTGGAAGGGGGAGGCAAAGGGAGGAAGGGGAAGCAGAAGCTCATGGCTCAGGGTTGGAGGTCTTGCCGGCTCACTGCAGGTGCGGAAGCCTTGGTGTCCCCTTAGGAGGGGGGGTGAGGAGGGTGGTAGAGTGGGGGGCGGGAGCAAGAAGAGGGAGGGAGAGCAGGAGTGGGAGGAGGAGCAGTAGCTGGGGAGACAGCAGGGGCTGGAGCAACAGGAGGCAGCAATCTCTACACCTGGGTCTGCAGGTGGTCGCAGAGGGCACAGCCTTGGGCAAGCAGCTCCTGCCAGCTCTCCTGCCAGAGCTGCAGGTCTTCATGCACTCAGTAGTCCAGGGTGCGGTTCAGGCCTCACAGTATCCCCAGGTGCTGCCGCTGGTATTCTTCCTGGATACGGGTCAACCTGCTGCGTTCCCGGGTGTGAGAGGATGTCCTAGGGAGGTACACCCTGCACTAGCAGCTGTGAAGAAACAAGAGAGGTGGTCAGTTATCCCTGGGGACACAGTGGGTGAAGCCCAGCCCCCCTCTGCAAGGCAAGGATGACAGGTCTCCATAACATCAGAGCTGATGTGCTAGCACAGAGGCCATATTTGGGATGTTCTGCTATCCCCGGGAGTGGGAGCTAGCCCAGGAGTACACCCATGCCCCTGTGCTGTATGTGGTCTGGATCTCTTGGTGGGGGGTGGGGAGAGATGTCCCCTGCCTCTGTTTAGAGGGGGCTTGTGGAGGGAGGGCAACCTGCTGTGTCCTACCCAGGGTCAGGAGCATGTCGCGTGTGGGTAACAGGCCACAACCCTTGTGTGGCAGCCAGCTGGGGCCACGTGCCAGGGGTGGCATGATACATGCACAGGTTTCTGCGTGAGCCATGGTCAGCAAGGCCTACGCACACAGTCCCTGGTCTTCCTTCCCTCCTGCCCTTGAATAAGGGGACAGTGATGGCACTCACATGTTGTTGCCTCCCCAGCCTCAGACGACACTGGTGACAGGCTCGCTGGGATGACTCGGGGGCCTTGGCTGCACAGCACACTCCCTCCAGTCTCCTGCAGCCTTTGGCCATCCTCCTCCTCCTCCTCCTCCGTGCCCTTTTCAGGGCTCTCTGCTCCCTGGTCGATGACCACCTGTGGAGCACGGACTGTCCCTCCCACCAGGATGTAGTTCAGGGTGTCAAAATAGAGGCAGGTGTCTGGGTCTGCCCCTGTTTGGGAGCTTCCCCCTGCAGCCGTGGCATACGCCTGCCGCAGCTCCTTGGTTTTAATCCGAACCTGCTGCTGGGTTCGGATGTGGCCATTGGTGGCCAGGCTGGCAGCCTTCTGCCTTGGGTGGCCGCATTCCTTCATCTAGTGCGGAGATCATGAACATTGCAGGCCTCCCCCCAAACCACAATGAGGTCCCTGATCTCTGCACTGTACCAGGCAGGTGCTTGCCTTTGCCAGCCCCTGTCAGACTCCTGAGAGCTTGCAGACTGCTCCTGGGGAGTGGTGGAGGGCTGGCTGGTACTGGCTGCCTGGCTCATGCTGAGGCCACTGGGTCAGGGGCAGCAACTGCTGGTTCTGGGCTGGCAGGCCTGGAGCTGGCACAGGCACTGTGGCCAGAGTCTACCCCTTTAAGAGCTCCGGGGAGGGGGGAAGAGTGGCCAGCAGAGCACCCTGGGAAGGGCTGGAGGCCCCCTATTTTGAAATAAGCGTCTACACAGAGCTTATTTCAAAATAGCAATTTTGAAATTGGCGCTATTCCTCATGGAATGAGGTTTCCAATTTTGAAATAGGCCCTCTGCTATTTTGAATTCATTTTGAAATAGTGGTTGACTTGTGTAGACGATAGTTGAGTTATTTTGAAATAACTTTGTTGTGTAGACATACCCTCTGTGAAGACAGAAGTAAAACAACAACAACAACAACAACAAAAGCATTGAGTATTTCAGCTACTTCCACATCATCTGTCTTCTGGTTGCCTTCCCCGCTCAGTAAGCATCCAAGGTTTTCTTTACCTTCTTGTTGCTAACATTTCTGTAGAAAACAATTCTTGTTATCTTTCATATCTCTTGCAGCTGAAAATCATATTGAGTCTTGACCTTCCTGATTACCCTCTGAATGCTCAAGCAATATTTTAATACTCCTCCCTAGTCACCTGTCCTAGTTTCCACTTTTTATAAACTTTCTTTTTATGTTTAAGCCCACCAAAGATTTCCCTGTTAAGCCAAGCTTGTCTTCTGCCACCTATGCTATTCTTTCTACACATTCAGTTGACACTTTAAAAGGTTTTTTTTAGCTATTTGTATTTAGAAACTGGTGGGCCTCGCAGGCAGAGGCTCGGATCAGACCCTTCTTATGAGCTACTGTTTTGTCTATGCCAAACCTCTAGGGCCAGCTTTCTCTTCCTGGGTGTGTCCCAGAAAAGAGAAGGAGGGATGCAGTCCCACACTCTAGCCCAAGACTTCAGAGATAGATTGCCCGGAAATGGAAGGAATCCATGCACAGCTTCCTCCTCTATATGGACCCTAACCCTGGCCTGGACTCTATCATTTGTACCTTTTAAAGTGTCAACTGAATGTGTAGAAAGAATAGCATAGGTGGCAGAAGACAAGCTTGGCTTAACAGGGAAATCTTTGGTGGGATTAGTGGAAAGGGCATTATCCAAAATATACAACTAGAAAAGAGCTTCAAATCAATGTAACTCAAAAATCAAACTACCAGCATGAGACAGATTAATTTATTTCTGATTGTTTTATAAGATGGTATGTCACTTTTTAAATTAAGGTAAAACGACATATACAAACAGCATAGTGACCTCTGTGCACCTCTGTTCTCTCTGCATTTACCAGTTTTCTGTTTTCCTTAAGTTGAACCATAAAAAATGAGCAAAAATTCACTAATAAAATATCAGTGACCAAAAATCATGCAGTGATAAAAGGAGAATTCAGATAAAATATATACAGGTATAGCTACCAAAGAAATTATATAAAATTATATGTTCATTTTAACACATTTTCATATAACTGATATTCCTTCTTTATAAGTAACTTATTAGGGCATGTCTACACTACAGAGAAGATCAAAGCTGTTGCAGTCAATGTTCCAGGGTTTGAATTAGCGGGTCTAGTGAAGACAGCTAAGTTGAACTGAGAGGAGCACTCTGGGTGATGCTGGTAGTCCTGCTTCCATGAGAGTTAAGGGACAGCAGATACTGTGGATCTGCTAAGCATCTTTCCTTTCCCCGCTATACTTCCCATTTTCCCAGTTAGGTAAGAGAAAGTGTCCTGAAAAGAGTAAATGAATGGGCCCTTTTTGCAATCAGCAGCAGCATGGTGATCCAGGAGCTTCCGAAGCAGTTGAATTCTGAGACGCATCTACCAGCAATTTCTACAGAGAGCTGTGTGTGGAACAGGCTGTTAGTGCCACCTATTACATCTTCATCCAGCTGAGTTCAAATCCCTGCTTTGAATGGAGAGTTGAGTCCAAGTCTCCCACATCATAGGTGAGTGCTATAAGCTTTGAATTCTCGGACGTAAGGAAATCAATGTTCACTTCTCCTTTGTTTCTTTATGAGAAAAAAATAGGTGACCAATTCCAGGAGGGCATTATGACTGTGAATCCTGAGTAGAATGAGGCACTGCCCCCTAGCCTGGAATTAGGCAACCAGCTCTGTCTGAAGTGTCTGGCTTATGCTTTATACCTCTCCACAGCATTTCCTACTGGTAGTTCAGACAGCTCCTTGCTTAGTTTGCTGACTTATATAAATCCCTCTTTGAGGCAGCTAACATTCCCTATAAAATATGTGTGGAGGAAAGGAGATTAAGTGAGTGATGTGAATTTCAGTGTGTGTCAGGGTGCCTAAACATTAGGCAATGTAACACTTTAGAACCCCTTTTGAATCTTATCCTGAGTACCTTTGTTACAGTCTCATAGAAACAAGGCCTATGTAAGCTCATTGTAACAGGACAACCTTTCTCTTTACAGGTCAGGTGTCCTGAAGCCAGCCAGGTCCTTTCACTTTTTCAGACCCAGCTGAGAAGGGAGGGCATGTGTCAGGTGTTTATAAAAACACATGATGAGCATCAGTTGGAGAAGGTGGTGGGGTCATCATTCCTGCCTTCCCTCCCATGACAATCTCTCTTGCAGTGGGAAGTGAGCAAAGCGAAAAGCCTATGGGTTCTGGCAGCTGGTAGCAATTGTTATTTGGGGAATCTTACCTGAATAACCAAAATAGTGCACTGAAAGGGGAGAAATGGAGCAGTGAGTCCTTACTGGGTTGGTCGGGAGAATGTGGCCAAATGATTTGTCCTAGAAGTGAGAGGAAAACAATGCAGCAGCTCTGCTGAAATTAAACTGGGTTGGTGATGCTCACATATGTGAAACCCCCACCCCCTCCTAAACAAATCAAATATCCCTGCAGTTTGTGTTGTTACTCTGATGTCGGTCTGCAGACCATAGCTTGAAGTATTTTCAGTATTATCATTAGACTAGTGCTTCATACTGTATTTGTTGATGGGATTTTGTTTGACTTCTACAGTGCACCTTGAAGTTCTGAAGGTTTTACATTATACCTAGATCTAGTCACATATGGATAAGATAGCTGTTTGATCTTTATCTTGCTAAACACTCTTGGCCATCTGCTCACTCTTCACAGGGGAAATGTCACTGAGTCTCAGACTGCAACACTTCCACAGAAGTGAATGGGAATTTTGACTGACAAAGGACCACAGGACTTGACCTGTCTTTTAACTTATTCAGGAAATAAAGTCTACTGGTGATATGTAAAGTGGAAAAATATTTGTAATATTCCTTAAAAGTTTAAATTGTTAACTATGTAACACTATTTAATTCACACTATATTTTATAGTGCACCTTACAGTTGCTGTAATTTAAGAAATAATGCGTTATACAAAACATGCATTTTCAAATGGTGTAAATTTGCATAAAGCTATAGCATTCAATGGAACTATGCTGAATTACACCAATTGAGGAACTAGCCTTTACATGATACATGTGTCTCAGAACCTACTCAAAGGTTCAATAATTAGTTGGCCTTTGTATTGATATAGATGAGCAAGAAGGCTTATTTTTCTGAATACACCACCTACATAATAGGTCACAATGCTTGAGTAAGAATAGTCATTGACGGGGAGTTGTTTTCCTCTTTCCAGTCACAATGGACCTTGACTACATCCTCAATAAAATGCTGCCAGTGCTGTTGAGGCTGGTGCAGCAGGAAAGTGCTCTGCAGCAGGAAATGTGCTTGTGTCACCACCACCCTGCTCTGCTCCTTGGGCAGTATGATTACATGCTGCCACTTCCTCAGATTCAGAGCACAGATCTCATATTTTTACAGCTTTACACTTTAGGTCATTTTCTGACTTTCGTTCAAGATTGCAAACTGTCAGTCACATAAATAGCTCTGTATTTGCACTGTCAGTAAGTAAGTTAAAATATTTCCTGACAGTGGAAGTACTATCACAAACCTATAATTTACATCTCTTAAGATTAAGAAACTGACCAAGTACAGCAGGAGTAACAATGAGAATCATTCAGAATCTTACAAACTGCTGCTTTTAGAAAATAACACCTGGCAAAATGCTTGATTGCTGTTCATTTGATGCTAAACTTCTGCTTTGTCGGTAAAAAATAATGTCTTTGGGGTCAGGATGTTCAATTTATTACAGACTAACATGTTGATCATGCAAGTTGCAATTTGATTGCAGGAAAGCAAAGTCTCTGGGAATCACAACTGGAATAGAAAATACATATCTGCACTAAAAAGAAATCTAAATACCTTTGGAAGGTTTAGGCAAAAAGCACAACATTTTGCATCACTTTATGCAATGCAAAAACATTAAATTAAATTGAATTAATTAATTTCACAAATGTAACAGAGATAGCATTTGTCCCTCCGGTAACCGTTTGGTTCATTTTCTTGTTCATTTATTAACTAATCTTTGTTTCTCTAGTTTGAAATGTACTGACTTGTAAGCAGTATGAAACATTTTACAAAGCCAGAAAGCCAGTGTATAACTTCTATTAACATTTATATTTTGCAAAGACAGTGACATATCAGCTAATTATACATAAATGACTTCAGAATTTTATACCAGTTGAGAACATGGGATTATCTTTCTTCAGGCAACTTTAATTGTTTCCTCATTCCCAAATCTGATTTACATTTTCACTTAAAGTCTGTCCAAGAGCCAGTGAGTGTATAAGTCTGCATATTTTCTTATGAATCAGGTGCCCTACATGCAACCTACTGCTGTTTAAAAGATCCATAACTCCTTGGAATATTATCTTATAAATTGAGCCCTAAAATAGCTTGAATTCTCTGGAGTCATAATTACCTGGCAGAGTGTTGGGCGAAAGCTTCATAAAAAGAAAGTGAAATGAAAAAGAAGAATGCCCTGCAGATTTTCAGGGTCTGAACTTCCAAAATCAAACACCATATTGTTTTTTCTCTCTAAAGTTTCTCTCTATACTAAAGTTTTAAGATGTTTTCAACACATTATGACAGGGACGTCCTCCCATCCTTAATCAAAATTAGCTAATGAACATGCATATGCATAACTTGAAGATGCATTATGCAAAACAAGTAATGTAATATATAATTTTTAAAGTTACAATCCGCTGAATCTGTATTTCCTATTTTTGTACTTATGTCATTATTGTATGTGAAGTTAGAAACATTAATTGTGAATCTAATTTTAATTCTAAATGTGCTAATAAGGGCCATTAGTGATATTTCGGGAACTTAATGGCTCAGTATTAAAACCAACAGTCCATGAATAGTTTCATTTTTCTTATAAGCACAAATTGTGACTAGTCTTAGTACATGTGAACATGCTATCTTTTACTGGAATCCATCTTTAGTATTTTTCCATGATGATTGAATAAAGGATTCTGGGGGAACATCCTTTTAAGGCAGGGGTTCTTAACCTTTTTACCTTCACACCTCCCATGTTCACACCCCCTTGGGTGCCATTTTGTGCACAGCCTAGCCCTGCTCCCTCACCTGACAGGAAGCTAAGGGGCATGGCTAGGACTATAAGAACTCTGCCAGGGAGCTCAGTCGGGGCCCAGCCTCTGAGGGAGACAGAGGCATGCCCAGAGCTCCTGGCTGATGAGGCTGAGACCTGGCCGGGGCCTCCCACAGCCGCCTTCCCTCAGGCCAGCGAAGGCTTCCCTGCTTGGGCCGCCGAGGCTTGGCCAAACCTGCCAGCAGGGCTACCCTATGACCTAGAGGAACCCAAGGCTCTACTGGTGCCTGGCGATTCAGAGGACAGGCCTGAGCTGAAGGCCCGTCTTGAACCCTGAGGCCTGCCTAAACCCTGGGACCTGGCGAACCAGCTAGATGCTGGACGCAGCTAATTCCCAAGTCCAATGACTGGTGGCGCTGTGGGGTGAGTGAACCCCGTTACAATGCCTAAATGAATAATATGAGCTTTTTACTTTGAACCTTTTCCTAACAAATTTACATAATATTTGAAGATGAAAGTCGGCAATGCTCGCGTACTGTTATTGTAGTGTGTCGTCGCATAGGCCTAATTGATTCGCACTGCTATTGTAGTGTGCCAATCTCTAGAAGTTAATAAGAAATTAATGTTTATATTTCCTCATAATTAATATTATGAATTAAAATTATAAGCTTTAGAATTTTATCCAGTGAGAAGGTAATTGTGATAAATTTTCTGGGAGGCACCTCACACCTCCCCTGGGGAGGCACACCTCACTGGTTAAGAACCCCTGGTTTAGACGTACCCTCAATGTGCAGTGGCAGTCAAAAAAAAAAACAACCCACCAAACAAACAAACATTAAATTATTAAAAAGGGATTGAAAATGAGACCTAGAAAACCTTATTGCCTCTATATACATCCATGGTACGTCCACATCTTGAATGATGCATGCAGATGTGGTCACCTCATCTCAAAGAAGATATATTGGCATTGGAAGAGGTTCAGAAAAGGGTAATAAAAATTATTAGGGGTTTGGCACAGGTACCCTATGAAGAGAGATTTAAAAGACTGTGACTTTTCATCTTAGAAAAAAGGAAACTAAGGGGGGATATGATAGAGAACTATAAAATCATGATAGATATGAAGAAAATGAATAAGGTAAAGTTATTTTCTTGTTCCCATAACATAAGAACTAGGAGTCACCAAATGAAATTAATAGGTTAAAACAAAAGGAAATTTTTCTTCATGCAGGGCACAGTCAACCCATATAACTCCTTGCCAGAGGATGTTGTGAAGGCCAGAACTTAAAATAAATTCATGGACCATCAATACTTATTAGACAGATTGAATAGAAATACTATCCCTCAATCGGTATTAGAGGTTGATAGATCAAAATTACTTCACAGAATTAATTACAATTAATTTACAAATTTCACAGTTACCCTGGGTTTGAATAAAGACATTAACTGGTTAACACACTACAAAACCAATTTCCTCAGCCTTCGATATCTGCATTTTCACATAAAAAACTATGAATGGGATACATCCAGCCGACTTAATTAGCTTCATTAACATGGGTCCTACTATGTGCAGGTACTCCTTTTGCTATTATATATGTGTGTGTGTATATATACATATATATTGGATTCTGCTATTTCTACTCCAACCCATCTGATGAATTGGATTCACCAAAACTCATGGTACTATATATTTCTGGTAGTCTCTAAGGTGCCACAAGTCTGCTCATTGTTTTCACAAAATTAGAAAGACAATCTAGATAAAGTAATATATTTCGTTGGACCATCCTTCTGTTGGTGAAAGTGGCAAACTTTTGAGCTAACAGAAGTAGGTCTAATAAAAGATATTATCTTACCCACTTTCTCTCTCTAGTATCCTGGCACCAACATTACTACAACAACAACAATGCATGTGCAATATTAACAAATTACAAAAATATATTTCCAGAAGAGTATCCTGTGACAAGTATCTCAGTTAAGAAAGCTATATTAATGAAGGAAGGATGGAAAACATGGGGAAAACAAGAAAAAGTCATGGTAATGGCTAGGAGGAGATGAATCTGTCATGCAATCAATGAGAAAAGAGAAGTGAAGATAAAGTAATGAGACTCTGAGGGTGGGGAAGAGGGATACAACTGATGGAGGAATTTCTGGAGATGGGGAAACAGGATAATGCATGAGACAAAACAAGTGTGGTACAGAAAGAACTGAAAGGAGTAATGGATAAATAAAGAAACAAACCACAATTAATGAAAAATAGGACAGTATATAGAAAAAAGAAAAAAGTACAAAAAGGCTGATGGAAAGAAATGAATGCAAAGGAGTTCAAGTTTAAATAACTACATTAATTACGACGGTGCTGCAACAAATAGAACATTAACTCTGCAGTATGTATTAGATGGGCAGACTGCTGTGTCTCCACAGACATGATTGACTTTATGGACATTGCAGTCTGCTCATTTTCAAGAATATTCAGTAGCAGAACTTAAGTGAAAAATGACATGGGATGTAACAGGAGGACGTCTGGATATACTGAGTATTGTTCAGGATAGAAAAAATGAGTAGGCCCAGATCCACACTTTGGGATACTTAGGTTAAAATGGATTACAAAATGAAAAACATTACTATTAATATCTTATCAATATAGACTATTTCTAGGATCTGGGCCTTTAACACTGTTCCTTGTTCACTCTGTCCCCCTCGCCCCGCCAAAAAAAGTTTCCTTCCAAAGGGCAGCAGATCTCTCATTACCCATGTGGCCCTCTCAATGTTAAACTTTGGAAAATAGCACAGTCAATGAATGTGCTACAGAAGCTCCATTGAAGGATTGGTGTATATCACTTTTTAGCTTTGCTTTTTGGGTTCCTCACTGAATACTTAAGAAGATTTATAGCCAGGTCCTTGAGCCTCTATTTATCTAGATTTTGGAAGACCTTTTCCTTAAATCCTTGATTTATCAAAGGCATAACTAAAATATGTTTAAATCTTTATCAAGATTCCATAAAAGTCTTGAATAAACTGTAATAACTTTTCCTCAAATTCCTTCCAGTTACCATGAAAATCTTCTTTTAAATATTACATGTTATACAGGTAGAAAAAAAGTTGACCTCATTTACTTAAAAATGTACTTACAAAAATGTATAACTCTACATTATTTTATTTGAGATTCATGTAATATCTCCAAGTTTTGACAGTAAATCTTACAAATATTGTAATAAAATAAAGTACACTGTCGTTCAAAAATTTGCACATGTATTGTGTGATGGGTTCTATCACAGACATCCTCTTGGAGTTGTCCCCTTGTATGCTGATCTAGCCATAGATGCCTGCCTTCCTTCAGGGCCAGGAGAGGCTGGATCCATGTGCCCTCTTTCCTCCTCATTGCTCAGGGGCTGGGAAGGCTGAGGCTGTGCTCCTTTCTCCCTCCACTGTTCCAGGCTGAGGTGGCTGAGGCCACATGCCCCTCCTCCCTCCATGCTGTCCCGGGGCCAGGGAAGCTGGGTCCATGTGTCCTCCTCCTTCCCCTGTGTTCTAGGGCTGAGGTGCTATGGGGATCAGGGGAGGAGGCCTGGCTCCGGTGGGGGGCAGGGCCTGGGCCAAAGCGGTGAGGCTGGGGATAGGGCTGAGGGTTTACCTCTCTCAGCCCTACCTTCTCCCACTCCTCATGCTCTCCACCAATCTGTCCTGCTGGACCAGAAGCTCTGCTCTCTCCCAGCCAGTGCACAGAGTCGGTGTTACCGCCCCACCTTCAGTTGAGCTCTGGGAGGGATCCACTATAATGACTCAGTATCCAGGATCACAGCCCATAAAGAGGACCAATACCTAAAATAAATCAATCTTATTCTGTATAAAGGTGTTATACAGAGAAAGTCATAAAGGCATCCACCCCATTTATCAATGAAACAGAGATATGCACTCTATGTCCCCCCAAAAAACAATTATTTACACTGGGCTTAATAATAACCAAAAGTGTTTTTTATTAAGTATAAAAAATAGGGTTTAAGGGATGGCAAATGAAAACAGATAGATCAACGTAACTTGCTAAAAATATAAGGAGAAGTCCTGTGGCACCTTACAGACTAAAAGAGCATAATTTTTTGTGGATACAGATTGCCTTGTCAGTTGCATAGTAAAGTGCATCTGACAAACTGTTTTTTACCTATGAAAGCTTATGTCCAAATAAATCTTTTAATCTGTAAGGTGCCACAGGCAGCCTTGTTGTTATTGCAGATACAGACGAAGGTGGCTATCCCGGTGTTATAAGTTACTAAGTTAAAATAAACAAAAGATGCCAGCACATTCTAATATACTAAGACACTTTTTGCATGCATATTTTACCCCCAAACAGTTGTTCTTATTTCAGGTAAAATGCTTCAAGTCAGAGCTAATTTATAATCTGGCCTGGGTTTAGAGCTTTTTTTTTTAAAGTTCTTTAGAGTCCTTTGTTTTCAGATTTCTATTTATGTGAATTCTTTTAGGGTGGTTGAGGCATTTTCAAAGGCATGTTGAGGACAAAGAGCTGATTGCTTCCATTCCTTAAATCTAGACTATACCTCACTGTTGATAGACAGATGTAGATTAGGCACATCGAAATTCCTAATGAAGCAGGGATTTAAATATCCCGTGCTTCATTAGCATAAACATGGCCACTGCTTTTTTTTAAACAGCGCTTTTTCGAAAAAAACAGCAGTCTAGATGCGGATCTAAAAAAATACCAACAACCCTTTTTCGAAAGATGCTGTAAACCTCAAAAAATGAACCCTTTTTTGAAAGATCCTGTAAACCTCAAAAAATGAGGTTTACAGGATCTTTCAAAAATGAGTTTATTTTTGACAGATCCGCATCTGTCATTAAGTCTGCCATTTTTTGATTTATCCACAATAACTCCAAGATCTTTTTCGTGAGTGGTTATAGCTAAATTAGTTGATCATATAGAGATACTATCCCAATGGATAGTTGGGATTATTTTTTCCAATGTGCATTACTTTACATTTATCAACATTGAAATTCATTTGTCACCCATCACTGGCATATTTCTTTGCATTGAATTCTAGGGCTTATCCCTTCTCCTACTGAAATCATGAGAAAATCCAACCCATTATATTTGTACACATCAATATTGTAATCTAGAACAGTGGTTTTCAAACTATGGGGGGTTGTGGAATGTCAGGCACTGGGTCTCATTGCTGAAAGATGATCAGGTGACTAATAGGAGTACTAAGGCAGGCTAATTACCTGTCCTGGCACCATGGAATCTGCTGAGCCTCAAAAGCAGCCAGAACAGACCTGGCTCCTAGGTGTTAGGAGAGAAAGCATTCAGGACTCCATGCACTTCTCCTACTCTGAGCACTAGGTCCACACTCCATTGGATGGGAACCTTCTGCTGGCTTCTTTTGGGATGTAGCATGGTCTGCAGTGCCAGGTGAAGCAGGAAGTCTACCTTAGCACTACTGTTGCACTGCAGACCAGGAGCCACTCAAGATAACAACCTCCTACTGAAACCCTGACCCCCAAAGCCGGAGCCACCTTCTACATGCCAAAGCTTTCATACTCAGTCCCACCCCAGAGCCCACACTCTGGTTAAATTATGTTGGCTTGAGGGTATCAGCAATTTTCTTCAACTGACTCATAAAAAAAAAGTTTGAAAACCACTGATCTGGAAGGTTGGCACAGTAATTTAATTCACTAAACCTGTTTTCAGATACTTCAGACTCCTTGTACTTGAAGAAATGTTGTCTCATTCTGTTTTATGAAGTGGTATAGTTCTTAAATGCCTTACCCTTAAAGCACTGGTAATTTTTTTTTAGAAAAATCTTCTCTGTAATGAAAAGAATTAAGTTAAGTGACTTTTGGTTTGTTTTATGTAATTTTCAAGAGATACATTTACATACTTAAGATGCTTAGAAAATGCTCAATTCTCCAGTTTATAAAAGGAAAAAAGAAACAGTAGAGAAAAAAGTCCTCTTTGCTTTTTCAAAAATGTGACTTAATTGTTGCTTTCTGATTCTTGAATGGTTGCCTTGGAATAAACTAATTTCCCTAATTGCAATTTTATTTTAAAAGATCATTATTAAATCCAAAGTTCTGCAGTGAGTGCCATTGTACTGGCAATCTAGGTACAATATTTCTTGCTCTGTTTCTTGGTGAGGTTATAGTACAATCCTGACAGCACTGAACGAGAAAAACAATAAGTAGATTTTTGATCCTGATGTTGTGGTTCAACATGCAAGTATATTAACTTGTTCTCAAAGGCTGCATCAAATTAGACTGTGCTTTAACTTGGTCCAACATACCCTGCCTATCTATACAAGAGCCACAAATGCTGCCTTTCAGCCTTTATTCTTAACACCTATTCAGGGAGATTGGATTTTATTGTATCTTATTCACCCTTTAAACTAGTTTGTGAAGGTGATAAGTATCATCCCTATGCTATTATTTAGCTCTCAGAGAAATAATTTTGCTTGAAGTAGTATAGTATTTATATTCCTTTATATTCCTTAGGCAGAAAAATGAAGAATTTAAGATGAAAATGGATTGGCTGATGGAAAAAATTGCAGGGGTAATATAAATGAATAAACATGTCCTTTCAACTTTAGGGAAGCAGCATCCTTTGATGTCCAGAATCATCAGAAATACTCTCCCTATCCCATGGTGCCATACTACTGTTATCTTTAAGCACCAGTAGTGATAATGTTTCTGGCAGCCTAACACCTTTTAATCTTGTTAAAGCCTACTTTGCAACTAAGCAATAAGTTTATTAATAGTACCTCCTTGAGTCTTGAGAAAAAGGGGGTCTCCAACATTTAGACCATGTTACATTTTTTTTGTTTCTAACTAAGATTTTTATATTCAGACACTGAATTAACTGGAATGTTTTGGGCTTTGTTTCCAAAAGCTTTTAATAGAAATAGCAATATACCACTATTGACCAGTTTTTTAAAATCTATTCAGAGCTCTGAAGTTTTAAGCAGCGCACACAGCATATTGTAAACATGCTGACACCAGATAAAAAGGCAAATACCAACCTCTTGCACTAAAACAATAGTATAATCTTGAAAAATGATCCAAAGCATGGAAAGTATTTGCTATAAATATATTAAGGGTAAGTCCTGCAATGATATTGCAATATTATTGCAATGATATTGGTCATAGACACTTACAGTATTCCATGTGTTAGAAATGAAATGTCATGCACCATTCAGAAAGAAACTTTTTGTTTGGGTTGGGTGTGAAATTTTGTGTGTGTTTGTACAGTCCCTAATAAAAATGGGCTCTGTTCCTGATTGGGGTATATGAGTGGCAAAAATATGTAATTATTCTTTAGAAGGTTTTCCATTTGAGACATGATACAAAAATAAAAGAAACTCAAATAAAATGATAGCGTGATTTTCAAAGATATATACTAATAATTGAATAGCAACACTTCAGGAGAAAATAAAAGAAAATAAATATATTATTCTAAAAAATGGGGAAGCTGTCAAATTAATTTGTCAGTATTATTGCATTCTCAACCTAAATGCCTACCACATCCACAATGATTGAAAAACTGGATTAAATATTGCCTGAATTTAGAAGCAGTATTGTCATGCTGGGTATTCCACTTTTAGCAGTTAGGCTTTCCAAAGTAATGGTATTGGCTTAAAAAAATCAATGAGATTCCTTAAAAAAATAGAGGGGAAAACTGTTTTTTTAAATTATATTCTGACTTTTGAGCCTTTAGGATTCAAATTTTCAAGCTTTTCTCAACAAGAATCAACAATATAAACTTACTTTTAAAAATATGTACATTGAGATTTTCTCATGCTCCTGGGATTCTAGCATTTGGAACATCAAGAAAAAATATCAAGTGTTGTGAGATATGTTTTAAAGTTATCAACTGAGTGAAAACAGAAGAGGAAGAGGTGACTGTGCCATGCTTTATAGTAGACAATAAAATTTGAAAATTGGCTGATTTTGATACTAACAGTTTCTAGAGTTAGAAATATCAGTTTCTCTAAAATTTCTAAGGTAATTTGTACTAAACTGCATCATCACATCCAACATCTCCGACTCATTTGTGGAAGTGGGTTTTAGAAGGGTAGCTGTGTTGGTCTGTAACTGAAAAAACTTTTTAAAAAAGTGAATAATCCTGCAGCACCCTAGGGCATGTCTACACTTGCAGCCTATTTCAGAATAGGGCTGCAAATGTAGGCATTCGGAATTGCAGATCAAGCCCAGGATTTAAATATCCCACGCTTGATTTGCATCTTCCCAGCCGGGCGCCATTTTTTGAAATTTACAAGCTCGGAATAACTGCCTGCGTCTACACGCAGCAGTGAAACGGGCGTTGGAAATAAAGCCCTATTTCAAATTACCTGTTAAACCTCATTGCAGGAGGAATGCCATGTGTAGACACGGGCAGTTATTCTGGGCTTGTAAATTTCAAAAATGGCGCCCGGCCGGGAAGATGCAAATCAAGTGCAGGATATTTAAATCCTGGGCTTGATTTGCAATTCCGAATGCCTACATTTGCTGCCCTATTCTGAAATAGGCTGCAAGTGTAGACATACCCTTAGAGACTAACAAAAAATGTAGATGGCTTTTGTTAGTTTCTAGGGTGCCACAGGACTGCTCTATCATCACACATACATCTTTAGGAAATCTTCTAGATCATAACACTACCTGACCTTTGGGTAATTCAGAATCAATATTGATTTTGTATACAGTTTTCACATTTGGCCTCCCTGCACTATATTGGTTTTACATCAATGGGGCCATGTTTTTACTCTGAGTCAAATGAGAGGCTTTGGGTAATCATGAGCAGGTTTTGGGGGTCCACCAACCAGGGTCAGTGCACATTTGCTGGGGTGCACAAAACTGAAGCCCCATCATATCCCAGTTGCATGGCAGGAGACTGGACTCGATGACTTCTCAAGGTCGCTTCCAGTTCTAGGATTCTAGGATTCTATGTGGGGCTGAAGCCTGAGGCCCTGAATACCCCTACTCTAACCTAAAGCCAAAATCTGGGCGATTGAGCTTCACAGGAGCCCCTGTGGTTTGAGGTCCCTGGGCAGTTGCCCTGCTTGCTATCCCCTAATTCTGGTCCTGGTTTTTATACGCAGAAAAATATCTGTGGCATGGGTGGGCTGTGGAGATTTTATACCATGGTGGGAGTGGGGTACTGAGAAACAAAAAGATTGATAATTTCTGACTTTATAATACAGCAATTTTACAATACAGAGTATGTAGTTAAAATCAAACACACAATGTATGTACCTAGTATCCCTGATGTACTTGTACAGATTGTGATGAAGCCAGTAGTGCCAAAAGTGCCCTATTTTTAGCAATGGTACCGCAAATAAAGCTAGAGCACGTTTGCAATTATATCTCAAATAGCAGTGTAGATACACCCAAAGACAGAAGAAATTAGTGTCACTGGAATAACAAATCATTTGCATGATTAAAAATACCCTAAATTCTTACTTGCTCATATCCTATGCTGATTAAATATATCAGTAAAACACCTATGTAAACGTGGACCAGGGTAAATATGGGAGGTGTTAGTTCCACAAAAGGCATACATGGTATTCTCTATGCAAACTCAAAGTAAAATATAATAGAACATACTCCATAAGTTGTTCTGATAGAGACAACATTAACCTTCCAAACACAAGTACTGATGGAGAATGAACCAATGGTAAAGTTCAGCATGGATGACCTTGATGACAACTCTAGCAAAAGTTAAGGATCAGAGTGATAGAAATGGGAATTATTTAATAGAACAAAGATTTTCATTTATGGACTGAGAAGATTTTTTTCATAAGTTGGGGCTTATTAGTTGGAAATAACAAAGCAGAAGGACCTGCGATATATTAGTTGATTTCAGAATTACTATGAGTCAACAATGTGATGTAGCTGAGAAAAAGAAAAATGCAGTCTTAGAATGTATCAGAAGGAATAAGGAAGTTTTAATGTCACTCTACAAGGCAGTGAAAAGACCATATCTCAAATACTGTGGGCAATTTTGATCACCCATGTTTAAGAAAAATGAATTCAAATTGGAAGAAATACAGAAAAGGGCTATTAGGATGATCCTATTTTATGAGCTTGTTCCATGTAGTAAAATTAATGTTGAGTAATTATTCTCTATAAATATATCAGAGGGGTAAGAAAATAATAAAAAAATAAAACAACCTGAGAGAAAAGCTATTTAGGTTAAAAGACAATGTTTGAACAAGATTAATTCAATATAAACTGACTTGAATAAATTTAGTTTGGAAATTATAAGATGGTATCTAACCATCATAGGGCATAAGGTTCTGGAACAATCAGAAAATAGGAAGAATGGGAGCAAACAACCTCGGATGGTATGATAGCAAGGGTCTGGGCTTGGATGAACAAGTCCTGTGTTCCTACAAATCTGTACACTTCCTCTTTATTCTTTGTCTAAAAACTGTGTTAATCTATTTCAGCTTTTATAAATTCCTTCTTATCATAACCAATTGCGTAAAAGCACCAAACACCTTTTCCATTTGTTTCCCAGCTGAAACCATCTCACACTAATTCACAGCACACCCCTTCTTTGCAAGATCCAGCTCCAAAATGAAGGTCTAGCCATATTCCCAAATTTATCATGCAAAGAGAACCATTCAGATATAGATATATAAGGGAATGGGCCAGCTACTTCCAGGCAAACATCTCCTCTTCTGCTGGAATCCAAGGAGAGCACTTCCGTGGGGAGAAATTCAGATGTTGGCAACAGCAATTGGATAGACTAGGAAATGAGTTAGTATTTTCCCTTCCAGCAGCAGTGCTGGTATTCTCCAACAAAGATAATCTTAGCGGGTATACTTGATATATAAAAAATTTAAGATGGATTCTAATTTCTTTTGCAGCAATGCCCAGGACTGGGATATCACAGGGGGGAAATATCAAGATCAAAACTTATTGACAGAAATATTTTCTGGATGTTACAACATGGGATGTCATAATGGGGCATGCATCTATTTTCCAGCAATGTTAAAGTGCAATCACTAAATTGAGTACCTTCTGTTGGATACAAAGAGGATGAGGAAATCTGTGCTGATATAATTGAATACCTTTCAGCTACAAATTGATAAAGAGTTGTTGCAAACATTAAAGAGGAAAGAAGGGCAAGCATCTTAATTCTGATTGATGAGTCAACAACATTAAGTAAGTAAGTAAGCAGTTCTAACTGATTACTTCAAAGCTCAGCTGTGAATATGTGAAAAGATGTTTCTTTGTTTTTTTTATTGCACCATTTTCTTAAAATTGCTTACTTCACTATAGGAACAAAATGAACTTTCTTCACTCTACGATTTTTTATAGACAATTCTGTTTAATTGTATAACTACAGATTGGAATTTTTTGTTTGCAAGGTGGAAGGTGTGAAAAGGATAGGGTTAAACCACTGTAGTTTTGATCAGATAGCAGTATGCTGTTTACCATGCAACCTACTTGGACATGCTGAAAACTTAAAACAACAACTTAAAACAACAGCCACAATTTAAAAAAAAATGTATATTTCTGCGCATCTCTTACACTCTCTGGCATTTATATACAGAGCTAAATAGCTGCTTCCTTGCTACTTCTCTGATGTGTGATATCAGGGAGCAATCTAAACTTACTAGGATTAAAATTATCCTTATATAACTGAAATATGATAATGTAGCTAGCATGTACAGTTTTTTATTATGTAACCTATCAAAAATGCATGAAAATAAAATTACGAATTTAAAACTCATTCTTTTCATCCAATGTATCTTATATTGTTTCTTCCACAATGACTGTCATTTCAAAACCATTTATTAAAAGGGTTGTTGATGCCATACCTGGCCAGCCTTTAAAAGAAAATTGAAATACCCGAGGTCAAAATTATTATGTTTTCATTGTCATGGATAGCTCTTGTCATGGATAGCCCTAACATGCTGAGAAATAGGGATTCCAGGATTAACTGGTGAATATGTCATTAATATAAATTCTTTTGGGATAGACAGTACACAGTCAAGACAATTTCAGTTCAAAATTGAGTACTTACTATAATAACCAGAATGTAGGAAGGATCTGGTAAGAAGAGGGAATGACATTGGTTCTTGATTTAGTCATTACAGGTATATTTTGGAATATGTAACCCTCCCAATTAAGACATTGAATTTAGATTAAGGGTAGGACCAGAATTTAGGGTAAGGAAGATTGGATAAAAAGAGTTTTCTTCGATGTTTCAAAAGTTAAATGCATTCAGATCCGTTAAGCAAAATATGAACCTATAGATTGGTATGGGTAAGTTTTAAGATGAAACCAGACCTGGGTAAATCATTCATACTGGCTAACTTTCAAATTTTGCCTCTTTTTTCCCATTTAGGAAGCATTCACAAAAGAATTACTATATTATAAACTTGTAATTATTTTATTTGTATGTTTTTGAACTATGTTTGTCTCTGGGTGAGTAATTTAAACACTGTATTTAGATTTGTTGTTCAGACTAGAGCTAGTTGGACAAAAGGTCAGAAGTCCCAACAATATCAAAATGTCACATTTTGAATTTTTTGGAGATAACGTCTCATTTTTTTAAATCTATTTTTGTGGAGAATTTTGAAGCTTTCAGTCCTCCTCCCCCTGCCCCCTATTGGAAACCTGAAATCTCAAAATCCTCCATAGAATGCAATTTCCATCCTCTGGAGAGGTATAATTGAATTTTAAAAATTCTTCTTTGTTGACTACTTAAATTTTTTAAAAATCGGTATTGTTATTTTGTTCCTATACATATTATGCTACAGGACAACTCCTCACCTTTGTAGTTAGTGCAGATTTTGAGCTAACCTAGGCAACTAATCTGTTTGGGTATGTCTACACTACAAAGTTAGTTGGAACTAACGGACGTTAGTTCGAACTAACTTTAATAGGCGCTACACTAGCGCTCCGCTAGTTCGAATTTGAATCGAACTAGCGGAGCGCTTAGTTCGAACTAGGCAAACCTCATTTTACGAGGATTAAGCCTAGTTCGAACTAGCTAGTTTGAATTAAGGGTAGTGTAGCCCCTTAATTCGAACTAGTGGGAGGCTAGCCCTCCCCAGGTTTCCCTGCTGGCCACTCTGGCCAACACCAGGGAAACTCTATGCCCCCTTCCCGGCCCCGGACCCCTTAAAGGGGCACGGGCTGGCTACGGTGCCAGGTGAAAGCCTGCCAGCACCCAGCCAGCAGACCCTGCACCTGGCACGGCTCGAGCCACCCACCCGATGTCCCCCAGCCAACCCCCTCTTCCCGGGACCAGGCTGGCGGCTCCCGGGAGCTTGCCCTGGACCGCAAGAGGCAGGCACCTGCCTGGGCTAGTGCGGACATCGTGGACCTCGTCCACGATCTCCGCACTAGGCACAGGAAAGTGGCCGTCTAGGGCAGGAGAGCTGCCAGCCTGGCCACCCAGGAGCAGGTGTGCATGAAAATCAAGGGGGTCCACTGAGACCCCCGACCCTGAGCCCTGAGCTTACAATGGCCGTCCTGGGTCAGACCAAAGGTCCATCTAGCCCAGTAGCCTGTCTGCCGACAGCGGCCAACCCTAGGGACCCTGGAGGGGATGGACCGAAGACAGTGACCAAGCCATTTGTCTCGTGCCATCCCTCTCCAGTCTTCCACAAACTTTGGGCAGGGACACCACTCCTACCCCCTGGCTAAGACTACTCCATGGACCCAACCTCCATGACTTGATCTCATTTCCCTTTAAACTCTGTTCTAGTTGTAGCCTTCACAGCCTCCTGCAGCAAGGAGTTCTGCAGGTTAACTATTTGCTTTGTGAAGAACAACTTTATCTTACTAGTTTGAAGCCTACTACCCATTCCTTTCCTTTGGTGTCCTCTAGTCCTTCTTTATGGGAACTCATGAAGAACTTTTCTGAATGCACCCTCTCCACCCAACCCCTGCTTTTAGAGACCTCTATCCTGTCCCCCCTCCATCTCCTCTTTTCTAAGCTGAACAGTCCCAGTCTCTGTAGCCTCTCTTCATCTGGGACCTGTTCCCAACCCCTGATCATGTTAGTTGCCCTCCCCTCTCCCAGCCATTCTCTTCCCCTCTCCCACCTCCTTTTCCCTGTCTCCCCCAGTTTTGTTCAATAAAGACAGAGTCAATGTTGGAAGAAACGTTATCTTTATTTTGTACATCAATAAGAAGGGGGGCTAGGGAAGGGTAAGTGGAAGAAGGTGAGGGAGGAATGGGGTACGAGCCCCCAATGGGGAGGACTGGGCTGGCTCTGCGGGCTTCTGGGGGTGGAAGCTCTCCTGCAGCCCCCCAATTACCCCTTCTCCCCAGATGGCAGCCTGCGGCAAGTGCAGCTGGGCTGATGGCCGAGTGGTGTGATGTGGCCAGTGTGGGTACTCCGGGCACTCCAAGCCAGAACTTCTTTGCAAGGGGGGCACCCCTTAGAACTGTGTGTCCGGGGTGGGGGTCGGGACCCTTTAAGCGCAGCCCTCGGCTAGCCTGAGACAGCATCTCCATGCTCTAAGTCCTCCTCTTATATGCCCTGCCGGCACTGCTTCCAGCCATCCTTAAGCCCTGTTCAGAGTCCACTCAATGTGGACATGCTAGTTCGAATTAGCAAAACGCTAATTCGAACTAGTTTTTAGTTCTAGACGCGTTAGTTCGAATTAGCTTAGTTCGAATTAACTAATTCGAACTAAGTTAGTTCGAACTAGCGCTGTAGTGTAGATGTACCCTCAAGTACTACTGTATCATGTTATAGGGCTCATTTTTCAAACCAGCACTTCAGTGTCTTCTATCATGTTTCCTCCTATAAATAGGAGGAGCTCTGCTTAAATATCTAAAAGCCACTTCATAACCTTGGTATTCCTCCTTAAACACCTTCTGTTCAGCTCAACAATGCTTAAGTAGCTGGTACAAAAGACAGGACTATGCAGCACTTTAAAGACTAACAAAATGGTTTATTAGGTGATGAGCAATATGTGAAGAAGTGGTTCTGGCCCATGAAAGCTCATCAGCTAATAAACCATCTTGTTAGTCTTTAAAGTGCTGCATAGTCCTATCTTTTGTTTCAGCTAGACCAGACTAACATGGTTGCATCTCTATCACTAAGTAGCTGGTGCGTGAGACCATTGCTTATTATGATGAACCGTATTGCCTCATTCCTATCTTGTGCCCCCCATCAACTGTCTGTTATTGACATCTGTTGTCTCTTGGGCCATGACTATACTAGGAGGTTATTTCAAATATACTAAATTCAATTTATGGATACCCAAGTTAAAAAATTCCATTTCCTGACCATGCAGAAGAACAGAATGTAGTCTAAGATAGGCTCCATTAATGTGGACATGCTATCTTGGACTCAGAGCCCCAGGAAGCACTCTGGAGAGCTGCAGGAAGCCTCCTGGAATTCCTGGAAGCCTCCTGGAATTCAAAAAGTTTGAATTAGTGACATTGGAGCTTCCACACTAACGTTATTTTGGACTTGTAAGTTTAGAAAAAGCATTATTCCTCATGAAAAGTAGGAATACAGAGTTCACATTCTGTGATCCCTTATTCTGGAATAATGGGTTTGGTTGTATGGATGCATTGCTTACAAATTTGATGTTGGGGGCTAATTTCACACTAAAGTCCTAGATTAGACTAAGCCTTGTCTTCAGGACAAGAAGGACAGAATGGTAGGACTGGAAGGGACCCCAAGAAGTCATCTAATCCAGTCCCCAGCACTCAGTATTATGAAAACTTTCTTATGTATTTATTCAGTGCCTAGCACAATAGGTCTCTGATCTGTGATTTAGGTACTGGGTATGCTGAGGGTGCTATCACCCTCAACCAGCTTCAAGTGATTTTTCATCATATATAGCATTTATAGTTTGGTTTAATGGCTCTCAGCATACCCACTATACATCTTGTTCCAGACCCCACCCTTCATAAATACAAATAAATAATAATCTGTTTGAAAGTGTAATTACAAATCAGTTTCCTCTGCTTCTAAGTCAATTTTAGGTTTAACAAAAATATTTTAAATCCTGAGATAAACACATAAGGCTTGTTCTCTTTTAGAACCTTTGGACATAGATTCCAGGATATTGGCATCACTCACCATTTCTGGGGCAAGATTCCTGATTCCTTTGCTTCAAGAGACATGCACCCAAAGTGTGTATCTCTGTTTCTCCTGAGCATATGTCCACTGGCAAGACAGGCCTCTAATGTACTATGATCTCCTGGACCATATTTTTACCCACAAATTATTGACTTACATGGAGCTATGGCACTTTATGTCAGCAGAAGGGCTGCCCATGATGTTTAAACCACCTCCAATTTTGTATCAGAGTCCTACTTGGAATAAGAGGCTTATAAAACTTCTTTGAGAATGATAGCTTAGTTATTCTCTCCTTCTTTATATAAAATAATTATTTCCATATTTCCAAATATTTATGACCTGATCTTCATTTTATTGCTGTCTATTTAAACCTGTTTGGAATCTGGCTATACATTCCCAGCATCCCACAGAATTATCAAACTGACTTATCAAACTAACTTATCAAATCTTAGGGAGGGTTTAGCATTTCTTCCTATTCTACTTAGGCTGGTAGGCAGAGCTGCATACTACCTGGCACGTCTCCAGGTGGTGGATAGGAGGGGGCCTCTTTTCAGAGGTTTTCTGCAAAATAAGTGCACTTTGTTGTGTGAATATGAAGCCATGGACCAGCAGCAGCAACATTACCAGGGTGTGATGGGACATTGGGCAGTATCTGATGCTCTGAATAAAAGTCGCAAGTGCCCGATGACGATGGTGAATGCAGCCCACTATCAAATAAGGCTGCCCTACCCCCTCACTCTGCTGGTTGAGAGTCTGGTGTACTTGGGTCCTGGTTTACTTTGGATAATCCAATTGGCGTATGAACCATGATTGGTCACTGGCATCCAAGGGATAGTGACTCCTTATGTCACCCAGGGAAGAGAACCCTGACAGAAAATTCCCCACTGCTTTGTGGGTAGGTTCGGGGGATCCAAAGGTTATGGGAGTAAACCCAGGCAGATAATCCGTAGAGGAGACCCTAAGGCGGTTAACAATGAGGTTTCATCCAATCTACTTTTCTGGCATCTCCTGCAGTCACCTCAGTTCCTAATGTACTGGCTTTTCTCTCTCCTTTGGATCTAGCTGGGGTGACCAACAGGGGGATAGTGCCATTTGGGCAATACACTTTCCTCAAACACTAGCCCAGGCAATGCAGCGTGCAAGAGGAAACACTTACCCACACACAGATATACACAGCTACTACAGTTGATACAAGAAACCAACTTGCCTCCGGCTTGGTAGCTGGAATGTGCGGATAATGTGTCCTGGACTTGAACCTGATCATGATCTTACAAACATGGATTAAATACGTAAAACAGCAGTCATAGATCAACAGTTACATTAATTGAATGTTGACATTGCTGCTCTCCAGGAAACCAGACTGGCAGATGCTGGATTAGTCAAAGAAACCACCTACACCTTCTTCTGGAAGGGTTTGAGTTCAGAGAAACGCCATCTTTGCAGAGTTGGCTTTGTTGTTTGAAACCATCTGATGAACTTTATCAATACACCCATAGCTGAATCAGAACATGTTATATCCCTAAAGCTCAGCACCAAGTCAGGATATGTTAACATCATAAGTACTTATGCACCCACACTAAAGTTGTGCACTGAAGACAAGGACCACTTCTATGGTAATCTTCAGAAAGTTGTCGATTCCTGTTAATCCGGTGAACAACTGTACATCCTTGGTGATTTTAATGCAAGAGTGGATGTGATCACCAGTCCTGGCCCACTTGCCTAGGTCATCATGGCATCAGGAAAATGAATGAAAATGGTCAAAGGTTTCTTGAATTTAGTTCTCAGAATCATCTCCCATCACTAATACTTTTTTCAACTTAAAAGACTGTTACAAGGTCTCAAGGCACCACTCCAGATCCGGTCACTGGCATCAATTTGACCTTGTACTGGTCCGCAGAAAATATCTCAACTCTGTTAAATTTACACATGTGTATCACAGATTGTGACACTGATTGTGACACTGATCACTCATTGATTATCAATAGAGTGAAAATTGCTCCAAAGAAACTACATACGTGAAAGGATTGCAGAAAACCAAAGGTTAACATCCTTAGTATTAGATATGCACTGAAATGCTCTGTCTTTGCGGAAGAAGTCACTTGCAAAATGGAAGACAAACCTGTCCCGCAGTCTGTTGATGAGACATGGTCCATGCTGAGTGCTGCAGTATATGAATGTGCCACATCTCCCTTTGGAACACAGAAATTTTCCAACAAAGATTGGATTGATGAAAATGTTGACATTCTCAGACCTCTTCTTGAAGAAAAAAACAAGGCTTTTCTGAATAACATAAAGAATCCATCACAAAGTTCAAGAGATCAACTTTGCCATACAAGATCTGTTCTTCAGAGAGAATCCAGGCGGTTCAAATAAGTATTGGGTCGATCTGTGTTCTGGAATTCAAAAAGCATTCGATATGAGTGACCTAAAAACCATATATGATGGACTGAAGAAAACACTTGGACCAAACATTACCAAAGTTGCTCCATTGAAACATCTAAATGGACAGATGATCACAGATAAAAACCAACAGATGTCCTGATGGGTGGAACACTACTCAAGTCTTTACTCCCATGAGCATACAATACATCCTGATCTTGATAACCTCATTCCAACTCTTCCAGAAATGTTAGAGCTAGATGTAGAGCCTATGGTAGAAGAGCTTTCCCAAGTGGAAAAGCGACAGGTAATGATGGGATTCCAGCTGAAGTCCTGAAGGCTAATATGGCTGTCCTCATCCCCTTCCTCTATGACTTACTTATAAAATGTTGGCGAGCGGGTGTGATCCCTCATTATATGAGGAACGCAAACATCATTACTCTCTATAAAAACAAAGGTGATAAGGGGGACTGTAACAACTACAGAGGCATCTCTTTGCTAAGCATTACAGATAAAGCATTTGCCCGTGTCATTTTTAACCACCTACAAAAACTCGCAGATCGAGTCTATCCAGAAACACAGTGTGGCTTCAGGGCTGGCAGGTCAACAATGGACATGATTTTTTCTCTTTGACAACTACAAGAAAAATGCAGAGAGGAAAGCCACTGTTTATAGCATTTGTGGACTTAGCAAAGGTGTTTGATATAGTCATTAGATCAGGCATGTACAAAGTGTTCTCTAAGTTTGGCTTCCCACCATCTCTACTCAAGCTCATAATATCTTTTCATGAAAATATGAAAGCAACAGTATACTACGATGGATCTACATCTGAACCCTTTGCGGTGAAGAGTGAAGTCAAACAGGAATGTGTCCTTCCTCCTACCATCTTTGGTATATTGTTCTCAGTCCTATTAAATTGTGCATTTTTAAACTCACACAGTAATGTATTTTTCCATAAAAGGTTAAATGGTTCTCTTTATAACCTAAAATGACTCAAGGCTAAAACTAAGGTCAAGAAAGTTCTCATTAGAGAACTCCTATTCGCAGATGATGCAGCGCTTGTTGCACATAATCAAGACACGCTACAGGCACTGATGGATTCTCTGAGAGTTAGTAAACTATTCTCGCTCGACATAAGCATGAAGAAAACTGTTGTGTTTGCTCAAGATGTATCTCAACCACCCAAGGTCATTCTGAATGACAGTCCATTAGAGGTGGTTCAACAATTCTGCTACCTTGGGTCTACTGTTGCCACAAATCTCTCCATGGACGAAGAACTGAACATCAGAATTGGGAAGGCAGCCACAACATTTGGCAGACCTACAAAACGAGCATGGAACAATCCCAAACTGACATTGAAAACAAAGAGATACTGATATACCAAGCGTGTGTATTTAGTGTCTTGCTTTATGGATCTGCGACCTGGACTACCTGCTCGTACCAAGAGAAAATTGAGTAGTTTCCACCTTTGCTGCCTTCACAGAATCATGAATAGTAAGTGGCTAGACAAAGTTTCAAATGTAGATGTCCTTTCAAGAGCTGGCATACCCAGTCTCATAGCAATCCTTAACAACAGAAGACTCCGGTGGCTTGCCCATGTGAGGAGAATGAGTGATAAATGCCTTCCCAAAGATATCTTCTTTGGTGAACTAACAAGTGGAGCAAAAACAAGAGGAAAGCCAAAGTTAAGATTCAAGGATATATGTAAAAACACTATGAAAAGGTTTAACATCAATCCAGGCTCCTGGGAATCTACGTCATCAGTTCGCAACACTTATTACAACAGGGCATGTCATTTTTTATAGGACCTGTGCAAGTCATGCAAAAGAACTGTACCTCAATAGGAAAAATTCACAAAGTCATGAAAACGGAAGTAGACTGGCATGTAGCTATTGTAATTGACTGTGCAAATCCAATATTGGATGCATAAGCCATGAAAAAAGTTGCAGATTCAGGCACAACTCATAGATTGTCACTGCTGCTGCCTACCACTGTCTCTCAAGACGAATGGGCCATATATATATGTACTTAGGCTGGTTCAGAGTAAAGGAGCTGTGAGGTTTTGTTATATAACCAAAATGGAAAATCACAGAAAGAGTAGCTTTCTTTGAACACCAAAAATAAGTTTCATTAGAACATGGATGAATAGTATTATCTGTAATGCTAATTGTTCTTCCAATGCTAAGCAGCATTTCTTTCTTTGCTTCATGGTAGAATTTCATCTAGAACAATCTCAAATCGCTCCCATGTAACTTTCTGCTACATTTATCAAGAAATATGCACAAAACATTCATATTATCCACCTTAACATTAGTTCTGGAAATTTTAATGCAAACCTGAAAGTATTGTTTAAGTAGCTGAAAAATCATGTATGATTTAATCATCTGTAGTGATTAAGATTATTATAACCCTAAATATTACAATAGCACACAATATTCTCTAGAAATAAGAATAATAGGATTATATGACCTGATGGCTATAGAAAAATTATTCATGTCACCTACTTCTGTTTTTGACACATTTTATATTCCACCAATGATTCTAACCCATCATTATTTAGTATTGCACTCTTTTTTTCCTCTCCAATGAGGTTGATGTACTGCACTCCTTCAGTAGCTCCATTATGTGCTATATAGAAGTGTAATGTAATGAACACATTTAGAACAATGCCATTTTTCTTAAGGCGTAAGGCCATGTATCATCAGAATATATCAGTAATTCACATGCTCTGTATCTAGTTATGGAGAAATGACAGTAAAGTCAAATACTGCAGATCTTGCTATGTTGCTTTTTACCTTTATTTGTCCAATAAGAGTTGCTGAATAAAAATGGGCTATGTTAAAAATTATAAAAGGACTACTCTTTTTGCATTATTGGAATGATATTTTTCAAATAAATAATCTTAATTGATTTTATTTTAATTACTATATGATAATTTTCCCAGGATTTCAATGATAAAAGAAAAAGTAAGATTGATATCTTTTTTTTCTGTTTCATCTAATTAAATGCCCATTTTAAACGACTTTCAGCAACTAGTGCCGATTAGAATAATTTCAATGACAAAATAAAGCAAAATTAAAAAGGAATATTTTGTTCTATGTTGTATAGAGAAAAGTGTGTAGAAATTGTAGAATGATTAGCATTGTACTGTACTTTTTTCAAAGATCACCTAGACTCATCTAACACTGCTGAATCTCCACCTTCTGAACAAGCAAGAAAGCAGCATTCATGAAGCCTTGGGCTATGTATTATACATCGACTCATTCTTACTGTGTCACTGAAAATAATGGGGTCATTATAAATTACCCAGCACTGAAAATGTCAGTGCATGATACTTGCTAGGTTAAACAATTCCATTTTTAATTAATTGAAAGAATGAGGTAAATTTTTTGGAAAAAGAAAATAATGTTCTGACCTTACCATGGGTTTCCCTTTTACGGTCAATGCAAGTCATGCTGATTTGACTTTGAATTATTAACTTCATGACCCTTTATGATGGGAAGAGAAATTTGGATACTTGTGTCATCAAGAAATCTTTACTGGCACTGTCTCAAACAAACTTTCTAAAGGAAACCATAAGAGGCCATCTGATTTTTTTCTTTTTGCACTATGTGACTCAACAATGCCTTCAAATTATCTTCAGGATATTCTTTTGAATCAGTCTTTCCACATATTATTATTTTTGAGGAAAAGGATAAATAGAATCCTATTTTTAATATTCATTAAATCAACTATTTTAATATGGCTAAAATAATCTCTACCATTACATACACCATCAGAGGAATACGTATGCATAAAATAGTTAACAGTGTCTTGCCTAAATTATTGGCTACCGTAATATGAAATAGGTTATGAACAGGAGTTATGACATTTACATAAGGAAAAAAACCAAGGCCATCTGGAGATGGATAATCTAGAGCCAGAAATTCAATTAGGGAGGTGAATGTAACAAATCTTTTCCACATAATTTAAAGGATTATAGTCTGAGTGTTATTAACTTAACCGTTTTCAGACTTTTTCCAAGATGTGAACTACGTTTAAAGCAAAATATATTTTAGGCATCTTTTCTAGCCACCACTTAATCTCAGTCTTACACTCCTTCTGAGATCACTGTGGCTCCAGGTCAGTAAGGTATATATGTATTTGCGTAACTCCAAGCATGTCTTGTTTATTTCAGTGAGAATATTCTTCTTTATATTTAAAGCCTACTGAAGCCATTGGGATTCTTTCAATTTACTACCATAGGTTTTTGAATAAGTTCTGTAATGCTTGCGTACATAAAATAATGTTTTTCAGCAGCATTAAAAACTTAATTTGAAAATAAAGTTGGCTTAAAGTGATAAGTATGGCTATTGTTTATTTCTGTGATTTATTTTGTCTTAGCAAACATAGGACTTATTAGATCTGAATCTTCTCTGACTGCCTAAAGCCTATACGCCTCTAATCCCTCATGCTGGCTTTCCAGTTTGCTTCTGTCAATGCTGTTCCCACCGATTAGGATGTCATCCAAAACCTAGAAAACTATTATTTAATGCCTGATTTTAAGTAACACCATTTAAATGTATGACCAGTGAGACTAAGAATAAGATGGTACTCAACATAAAAAACGGTATAAAAATGTAGCCCTTAATAATTATAATATCAAACTGAATCCTATCTGTTGGACTAGGATCAATAATGTGCTCTCTTTGCAAATATTGTATATCCTTTTAATGAGCTGCTTTTAATGTTAAAGTGGAAACATATGTAGATTTGTATATCACCTTAACTTCCTATGATTCATATTACAGCTTTGTTTTTATATAGCCCTGCAATCTGTTGACGTTTTTATTTGCTTCTGTGAAATGTATACTACTTTCCTTAATACCTTGTATTACTCCAAGGTCCTTTCAAAGTAGTTCTATTCTTGTTCCATTCAATTAATTTTGAATTTGTGTTTATAATTTTTGAGCTCAGTGTGTATCTAGCACTGATTAGAATGGAATGTGCTGTATGCTCAAACTGTTCTGGATTATGTAATTGACCTTAGCATTCCAACATCTAAAAATAAAATTAGAACATTAAATGTTGCCCAGCAACTTATTCTGCTCTTTAAAAATATAGATATTTTTCTTTAAAGGACAAAGATTATCAAAGAGCTCTCATTCCCTAACATATTAAATTACCAATTACATAATGATAAATCTACCTAAAAACACATGCAGGTGTAAATAAGTAATTAATTATGGTCTGGAAGGAAAATTTCCATTGAGAAGCAGTGAAATGTTCAAGGTATTGGAACTTGAGGGTTTTTTTTCTTTGTTCTGTTTTGTTTCATAAATTATAATAATTTCACTTTGCAGGTTTATTTCACTTTGTGTGTCTGAATGGGCATATTAGCTTTGTGAGAATGAGTGGAAGCTGAGAAATTTGGATTACTCGTTTTTGGAGACTGAGAGAAAAGGAAGGCAATCTTAGTTTGACTCTCAGTGTCAGTGTGATGAATCTGTGTCATTGCATAAGGACTGTACCTTCTTCCCTCTTCTGCCCCCTTTTACCTGATCATGTACAAATATAGGATAGAATCCTTCTGGGTAGAAATTACTTTGTGTTCTTATTAGGAACATGTTATTTATCACCATTTCTTTGTTTTAAATCTAAACTGAGACCCTGGCTACTGTCACAAAGAAACTTAGTCATGGTGATGCTGATCTGATTTTTACTTGCCTGAGTTCAGCTCATACGCTTCCTATTCAATGATTAGAATTGGAGAGACACGCACCTCAGAATGGATTTCATAAAAGCCTGCATGCTAGGCAGCTTCCCACATAAACTCTAGCAAATGACAGATGTCAAAATGGGAAGGAGTGCAAAAGTCCACCCCTCTCTTGGAAATAGGCACCTACGTATGAGCTAGAGAGAGGTGCTGTCCTTTACTTGAGACTCTCACTAAATACACTCTCTAGGTGTTAGATACCTACATCATTTTTTGTGGAAATCTTGGGCATGGAGAACCTCCCTCATAACTTAATGCCCAGGGTACAGTGTATTCACTTGGGATGTGGGAGACCCACCAGTTCAAAAATCTGCTATCTCCTTAGCAAGTGCTCTAAACACTGGACTACAGAATATTCCAATGTGGAGCTCCCTCTGTCTTCTCTGCTATTCAACTGTGAATATGTAATTTAAAAAAAACAAACACTGGAGGAATCCTACTTCCCATGTATGTGCTTTATCCAACATCATACAAAGTCATTCTCTTGCTTGCTCTTTTCTCCACCACAGATTGATTCTGTTCCTCTGTGGGTAATATATGAAAGAAATACTGGGCTAGAGAGAAATAAAGTAATACAGTATGAGAATGACTCTGTCACTTGTTAGAGCACTTGTGGGAAACCATGCTTGAGTGGACTTTTCAGCTTCAATAGGAGAGACTGGGGGACCTACAAGACTATTCCATAGCGTAATGGCTGAAAGGTAGCAGAGTCCTGAACATGTCCCTTCTCCAGCTTAAGACAAATAGGAGACTTGAAGGGTCAACCATATCCCTTGGCTAAAAGTTATGAGTGAGGTCTCCTGCTCCTTCCTCCCCCTCCCTCAGGTGTTTTGTATAAGCTTCTTTATAGGGATCAATTTTGTAGGTCAAATCTGAGCATGTTCATCAGCTCAAGCTCTGCAGGTGACTTAGGTGGAAAACCACCTATCTTCCCCTGATTTATGCATTGTTTTGGTCCTTAGGCACACTGATTCTTGGCATAGGACTGCAGTACAAATGCTCAGAGGCAGAATAATAGGCATTTATGGAAATTGTATTGCAAAAATTTAGGTGCTGAATGTGTTAAGGCACATAGCATTCAGGTGTAGCTAACTGGGCACTTTATAAATCCCAGTGGGGCCTGATTCTGAGATTTAGGCACATAAAGTGGCAGTTAGGTGATGAAGTCTTTTTTGGAATCTAGTGATGCATCTATGAAAAGCAGCTACTGTTTCATACAGATAGGGCCATGCCTAACTTCAGAATGATTGATACTGGGATCATCAATGGGAAGATTCATCTTAAGGGACTTGCCATAGCACCCAAATGTGCACCTCTGTTGTTTATTATGGAAGAATGTTACTACTCTCTCTTATACACACACATAAGGGTGCAGGAGCCCTCACAAAAGTGGGAGGTTAGAAGGGGATTCTGCCCCTTTGAGGCTCTGCACCCAACCAAGACAGAAGCAAGAGCAGAGCTGGAAAGCCTGTCTCATCCACATCTAAGGTTGGGGTGGGGCAAAACCAGTTCCTGCTCATGTGCTGCCCCCGCCAGCCAGGACGCATGGAGGAATACATCCACCCCACCCTGGAGCTGCCCATGTATCTCTCCTTGATCTGGTTTCAGCAGGGGAGTGAATGGGGACTTGGAGTTACAGTCCGGCCATGGTAAGAGCTAGGCAGGCAGCTGATAGGAGCCACAGTGGGCCCTCCACAGTGCAGGAGGCCCAAGCACCTCTGGTCCATGTCCCTGTCCCTGTCCCTTCCTCCCACCCCACTCCTTAGAGCTGCTCACAGCTGCCTACACTGTTCTTAATATAGTGGGTTGCAGCTCTGAGGCCTCCTCACATCTGGAAACAGGTTGAGGAGAGCTGTATGAGCAGCTGTGTGGAGCCTGCACAAAACCACAGATTGTTCACATGCCCTCAGGGATCCTGGGGCTGGTACACTGGCTGGAAGTTGCTCTCAACCTCCCTTCCAACCCCAGCACCCTTCTGCAGTTCCCCACAGCTACCCTGAGAAAGAGGAAGAGAAGGGGAGGGGTCTGCCCTGGCAAAAAGTGGACCATCCACTTCAAAAAGGGGAAAAACCCTGGCCCCCTGCCTTCAACAACACACCGGCTACGTCTACATTGGCCCCTATTCCGTAATAGGGATGCGAATGTAGCACTTTGGAATAGGCAAATCCGTGGGGGATTTAAATATCACCCACGGCATTTTCATTTTCATGGCTGCCGCTTTTTTCCGGCTTGTAGATAAGCCGGAGAAAAGCACCAGTCTGGACGCCATCCTCCGGAAAATAAGCTCTTTTCCGGAGCATCTCTTATTCCTACTTCCAAAGTGCTACATTTGCATCCCTATTACGGAATAGGGGCCAATATAGACACAGCCACCATGTTTAGCCTTTCTCATACTGTGTGCAACACCAAATCTGCCACATTATTACAAAAAATGAACCTTTCTAGACATGTGGCATGTCAAAAATTAAATGAGTGCAACATAAATGCAAAATTTTACTGGTGCCATTGCTACTTTATATCCAGCACAAGCCATATACCAGTTAATTTCTCTTCCAGTGTGTTGAAAGAATGAGACATTGCACATAAAGTCCATAGATTTGAAAACATTTAATTGCTTTTTATCCATCTCCCCTCCTTTTTTTCCCCTCACATGACAGTTCTAATAGATATGCCTGTTAGTAAATCTTTACACACTGACAATAAATTAACTTTTCCACTATTATTCTAAGTTTATTTTGGCAGCGAGAACAATTCTATTATGACTCAGCTGGGCAACACAGAAATGCTGTTGGAGTCCATGAGTTCTATTTCTCTTACCTTGCATTTAAAAGGACCAGAACTTTGAGGATATGCTACAGTGCATGTGAGAGTAAAGCTCCTAGCCTAATTTCACAGATTTGGGATAGCAGGGCTCATGTCAGTGTGCTAAAAATATCTTTGTAGATGTTGTTTTAACTTTGAGGCTCTGGCTGATGCTTGGACCATCAAACCCAGCCCTCCAGTTTGGAGAGCCTGGCAACATGTAAGTATGGGGACATGGACTGAGACTGAACTGTTCATTCCCAGATGCCCTATAGTCATACCCTAAGGTGCTGTGTGGTTTTCTCAGGAGTTTCTGATCATCCACAACTCAACTGATGTTAGTGGTGCTCTTCACATTGCAGAACAGGGTTCACAATCAACTAGTGTACATTACAGCAGTTAATTGCTACTCACAATGGGTGTCATTAATAGATGCAGCTGAACCCATGCTCATCAGTTTCCCTGATAGTAAAGCCAAAGACAAAACAAGTCTAAGATTTTTTTGAGTTTTTGAAACCTTGGTTCCTGAAATACTGCTGAACATGGCTTGACCTTGGCTATGCTTGCTGCAAAATTGGATTTAGCACGTGTGGATTTCTAAACACTGCTGACATTGGTTGGCAGTGAAGGTCAGCTCTAAAAGTGCACCTACAGAGCAGCGTTATTTTGGAATAATGGCTGTTATTCCAAAATAGCAATGCAAGTGTCTACACAGAAATTCCATTATTTTGAAATAAATTCGAAATAACAGATGGCTTATTCCAACTTCTGTAAAGCTCATTCCACAAGGAATATCGCCTATTCCGAAATAGTTATTTCGGAATAGCAGTAGCATGGATTCTCCATTACTCCTATTTTGAAATATCTCCTCCCCAGGGCCATTCAAAATAATTACTCCCTATTGCCTCCTGGGGCTCTAAATTGAGGCAGCACATCCACATTGGGGAAGTCTGACATCTTACTTAGAAATAAGCTATTTTGGAATATTTCAAAATAAGCATGCAGTGTAGATGTAATCCTCATAGGCTACATCTACATTGCCCAGTCTTGTTCAAGAACATATGCAAATGAGGCACAGCGATGAATATTACCACACCTCATTTGCATATTTAATGAGATGCCATTTTGCAGAAGGGGCTTTTGCGCAAGAAGGAGCAGTGTAGACTCTGCTCCTTCTTATGCAAAAACCCCCTCTCACGCAAGAGCCGTTCTGCCACTTATTTTCAGAGAGGGTTTTTGCTCAAGAAGGACTGCTCAAGTATAGACTGCTCCTTTTTGCGCAAAAGCCTCTTACACAAAAATGGTGGCTCATTAAGTATGCAAATGAGGCACGGAAATATTCATCACCGTGTCCCATTTGCATATGATCTTGTGCAAGACTGGGCAATGTAGACGAAGCCATAGTGTAGGCAAGCAGGATGATTGTCATGAGGAATCCCCCCATTGGAATCATTCCTTTTTCAGTTTTCAGATGACTAAGTATTTTATGCATATGAAATTACCCATTGTGGCACCAATTCAGACAGTTATTTAAGCATGCTAATAGTCCCAGTCATTACACAATTAAGTTATCTTTAATTACTTTTCTGAATTCTGGCCTAAGAACCTAACCAATCTGCTTTTGGACCAAATCCTGTGCTTACTTACACAATGACATTTTTTTGAAGGCAACTGATTAACCTGGATTTAATTTAGAGTAAAATTTTGCATAAAGGTAGAAATCTTGATCAAAATAGTTACTGTGCAAATTGTCAGACCTTTATTTTGTATTGTGTATAAAGGGATGGCCTTCTGCTGTAACGGCTAGAGCTTGGAGTTGGCCCTGCCTGCTACCCTAGGATAAAGTGTATGGTTTCAATTAGAATCATCCCCATGTATGTAGGAGTTCATTCCCTATAAAAGGCAGGAGGAAGCTAAAGAGGGAGGAAAACACAGGAAACTATAGAGTGATTGGGAGGTGCTTCCACTTGAAAGGCCTGCTAGTAGCTTGCTAAAACAGGAAGCTGGATATAGCTTAAGGCTGCAAGACAGTCTTTTGTGTATATGTTTGGAGCAAACCAAACCCTAAAGAGGAATAGAACTAGAATGCTGGCACTTAAATTTAAAAAGGTCATAGAGCAGTTTTTAAAATAAGGGCAGAGGGAAAGCCAATGGGTGCAGAGGAGCACATAGATTGGACAGAGACTTCTCTTAGGAGAGGGTTATTAACAGAGATTCTCTATGCTTTAGTAAGGAGGAGAAGATAAAATAAGAGAATTATAGAATACTAGAACTGGAAGGGACTTTGAGAGATTACCATGTCCAGTCCCATGCCTTCATGGCAGGACCAGGCACAGTCTAGATCAGCATTTCTCAACCAGTGGTACGAGTACCTTCAGAGATACTCTAGAGAAGTCTGGAGGGTATGTCAACACAACTGAAATTTGGAGAAAACTGAATTTTTGTTTTAAGTTTTACAGTGCTTTATTATTTTTGTACTGTTTTACACTCACAAATTTCATCGCCCAGCCAGCTCTGATTAAGTTGTTTAAACAAATGTGTTGCAATGGCAGAAAAAAAAATGTGTGCCAAAACTGTAGGTACTGGGGATACTTATATATCTATATCTATTTTTAAAAGGGGATACTTATAATTTTTTTTAAAAAGGTGTACTTTATAAAAAAAAGGTTGAGAAACACTGGTCTAGATCATCCCTGATAGATATCTGTCTAATCTGCTCTCCAGTGATAGAGATTACACAACTTCCCTATGCAAATGATGTAAGATGATAAAGTACAGGTAAGATCAGATGAGAAAAAATCAAATGGAAAAGTGTCTAACACATTAGGAAAATGACAGACAAATAAATAGTGACAATTTTTTAAGGCACACAAATGCGAGAAGTCTAAATAATATGAGTGCCTTATATTGAAGGAGCTTATTGATATAATAGGCATCACAGAAACTTTGTAGAATGAGGACAATCAATGGGACACAGTCATACCAGGGAAAAAATACACCAGAAGGACAGAACAGGTTGTACTGGTGGAGGAGTGACACTATATGTGAAACAAAATGTGGAATCGAATGAAGTAAAAATCTTAAATGAACCAAAATGTTCCATGGAATCTCGATAGGTAGTAATTCCATGCTCTAATAATAAGAATATAGTAGTAGGGATATTTGACCACCTGGTCAGGATAAGCGACGAGGAGTCCTGTGGCACCTTATAGACTAACTGAAGTGTAGGAGCATAAGCTTTCGTGGGCAAAGACCCACTTCGTCAGATGCATGTAGTGGAAATTTCCAGAGGCAGGAATAAATATGCAGGCCAGGATCAGGCTGGAGATGATGAGGTGATCCAATCAAGGAGGATGAGGCCCACTTCTAGCAGCTGATCTGGAGGTGTGAATTCCAAGGGAACAGAAGCTGCTTTTGTAGTTAGCAAGCCATTCACAGTCTTTGTTTAATCCAGAGTTGATTGTGTCAAACTTAAAGATGAACTGTAGCTCAGCAGTTTCTCTTTGAAGTCTGGTCCTGAAGTTTTTTTGCTGCAGGATGGCTACTTTTAGATCTGCAATTGTGTGTCCAGGAAGATTGAAGTGTTCCCCTACAGGTTTTTGTATGTTGCCATTCCTAATATCAGATTTTTGTCCATTGATTCTTTTACGTAGGGACTGTCCTGTTTGGCCGATGTATATAGCAGTGGGGCATTGTTGGCACATGATGGCATATATTACGTTGGTGGATGTGCAGGAGAATGTACCAGTGACAGTATGGCTGATCTGGTTAGGTCCTGTGATGGTGTTGCTGGTGTATATATGTGGGCAGAGTTGGCACCGAGGTTTGTTGCAAGGATTGGTTCCTGAGTTCGAGTTATTATGGTGCGGTGTGTAGTTGCTGGTGAGAATATGCTTCAGGTTGGCGGGTTGTCTGTGGGCAAGGACCGGCCTACCTCCCAAGGCCTGTGAAAGCGAGGGATCATTGTCCAGGATGGGTTGAAGATCACTAATGATGCGTTGGAGAGGTTTTAGCTGGGGACTGTAGGTGATGGCCAGTGGTGTTCTGTTGGTGGTCAGGATAGTGACAGTGACTATGAATTGCTAAGGGAGATTAGAGAAGCTATCAAAATAAAAACTCATTATTAGCCAAGATGGATAGGAATGATGTCCCTAGCCTCTTTTTGTCAGAGGCTGGAAATGCATGACAGCAGAGAGAGATCATTTGATGATTCCATGTTCTGTTCACTCCCTCTAGGGTATCTGACATTGGCCACTATCAGAAGACAGGATACTTGGCTAGAAGGACCTTTGGTTTGACCCAGTATGGCCATTTCTATGTTATGATGTAATGTTGTTACTGGACATGTAAGAGACTCTTTTCAGTTTATTAAAGAATGAAGAAAGAAAACAGAGGCAAGGTGTTGCTGGTGGGGCTGCCTAGAGGTTGTGAGGCAGGGGCTACTTTTTGACATTGTCACCCAGATTTGTAGTCAGTGTAATTGCTGTGATGGCTCAGACAATTTCTTTACCCTGGGGACACAATACATAGGTTGCCACAAAACTAATAATGATCTCTAACAAACAAGATATTTCTAAACTTTTTTAGAAGGCTAGATTTACCCTGCTGACATTTACAGTGACTAAGCACTGTATTATTAACATAGGCTAAAGTCAGGATTTCTTTTATATGAAGAAATTTAGTTTGATTACTGAAATGAATGATATATTGGATTTAGCTTTATCAGATCTATACTCCCTATATTAATATATTTCACTTTGATCTTAAGTATTATCACTTTCTTCCAGGAATATTCGTAAGTAAATACAAATGTAAAAAAAAGAATTATGATTCTAAAATTATAATATGCTGAAATGAAACAAACTGCAAGATGAATAAAAAAACTAGTGCTCTCCAGTGATTAAAAATGTAATTAATCACATGATTAAAATAATCATGATTAATTGCATGATTACTCATGCTGTTAAACAATATTAGAATATCATTTATTTAAATATTTTAGATAGCTACTACATTTTCAAATATATTGATTTCAGTTGTGATACAGGGAAGATACTTTGTCTCACCCGATTCCATTATAACCTTAAGGCAGCACCAAAGAGAGCAGAGAGTAGACATAAGTCCCTTGGTGGGGATTCCCCACCATGAGGAAGAGTTGCAAGGTTGTGAAGTGCTAAGGGAGCCAGTTACTCTGTCATCCTCCCTGTGTAACCAAGTACAGGGGAGCTTGTCAGGAGAGGTAAAAAGTGGTGGGAGTGTAATGAGGCTGTGGCAATGCCTAGGTGAATATTAGGAACTGGATTTGCCCCATTACGGCCTGACAAATATTGGGGCAAACTCAGTTCCTAATAAGCACCTAGGCAAGCAGCTAAGCCAATGAAGTGAATTGGGGAGCATGAGCTACTTCTTGATAGCCCCCTTCTCTGTCACGTTCCCTGGGCACGGAATTTCCCAGAGTATGTTGTTCTAACTGTGCAGGAAATATTGCTGTTGTCCATCTCCTCCTTTCCCTTTCCCTACATTAGATATCCACGTATTACTTCCTATGTAAAATGGAACTCACAACTAAGCTTCCTAGCAGCTGTGAAGATGGTGGAAGGAGCTTTGCACGAAGAAAAGGACCTTGTAGCGTACTTGGTACTCTGTTGAGAGACCTTGCATATTTTCCATTATTTTCCTGGTTTGTGCCTCCTAGCATGCAGCAGAGACGATATCTGGGCCTTTATTTTAGAATTCCACAATTAGACATTTGCCAAGACAATAATGAAGAGACTCTTTCCTGATTCTTACATTCTCAACATTTAGCCAACATATTCCTCCAGCTTGTCAGAAACTTTCATATAAAAAGGTAGCTTTTATGTTGACTATGGAAGCCTTGTAGCCCTTAAAACTTTATTATAAAATATAAAAATGAGCTCTCTAATCAGATAATAATAAAGCAGGTTAGAAATGTGTGTGTGGTTAATTAAAACTCTCCCACCCAAAGATATTAACTGAGGATGCCACATATTTTAAATTTTATGAGACTCTTTCTGTGATAAACCTTTGTTTGCCTGAGATCTATTGGTCCTACATACTAAATATTTCCATATTTTTCTGCATTTTGGTTGCTGAAAAATTGGACAATTTGTAAGTTGAAAATAATATATGCATCCAACATATGCATTTTTCCATATTTGCACATTCCATCAAAACACTACACTAAGAGAGCATTAAGCTTGTTTAGCTAACTATTCTGATGATAAGAAAGGATAAAATTATGGTTATACAGTAAAATCTGTGTTATCTGGCACTCTCTAGGATTAGGGCATTCCGGTTTTCTAAAAATTCCAGTTATCTGAGGGTCCCATTAACCTAGGAAAAGCCAAGGGACAATAATAGTAAAACTCAAGTTTTAATATTGGTAGTTTTGTAATGTGAGTCAGTTGGTCTCACTTTTCTATTTTGAGTTAAAGATTATTAGTACTTCCTAAATAAAAAATTGTTAAGCCAAACATGATAAACCAAGCCAGGCCTGTGCTCCTGAAGATGTGACAGAATTGTTGCTAGAGGCAATGCTGGTTAACAACTTTTTCTGTTTAACAGAGTGCCGGATAATAAAAGTTTCACTGTACACACAAACCTAACTGTGGCTTATTCTGTGTATTCATACCACCAATCTTTAAATACTCTATTGTTACTCAAGTAATCAAAATTAATATTTTCATAATGTTATATACTGTCTATGTGTAGGCCTCTTGACTAAATCCTGGACCTCAGTCCTGTGCTCAGACTCATAAACCTACACCCAATGGTCCTCTTCAATCCCAGAACCTGAGTACAGGGCAGGATAGACAAACAAATAGCAACTCACAGTCTAGGTATGCCCAGGCCTTTGGGCAGGGCAAAGCAGGGCAGGTGGGCAGGCAGGCAGGCAATCAAATAGTGGAATCTCATCAAAATGTCCTCAACATCTCACCACTTCCACTGATTTCTTGATTTCAACCGATTAGGGAATTCTAACCCAAAAATATTTCTTTGGATTTTTCTGGCTAGTTCTAATTTTGGGTATATAAGAACATGAAAGCAGACATGCTGGATCAGCCCAATAATTAACAATCTCATCACTTAATAGTTAAGATACCATACATTTCTATGTAGAGTAGGGATTATGTTTTCTGACATGGATTACTTTGCACTTACCAGAATTGAATTTCATCTTCCACTTTTTTACCCAGTCACCCAATTTTGTGAGATCACTTCATAATTCTTCAAAGTCTACTTCGGTTTTAACTACTTTGAGTAATTTTGTATCATCTGCACATTTGACACTTCACTCTTTACTCCTTTTCCCAGATAATTTATGAAGATATTGAACAGTACAGATCCCTTGGGGAGCTGGATATTCTCTCCATTCTGAAACGTGACTATTTATTCCTACTCTTTGCTTTATGTCTTTAACGTGTTACTGATCCATGGGAAGACCTTCTCCTCTACCCCCATTATTTGTACTTCCAATTATCTGTATTCAACTTAAAACATCATAGAGGATGTGATTTTCAGCAGTAGAGTGCTCAAACTTTCTGAAAACTAGACTCTTATAAGATGGCTTAGGGTGTGTATCCTAAAATTAAGGCACCCAAAATCATTGTTACCTTTTGAAAATGTAGGCCATAGTCTGTGTTAATGTATCTGTTTTATCTAACATGCCTATTTTATTGAAGCATTCCAGTTGTAATAACCACTCATCATTCTGTATTTGTTCTCTCCTGTGCAATGCTTTATTGTCATATCTTTCTTGCCCTTTTAGATTACAAACTATTTGATGCTGGGATTCTGTTCTTTGCTAAGCATACTTTATCTGTGTCATTTAAACTTAAGGCACTATATAAACAACTATCCTCTTCTATGATGAGAGGTAATCAATAAATCATGTGCCACTTGTGGTAATTTTGAATCTCAAATTATATTTCTACATATTACAGTGACATGATGTGTTTTTGTTCCTGCACATCTCCACCACCTCAGTGATGATTTAAGAGTTGTTATTCTTGGCTCAATCAAATTCCATCTGTCTCCACCAGAAGGAGGAAATGGAAATAGAGAAACAACACAAAACTTCGCTTACTAAACCCCCCCATATTTCACAACTCCCTAAATTCCTTCTTTATCAATTCTCCCCAGCTGCCACATTTCCTATTACTTTGTAAACATAACTTTATACAGTTCTTTGCTTGTGATCCAACTCTAGGCATGCTGTGGAAAAGATGACCTGCACAGGAGAGTTGTGGGACATCAACAAACTACCTATCTGGTATAAAATACACATTACCATTTTCGTAGATTGTTTTTAGTTTCCAGTTGAACATCTGACAAAGACATTTTTTAAGGCTATAGTTCTTGGCCTTTTGTAATCAGTGAAAAAGAGATTCAGTGGATAACCATGGATGGTAAGGCATTTATTATAAGTAAAAAACATGAAGAGTTAGATTATCCACAAACCTAAAGCCAGCCTGCAGCACAGTAGCGAGAAATAAGACCTCTCTATACTCACACCTCTGTTAAGTCATATAAAAGCTACCCACACAAGCTCACGATCTTTTGTGGAGTTCAGTCTTTGTTATCCATGTTTCCTTTCATTGCCCATTGAACAACTGTCTGGCTACGTCTAGACAGGCATGATTTTCCAGAAATTCTTTTAACGGAAAAGTTTTTCTGTTAAAAGAATTTTCGGAAAAGAGCGTCTAGATTGGCACGGGTGCTTTTCCGCAAAAGCACTTTTTGCGGAAAAGCGTCCGTGCCAATCTAGATGTGGTTTTCCGCAAAAAAGCCCCGATCGCCATTTTCGCGATCGGGGCTTTTTTGCAGAAAACAAATTTGGGCTGTCTACACTGGCCCTTTTGCGCAAAAGGACTTTTGCCCGAACAGGAGCAGCATAGTATTTCCGCAAAACTGCTGACAATCTTACATGAGATCATCAGTGCTTTTGCAGCAATTCAAGCAGCCAGTGTAGACAGCTGGCAAGTTTTTCCGGAAAAGTGGCTGATTTTCCGGAAAAACTGGCCATTCTAGACACAGCCTCTGAGAAAAGAGCCTGGAACAGACACATATATGGTTCGCCCTCCTTCCATTGTGTAATTCAGACTGGGTTTAAGGGAGAAGTATACTGCACCATTTTCAAGGCTGTCGCATATTATTTCCTCTACCATAGCCAAAAAAAGGAGCAGGGGAGAAAATGTGACTCTCAGATTCCCCATTTCTTCCTGAAGTTCCTCGTGGGGGACTGTATCTATGCACCACTCCTCAGTCAAGGCTGAGACTAAGGCACAGTCTAGCCCACTGTGAATAATAATAATAATCTTTAGACTAGCCAAATTGATTGTGTTGAGGAGAATAAGAAGTTAAATATTCATTTATAATAAATAAGGACCTCAGATGGTAGGAGTGATTTTATGTTATATTTTGGCCTTGGAAAGGGTTCAGAAAAGGGCAACTAAAATGATTAGGGGTTTGGAATGGGTCCCATATGAGGAGAGGGTAAAGAGACTGGGACTTTTCAGTTTAGAAAGGAGGAGACTGAGGGGGGATATGATAGAGGTATATAAAATCATGAGTGGTGTGGAGAGGGCCGATAAAGAAAAGTTATTTATTAGTTCCCTAAATAGAAGAACTAGAGGACACCAAATGAAATTAATGGATAGCAGGTTTAAAACTAATAAAAGAAAGTTCTTCTTCACACAGCGTGTAGTCAACCTGTGGAACTCCTTGCCAGAGGAGGCTGTGAAGGCTAGGACTATAATAGCGTTTAAATAGAAGCTAGATAATTTCATGGAGGTTAGGTCCATAAAAGGCTATTAGCAAGGGGATAAAATGGTGTCCTTGGCCTCTGTTTGTCAGAGGCTGGAAAGGGATGGCAGGAGACAAATTGCTTGATCATTGTCTTCGGTCCACCCTCTCTGGCCACTGTCGGCAGACAGGATTGTCTTCGGTCCACCTGGTGCTGGCCACTGTCGGCAGACAGGATATTGGGCTAGATGGACTTTTGGTCTGACCCAGTACAGTCGTTCTTATGTTCTTATGTTATAATCACTATAGAAAATAGGATTTAATATAGAAATTACAAAAAACTTTTACTATACACTATAGCTATCATTTAAAATATCCTTTGTTATATTTAAATGCTCTTTAAAACCATGAGAAAAACTGTAATACAACACAGCTCTGATCTGAAAATTCTTTTTTCCATGGCTAACTGATTTTTCCACTGTGAGTGTGGCTGAAAGCAGTCCTGAACAATGCTAGAAAAGAAATTACAAAAGAACTAAGAGTACTTGCTTGCTTTCTATGTTACTCACTGTCTGGCACCTAAGCCTAGCGTTTGTGAAGCAAGCCTAAAGAATAATGTATGTGGAAGACATCAAGTTGTCTGTGAAGTTGAGATCCTATAGAACCCATTAGAGCTCTCATTTTCATATTTCTGTCACACACTTTGTGGGTGTGTAGGAGCATGCCCAGGGAGAATGAGATGCTAAATTAGTACAAGGAAGTATAAAGTGAAGCCTTGTCTCTTGAACTTCCAGTTATCTCTCCATAACTGAATTGATGTCAAGGACAGAAAATGCCAGTACCAATCAGTTGGTCAAGTAAGGAATCACTGCCACTTCTTGTATTGTCAAATATATGGCTTCTGTAATCTTAAATCTGATTAAAAGCTTGGATGCCAAGATTAACTGCAAGATGTAGGCAAAAAAGGTGAAGGTCAAATGTCCTAAGGCAAAACCAAAATTACCAATTATGCTGGCATGTTATCAGCACAAGAAGGTAGCTTCTGGAAGGTCTTATGTAGCTAAAATATTACCAGCAGTACCTACTAGTCAATAGATGGACTCTGAGCCAAAGCCAAACCCACAGTTGCTTTTGAACACATTATGAAATCATTGTATATACTTATTATTAGCATCATAATTATTTTTGTTATTTTCTCTGTAGTCTGGACCTTAACCAAGATATTTGAAGCTTGGAAATAATAACTGATCACCCTTTCATGGATGATGCATGTGACTCCCTGGTTTGATTCTATTTTTAATTAACTGGCAGCTATGCATCAGTTTAATTATTTCATATACAAATATTGGTTGCCTCCTTCTGTACACTTCTGAAACAAAGGTAGGTGACATCTATAGTGTCAGCTGCTGGTGATGACTCTTCCAGGTAAGGTTATCAAAGGAGTTTTGAAAGCACTGTGGAGAGAAAGCAAGCAGTGTTTATTATGTTGATCTTTATGGGAACAGACAGAGGCAAAAGCCATTGTGACATTGACAGATGGATATTTGGAAAGCTTAAGCATGGGCCTTACCTGTAACTAGCTTTTGTTGAGGGGGAGGTTGTCTTCAGTTCCCTCAAAGGCTATGTCTAGTCTGCAAAGCTTTTCCAGGATACCTCCAATATACTGGAAAAGATCTGTCACATCGAAGGAACACGTCTGCTTTTTCAGAACAGTTTCTGAAAAGGTGAACGTGTTCTTTTGGTATCCCTGTATTCCTCTTGGTGAAAGGAATAAGGGATGTTCCGAAAGAGGAGTTTTTTTCCAAAATTTAGCCCTGGGTAGATGGGAAAAATTTCAGAAAAGCCTCTTTTGGGAAAAAAAAGGGAAAAAAAGATACGCAACGCAAATTGCGTTTCGCTATTTGCATATCTTTTTCCAACTTTTCTCTGCAGTTTTAACATAGCCTAAGATACCCTAAATGAAAAGGTAACAAGATTGGAGAATATTTCAGAAACAGGATTGCTACTTTTTACCCTGTGAGAAACACAGACTGGGCTGTGGTGGTAGTTGTGATCGAATCTATAATACAGGCTAAATATTTTTTGGTTTCATTGGTGCTCCAGCTTTTCCATTGTGTGATGGGTTGAAAGCAAGTTGTTCACATTATCCTGGCACAGTAAGAAATTCCTGTTTTTACACATTTTCATTGCTAAAAATAGTTCACAAAAGACAAAAGGGAATTGTAATCTGGAAGTAGTAAAAGCATTTTCTAATATTGATAATAATGTTTTACTCTTTAAAAACACTTTTTCCCACTCTTCGCAGGTTTTTGAAATTCCTTGTCAATACTTCCCTTCTGAAGACCACCTGCCACGAACCTTTGTTCTTTGTATTTTTGTAGACAGAATTCTTTGAAGTTTCACATTCGCTAAACAAATAAACAAATAAAATAAAAATAAAAATCTGGAGGCAATACTACTAACTTAGCTTTTCTGGTTGGAGGGAAGAAGGAACCCTTACTGACAAGTCTTTTGTGAAATTGCTGTGAATGGGGTATCAGCCACCGGTAAGCTTTTAAATGTAGTATAGACTTTGAAGTGAGAGTAGTAATCAGTTTCTCAGAGACAGCAGGGCTCTATTCTTTTTTTTTTTATTCCAGTTGTAAACAACATAAGTAGAAACAAGTTAATAGAAATTATAGCTGAAATGGCAAGGCTACATCGCTGATGAGCTAGAAAATAAAGACCAACATGCTACTCTCATTGCAAACACCGGAGGAGAGACTTTAAACATTAAATAATGGGGGAGGGGAAGAGACTGAGGAGATTTTAACTCCCTTTATTCTAAACTTTTTCTTTTCAAAAATTCCATTTAGACGTATGGGCTCCTCTCATGGACCTGATTCAGCAAGCTCTACAGTGAATACAACAAAAAAAGCAGTCATGTAGCACTTTAAAGACTAACGAGATAATTTATTAGGTGATGAGCTTTTGTGGGGCAGACTCACTTCTTCAGATCATATTCTGAAGGTGAATTGGCATGATCATTATATAACAGAGGGATACAATGAAAAAAGGAAACAAATTACAAACTAATGTTTGTTTCCTTTTTTCATTGTATCCCTCTGTTATATAATGGTCATGCCAATTGACTTTCAGAATATGATCTGAAGAAGTGGGTCTGCCCCACGAAAACTCATCACCCAGTAAACTATCTTGTTAGTCTTTAAAGTGCTACATGACTGCTTTTTTGTTTTACCAAGTTCAGACTAACATGGCTACCTCTCTGTTACTTTTCACAGTGAATAGTACTTATTCAGGTAGTCTTTTTAAATATCTAAATACAACATACATTGTCCTCTCTTTTTCAGTGCTGTATTCTGCTAACAACACCCTCTGCCTGTCCCTTTGTGTAATCTCACATAATTCTGTTTCTCTGTTACCTTGTGTCAAGATGTATGTATTCTGGAGTGAGGTGTGCCTGAGAATGTAAAACACTATCATTTTTGTTTGGTAATGTTAGACAACCACTTTGAGCCTGTATAAATGACTATCCGAGGACTAGGGCAATGGAAAATGAGGCCTATATTTTTGTAGAGTCTTGCAAAATGATTAATATGTCTATTCCTTCGTATACTTTTATTTAAGAGCTTGCCTTCTTACAAACAAGCCATTAATTTTGTCCCTTGTGAGACAAATTTTATTCCTGTGTTGACCTATGAGTGACTCCAGAATGTTAACACTCAACTCCTTCTGATCTAATTAACCGTTGGCATGCTACACAACTAAGTACCTGTTGATTATTTTTAAAATATCCACACCATGGTTTACAAACCATGAGGGAACTGAAACAATAAAATTAAACTTTCAGGAAGATTAGTTCAACATTTTATGACAACAACATACCCAAAAGCCTTATTTATGCATTATTAAAGAACATACCTTACCTTAAACCTAATCAAATTGTTCTGTGTTCACTTATGCAATAGCTTTGGTGTTATTCCCATTTTTTATATTTAAAAGTTATACCAAATTTACCACACTCATTTATACATTTTCATTTAGTTGTTCAAATATTTCTCTCTGTTAACCGGGTTCTTTAGAAAACATAATGTACATGCACAGAATTTCAGATAAAATAAAAATTCAGCCCCTCTGAAATATAAATATAAATATCACTGCCAACATCTTATTAGTCAGTTCTAGTAGATCTGATAGCGGGAGCTACAAAGACCTGAATGCTCAAATTAAATTAAGGATGTACATAACTGTTTCAGGTGCCTAAGTCCCAATTTGGCTCCATGGCAATGAACAAATTACTACTTAACCCCCATAGACTTCTAAACTCATGTGCTGCCTAATGTTTCAGGATCAAACTTCTCCAAGCACCTGTGTTTCTACCTCTGAAGATGTGCACTGCTACATCAGACCATACTTCCAGGCCCTTAAGCCCCCTAGGAATGGGAATATTGCCCTTCCACCTTTGATGTTGTATGTAGGGCCTACATTCTCAGACTTCCAGCTGTATAGGCTATGGATGTAATAGTGTAGCTGATTAACCAATAAGCAAAAAAAAACCTCAGGGTACGTCTAGACTACAGGCTTTTGTCGACAGAGGTTTTGTCAACAGATATTGTTGACAAAGCTTCTGTCGACAAAGAGCATCTAGACTACATCCAGTTCTGTCGACAAAACAAGCCGCTTTGTCGACATGGCAGTGTAGACGCAAAGGATGGTGTAGATGCAATAACGCCTTCTGTCGACAGAACTCTGTTGACAAAAGGCATTATTCCTCGTAAAATGAGGTTTACAGCCATTGACAAAACTGCTGAGTTCTGTCGACGTTATGTCTACAGAACTCAGCAGCAGTGTAGATGCAGGTATAGTTTTGTCGACAAAAGTTCACTTTTGTGGACAAAACCCTGTTGTCTAGATACACCCTCAGATAGCCTACAGGCTTGCATCCTATTGAAGACCCATCTAGAGCTGGAGCAGCCACAATCTATTTCATAACTTTTGTCCCAGTGTTAGGGTACATCCACCCAATAATGTTATTTCAGAAAAACTGAACACTCTTTTTATGAGGAGTAAGGGAAGTTGGAGAAAGAAACTTCATTCTCAGACAGCCAGCTTTGTAGGCTATGGATGTAATAATGTAGCTGATTAACAACAAGCAAAAGCTCATAGGTTAATGCTATAGACTACATGCATTTCCCTCCCCTTCTCCTTGAGAGTAAATATTTTAGCAGACTGGCCAGCAGCCCAGCTCAGTCCTGGCTTATGATGGGTCTTGGACCTACCCGTGTTGCATCTCTGCATTTAAAGTCTATTAGGAGCTAGGCGGGCAGGCAGCCCAGTTCAGTTCCAGCTTGCGCTGTGTCCTGTGACGGGAGCTGTTTTTTTAAACTGGCTCCTCATGCAGAGCAGTTCCTGCCTGGCACCCTGTGCTGCTGCCTCTGAAACAGAGGCAGCAGCGCAAAGTGGCAGGGGGCTCCTCCGGAGTGGGACCCGAGCACACTGGTTGTTGGCCCCACCCTCGGAACTATAGAGTAGTCGACTAACTGATAAGAATTTGTGAGATTACACAACTCTTAAATTAACCAATATTTAGAAGAAGAGCAAACAGCATCCTGATCTGCATGGCTGTAGTTCGCCCTGCCCTGCCTTCTGCCTTTGGTCAGAAGGGACCACCAGCTCCTATCATCAGACTTCCTATATATCAAAGGCCATCAACATCATCATTCACCTTTTAGCGCAACCCATTGTCTTCTTCCCTTTATCCACTTCAAATTCTACCATTCAATGCTTGCACTGATCCCCATGTATTATCATGTCAAAAGCTTTACTGAAGTTCAAGTTGTTACGCTGTCTAGAGTGGTTCAAGTCCAATAGAGCCTACATTAGGGAAGACTGTCTAAACAAGACAAAACTTAAAAAACAACAGTCTAGTAGCACTTTAAAGATTAACAAAATATGCAGACACCCTAAACTGGTGATGTGTCCTATGATTAGATTCCACTAACCGAGTAACAAATGTGAACTCCTAGATCACAATAACCATGTCACCATGAATTCACAGACAGTTTGAATTAGACTCTCCAGTCTAAATTGGATATAATAATAAATGATTGGCTACATAAAAAAACCAAATCACATGCAGGTTTTTTCTGTCCCAAGAGACTGGTCACTCACCCTTGATCAACTGGTATCCTAGATCTTACCCCAAAGACAATGCCAGTAGTCAGTCTTGTAATCAATTAACAAAAGGTTTATGAAATAGGAAAAAGAAATAAGAGTTATTTATCCATCAAAGCAAGCAAACATACATACAAATGAGTTACCATCTAAACCTTAAGGCTACGTCTACACCGGCATGATTTTCCGAAAATGCTTTTAACGGAAAAGTTTTCCGTTAAAAGCATTTTTGGAAAAGCACGTCTAGAATGGCAGGATGCTTTTCTGCAAAAGCACTTTTTGTGGAAAAGCGTCCGTGGCCAATCTAGACGCAGTTTTCCGCAAAAGAGCCCCGATCGCCATTTTCGCGATCGGGGCTTTTTTGTGGAAAACACTATTGTGCTGTTTACACTGGCCCTTTTGCGCAAAAGTCTTTCGTAAAAAGACTTTTGCCCAAATGGGAGCAGCATAGTATTTCCGGAAAAGCACTGATGCTCTTACATGAGCTCGTCAGTGCTTTTCCGGAAATTCAAGCGGCCAGTGTAGACAGCTGGCAAGTTTTTCCGGAAAATCAGATGATTTTGCGGAAAAACTTGCCAGTCTAGACACAGCCTAAGGGTATGTCTACACTACAGGATAAAGTCAAATTAAGATACGATACTTCAGCAACCTTAATTGTGTAGCTAAAGTTGAAGTACTTTAACGCGACTTTTGGCATTGTCCACACTGCAGTAAATCAAAGGGGGTATGTCTACACTAGCTCATTAATTCAAGCTAGGTAGGCAATCAGGCATTCCTCATGGTTAATCCAAACTAAGGATTTAGTTAATCCAAACTAAGGATTTAGTTTGGATTAACTTTAAACAGCTGCGTGTAGCTGCAGGCAGTTCATTCGAACTAAGGGGGATTTAAAAATGCCGGCCGAATGGGAACATGCAAATAAAGCCCGGGATATTTAAATCCCGGGCTTCATTTGCAACTCCAGTTGCCTGATTTGCCTACCTGACTCGAATTAAAGAGCTAGTGTAGACATACCAGGGAGAATACTCTCCCTTAGACTTCCCTTATTCCTCATAATAGAAGCAGCACTACCATCATCAACCAGAGTGCCCCTCTCAGTTTGAATTAGTGTATCTTCACCAGACCCACTAATTTGAACCCTGGAAGATTGACAATGGCAGCTTCGACCTTCTCTGTAGTGTAGACATACTCTAAGAGTGACAGAATCTAGTGATCTATCAGTTCAATGTGACTTTCAGGAGAAACACAGGAGGCAGAAACTGTGGCTCTCTGGTTTCAGTTTAGTGTTGCTGGCCAAGTCAGATTTCAAACAGCCAAAAAAATGGATATTTGTTCAATGACTTTTTGTTTTATTTCCTGTATGCAGCTTCCAAGTCCAAAGGCCAAGATTCCTTGCATAAAAGATTTCCTAGGTTCAATGAGCCCATTAGCCAATCTGTTGTATTACTGCATTCCCGTATGAGTTTGATAGGCCTGCATGAGTGAGGGATGGGAAAGGGAAGATTTCCATGCCAGGGTACACAAGTTCAGCAGTAATATTTTAAAAGCTATCAAGCAAAACTTATATATTTTCTTATAGCATTACAGACATTGCAAGTGAGATTAAAGCATGCAGCAACTTGGAAGCATTTCATAGAGTGTAAACTCTAAATATTTTTTATAAGAATAATACCTTTGAGAGTAAAACTAGCATATGAGTGAAATGGCCAGGTTTCATACTATGAGTTTATTAGTTCTTATCGAGAGCTGGCATCTGGTTTCCCAACATCATACAAATATATTAGATTCAATACACTTACCTGATTTTAAAATATTAGTTATTGTCTCAAAGAAGGATCAAGTTTGTCTGGCATAATCCACCTTTGGTGATTTGATGTTGCCTTACGTCACATTTAAAATGCACAACATACCTGCTTCACAAATGCCATAAGCATTTGTGACATTGCAAGCAACCGCTCTCTTAGACCTGATGAACTCACTACAAATTCACTATCCCTTTCATGGTATTTATCTGTAAAGTGTAACAATGTGAGGTCTCTACTGAAAGCATTTAATTCATAATGAAATAATCATTGTAAGATGTGTGTTTGGATAATATTTAAGGAATAATATTATTCCATATTTAAAACTATGCCCTTATGTTCTCAGAGTGAAGGTGAGTCACTTGGGAGTCATATGTCTCAGTGATAGCTCAGTCAAGTCCTCCCCTGTTAGCCAAGTACATAATGTATTCCTCAATTGCTCACTGTTGCAACAAGCCAGAAAAGTCGATGTAAAACCATCAAAGATAAACATTGAAACAACTTGGAGGTCAAAAGGAACATTATAAGAGACAGGGGATTGCCTATCTGTGAATAAAGACAAAAGACTGGTTCATTATATCAGAAGGTGGAGAAAGACGGTGCATCCATTCACTCAGGAGACATCTTGTTGAGCAAAGTGTGTATTGAAAGATTGGATCCTAGCTTCTGGGAAGCTAGCCAGCTCTGCAACAGATTGAACTTTGGGAAGCAAAACTATTTTATTAGATGGGAAAGGTATCTATCAATAAAGTGTAGCCCTAGTTTTTGATTTATGCTTGTGCTTTGTATTGCAACCATTTGTTTCCATCACTCTCTCTTGTTTCTTTTTCTTAAATAAAGCTTCTTTTATTTATTATAAGTGATCATAAGTGTTGTGCATTATAGATAAGTAGTGATTTAAGGTAAAACTACAAACAAAGGTACATTGCTTCTTGGAGCAGAGGATTTCAGATATCTGTGCTAGCCAGTGTCAAGGACTAGCTATTACTGGGGAATACTTTGAGGGGACTTGAGGACATGAACCACTTATTAACCTATTTGACACAGAGACCCCCTTGAGGAAGGATCTTCTGTCCTTTTGCAAACAATGTAACATGCAAGGCAGCTACAGATAACTCATAATCTGTCAATATTCCAAATAACTTTAAAACATATTTATGGAAATTCTAAAGGAATTATATATTTATATTGGAAATAAAGATTTGCTCACCTCAGGAAATGTGATCCATTCAAACAAGAAGGGGATGTCACCTTTTCCAGTGAGCTAGTAAGGTAATGAAAGATTCTATTGTCTAACCTTGCTACATCCTAGAACAGTCAATGAAAACAGAACTAAGGGTATGTCTACACTTGCCCCCTAGTTCAAACTAGGGAGGCAAATGAAGAATACCAAAGTTGCTAATGAAGCACAGGATTTAAATATCCCTCGCTTAATTAGCATATTCGCAGCTGATCGCCATTTTAAAATGCCAGTAACCCGAATTAACTTGCCGCGTATAGACGCGGTAGTCCGATACAAAACTCTTCCCTCAAATTAACTGTTACTCCTCATGAAATGTTACTCCACACAGCAAGTTAATTAGGGCTATCAGCATTTTAAAATGACGACCGGCTGCGAATATGCTAATCAAGCGCTGGATATTTATATCCCGTGCTTCATTAGCAACTTCGGTATGCTTCATTTGCCTCCCTAGTTCAAATAGGGGGCAAGTGCAGACATACTCTAAGACAATTACAAATGATCTAAAGGAATTGGATGTCAAAAGGAATATTACTGCAGGCAGGAGATTGCTCTGGCTATGAATAAAGACAAAAGAGTGTTTCCATATTAAGAGAGTGTAGGGAAAGTTGCACTGTATCTATCCATTAACTGAGGAAAAGCCTTATGGAATGGGTGAATGTTTGGATCCTTGTCTTTGTTAAGCCAGACAACTCTGAAGTTTTGGTAGGAAAATCTGCTTTAATATATAGGAAAAGTTAACTACAGGAAAGCATAGACCTAGCTTTACATTTTATTATTTTGTTTTGTATTGAAACTAGTTGTTTCCATTACTTACTTTCACCTTCAATTCAATCTTCATTCTTCCTGAAATAAATTTACATTTATATTATTTTAACTGTTCATTTTAATGTCAGTGTAGCTTACAGGAGCAGTGATTTAAGGTAAAACTGGTAAAGTGAGATACACTCCCCTTTTGAAAAAGAGGATCTGGGATTTCTGGGATTAGCCAGTGTCAGGGGCTGGATACCATAGAAGTTTGATATCAACAGATTCGGAGATTGGGGTGCCCCTATTGTAAACCAGCTAATTTAAATTAGGACTGGCACATCCCAGAGGAGAGTGCTTGAGTGGCTCATATGTTGATGGGAACTCACACTCAGCTACCCCAAACAAGAGTCCTTATCCTAAAGGGTGTTAAAAGTAACTCCCAGCTGTGGGTACTCTGAGCATTGTGAGAGCACCTAACTTAAAAAAAGGGTTCCTGGCTGTCAATCAATAAGGAATAGTCAACTAGATAGATATCTTGCTGAAAACTGGACTTCAGTATCAATCTCTGTGAGGATGTGGGGTTAACATACTCTTGACACATTCCCCTTGTTGGCATCTTCCATTGTCTAGCTTGGCATCTTTCTCTCTCTATTGATTGTACGAGGAGCCTCAGCCCCTAACTTCTTCTGACATCTGACTTCTGACAGCACAAACAATGAATTAGTTGTTGAGCAAGTGACATAATCCCGCTATCATGGCAGCGTCATTCAGAGACATCAGATGGATCCATCCAACATGATAAAATGCATAATGAGATAATGTGTTGTTCACTCTCAATACTCTAGAGGGACAGGACAAGAAGTCCAAAAATCCTCAACAGTAAAAATGTAAGTTAAATCACCCATGACCCCAACATATACCATGGTAATAAAGAAGAATATTTTTGTTGATATGGTTGTTCTGAGGGCCATGAGAGGACTGATCCAGAGACACTAGGAGATACAGATCTGAGTTGTCTATCTGTCAAGAATTGCATCATCAATCCAAAATATAGCTCTACATTACCTGTGGTGGTTATTTTTTAGAATGGTCATGCCTGATGTACTGTTTCAGAAGCTCAACTGTTTCTGAAAAAGGACTATCATGATGCCTAACTACTTTTGTGCACTTGTGATAGAGTTTTTCTACGCAGTTCTTGGTCAGGCAAACTTCCATTGGATTTTCATGGTGAATTTGTACGTCAAGGATGATCTTTTGCTGGTTAAATGATACCTTTACATATGTCTAATTGCAAAGGAAATATACATTGGAGCTGATGTTTCTGTAGGAAGTAAAGAAATGATTTAGTAAATCAAATGTGAATTTAAGAGTTCAAAGAAGCTGATCATTTGCTTCAGGATGTTAGCCTGCAATCAAAGAGGAAGAGGAATCATTCACCTTCATTTAAACTAGACTCAGAAGAATTACCCCAATGTTCTTATCTCTTGATTCTTCTGTTGCCACTTTAACCTAACTGTGATTTTAGAAGTAGTTCAACCTGAATATAGATTAAGAAAGTAACATTTCTTTACTTCTTCAGAATATGGACCATGTATCTTGAAACTGAATTTCGTGTCTTTTAGTCCTTGGGAGTTATGCATAATTATCTTTAATCCTTTCCATCGCTGACTCAGTACTTTAAAAGTGTTAGAAGAGAGCTGCCTCTTTACAGTTTGCTCTCCAATCCCCGCTTATTTAAAAAGTACAGGTGAGTAATCTATATTTCAAAGAAAGATGACCTTTACTTGATTTAAATGGGATCTTTCTTTCAATATCTGAAATGAGAAAGTGATTAAAGCTTTGGTTGATAGGCAAGATGTATTTTAGGAACAGAGAAGCTTAAAGGTCAGACACTGTCAAAAGCAGGATTTTTATTTTTAATTTTTAAATACTTCATAGGAATCATGGTTTATGCATGCCTGCCACATTTTTAAAGTTCTAAAATCAAATTGTTCTGTATTTTCATAAGATTCACCATTCAGTGTTTGATGAGAAATTACTACCAGTATATTTGGTATTTCCACTGCTGTTGAGACAGGATGTTTTTCCTATTAAATCATTTTAAAATAAGCTGTATGAAACATTACCTCTACTTTCATAGATTCATTTGTTTTATGGGTACTGATTATCTAAACACAAAATATTTATATCTAACCAATAAATTAAGACCAGGCTTTGCCTAAATACTGTGGATAAGTGAGTTGTGTTTGAAAAAGAACATTAGGGATGGGCATAACACAAAAATTCAATTTCATGGGAAAAATGAGGTTTAACAATTCTTTTCATTCCAAGCAGGAAAAAATAAACCTGCCAGAATTTTTCACAGAAACTAAATAAAACCAATGTATCAACCAAAATAAAACAAAAAAAAAAGAGAGAAGCTCACTCCAGAAAAGCCAATACTCCAATAGTTAGTTAAATATTTAGTGATACATGGTAAAAAAAAAAGCTTTAAGATAATTCCTTGATGGCTGGGGCACTCATTTGGAAGGAAAAGTGCCTGATTTACATCCCTGCTTTCTCTGTAGCTTGCAGGTTCGAGTTCATCCAATTTCTATATATAATTCAGTATTCATTAGGCCAGAAAGCTGGGAGATTGTAAACCAAAACCCTTCTCTGACTGATTCAAAGCAGGACTTGAACCTGAATCCCATATACTAACCATGAGCTGTTAGCTTCTCTGAGCTGGGATTCCCTTGTTTTGACCAGGAATTCCATTCTGGTACTGGGGCACCATCCTGATCACAGATTTGTAAAAAACAATGTTTCAATTTTGAAGAAATTGGCAATTTCCAATGGAAAAAAAAGTTTCATCAAAAGATTCCCATTGGCTTTAGAATATAATCATACTCTCAGATGTTTGGGTTAATGGATAATGTACGAGATTTTCAAATTTCACACTTTTCTTTGAATAAATAACAAATCTAATACAATTGCAAATTTCATACTGGTGGAACCCTGCATGGATACAAAATTTGTACCCGCATCCGTATCAGCAAAAATGAGTCATGGATACCACATCCACATTTGTGGATGCAGATGCAGGTACCCCTGGATATAAAGTGGATATCTGTGGATTCGCAAGACTCTACATAAACATATGTATGGGGAAATTACTGACATCAGGTGTGTACCATAACTTTGCACAATTAACATATTTCAAAAGGACCTCCCTTATGTTTTCTTCTCATTATTCTGCACCTTCACCCCCATTCTGTCTCCTTCACTCGCCCCTATTTTCTTTCTTATTCCATCTCTCTGTGTCTACCTTTATTTTTTTTTATTTTGCTCTCTGTCAGTGGGTCCATCTATTTTATAGTCATAACAAAGAATGATAGAATACTAGAACTGGAAGGAACATACAGAAGTCATCAAGTCCTGTCCCTACCTTCATGGCAGGACCAAGTACCATCTAGATCATCCCTGATATATGTTTATCTAATTTGCTCTTAAATATCTCCAATTAGGGAGATTTCACAACCTTTCTATGCAATTTATTCTAGTAACTAACCAGACTAATAGTTAGGAAGTTTTTCCTAACGTCCAAACTAACCCTCCCTTGCTGCGATTTATCCCCTTTGCTTCTTGTCCTATCCTCAGATGTTAAGGAGAATTTTTTTTCCCTCCTCGTAACTGCCTTCTTGGTACTTGAAAGCTGCTATTATGTCCTCTCTCAGTCTCCTTTTTTCCAAACTTAATAAACCCAGTTCTTTCAGTCTTCCCTCACAAGTCACATTTTCTAGACCTTTAATCATTTTTGTTGCTCTTCTCTAGATCTTCTCCAATTTATCTACATCTTCCTAAAATGCGATGCCCAGAACTGGACACAATACTCCATTTGAGGCCTAATCAGTGCAGAGTAGAGGTGAAGAATGACTTCTCATGTCTTGCTCTCAACACTTCTGTTAATGCATCCCTAAATAATGTTTTCTTTTTTTATAGTGTCACACTATACTAAGAACAAGCTGCATTGGATTAATGAATGAATTTATGGGCTATCCAATATTCCTAATATGAGGTGTTTGGTAAAAAGATTGTATTGTAGTTCGGAATATATGCCACCACTACTGACCCTATCTACTTCTAAGTATTGCTCAGTATGGGTATGTCTACAGAGGGTTCTTTTGGGAAAACGGACATTTTTCTGAAAACTTCAATTACGTCCACACTGCAATCACATTCTTCCAAAAGAAAATCAAAAGAACAGAGTGGGGGGGGGGAGGGTTTCCAATATTGGTAATCCTCATTTTATGAGGAAGAAGCCTTTTTCCGAAAGGGCCCTTCCAGAAAAAGGTGTATGTGGATGGGAAAGAGGGAGGTCTTTCTAAAGAAGAGGAAAGAGGAAAAAGCACAGATGCCCTGGTGGCCACTCCATCCATAGTAATCACAGCTGAAATGTGAGATAGTGTCCATTCAGTGTGGACGCTATCTTCTGAAAAATCAGATCACTTTTTCAGTGTGCTTTTGCAGTGTGGATTCTCTTTTTCTGAAGATGTTTTTTTTGGAAGATCTCGTCCAGAAAAGCTTCTTCCAAAAGAAGCCTGTGGTCTAGAAATAGCCTATTTGGCAGCAAGTGAAATAGATTCCGTATAGCAGATGTAACTGAAATTTTCTTTATATATAATACAGTACATGTTAATTATCATAATCATGGATAGGTCCAGAAAACTACTGTATAGTTGTACATCTCAATGCCCTTTATGACACATAGGCCCCAGAAATGAGACACTATGATCAAAGATAAAAGTGCAGTTCACAATATCCCTCTCTCTGTTTATATATCACTTTTCGTAACTTTCTA